>NC_142012.1:99803849-100114474 GCF_049901735.1 Notechis scutatus | reverse complement strand
CAAATTATTGTAAGATTAGCAAAAATATGCAAAGGTCAAGTTAATAATTCTTTTAACAAATGTTGAGAACAGTAGGACAAGTGAACAAGAAGACTATACTTTTCCTTCTCCAGAAATGCAATTTTCTCTAACAAATAAATTATTTTAACATGTTAGCATAAATGTACTTTTTCAATATCCAACTGAATTCTGAAGCAAAGGCATTGATATATCCTATTTTCTCACACACTTATAGCATGATCTGTTAAAGTGTACAGTGGACAAAGGTTAAACAGCTGACATATAAATCATATGATATTAACTGTCAACTCATCTAGAATAGGACGAAGGAGATGCCTCTCCTCCCAATTCAATGAGTTTGTGACAAGATGCATGTATTTGAATTTCAAGTATATTGCAACTGTATTTCTCCCTCTTCAAAATCATCAAATGCGATTCTAAAGGTTCTTTCAAGCATAAAAACACTTTAGAGGAAGAGAAACAGTGGGATGCAACAGGTAATTTGTGAATAGAATATTGCTTGCAATTTTCTGCATCCAAATCACAGTTTACAGTAAAACCCCTTTCTATTTAAAAATACAATTTAATGCTTCTATGAAGATTAAAAATACAGTACAGAAAGATACTTTATCAAGATGAATTTTATATTTCAAAATATGTTAACAAACAGAAGCCAAGATACAAAGTAGGCAAGGAAATAAAATAAGCTTAATTTAAAATACTGTATAACCTACAAATAATACCATTTGCACCCAAGGAAAGGCTGTGCCCCTTGTGCTTGCAACATAAGGCAATTATTTTAATCATACTGTTGTTTCTATGAAGATTACAAGAAGTTAAATACTATACAGAAACAGATACTTAACAAAAATGAATTTTACATTTACATACATAAAGTAAGTTGATAAACAGAAGCCAAGATACAAGGTAACCAAGGGATGAAATCATCTTAATTTGAAATATATCCTGAAAATAACACTGTTTGAATCCAAGGAAAGCTCTACACTTTTAGCTTGCAAAATAAAGCAATTATTTTGATACAAAACCCTTGGGTAGAGTAAAATTGTGCAAACAACTTGGGAGCAGATAAATGCACTGAAGCACAACAGAAGAATAAGCAGTACGCAGCAGCTCTTGAAAATCTTTGCCAGAAATATTTTATTTTTTAGTGCAAGCACAAAGTGCACACAGAATTAACACTCAAGAGACATTTATACTTTTAAGAAAATAAATAAAAAGTTAATAACTTTTGGGCTCCAGACACTTTTTTTGCTAAATTTTCATTTTCAAGAAGAAAAGATAGCACTAGGCTCCATTTACCAAGCTCAACTTGAAAAAATAAGTATAATTGGAAGAATCATCTGATTTACACAACAACCTACACACATGCACGTACACACACTATAATTATCATTTAAGAGGAATTTATTTCCACAAATTATATTCAAACTTGTAGCTGATCTGAACTTGTTTACTGTTGGAAAGGAATATATATGGGGTTATTCCTTTTATCATATTTCCAATACTTGTTCTGTATATTTCGCTATTCCCCCCAAATCTGAACTAACTGATCATGGAAATATCATTTTTCCTGCATATAAATTCCCAATTAAAGTGCTGGAACCACAAAACCCAAATTTAACAGCAACATCAAAGGTTGTAGGCAAGTACTTAGTGCTTGCTACTGATACAAGCAGAATAGTTGTTATAGTGATCATTAAAATGCCTAACAAATGACTGCTAGGATTAAGATGGGACTTGTTCAAATCAAACATTATATACAGATTATGAAGCTAACTAAAACTAAGAATGTGCAATGGTTTGGATGTGATCTGAAAGAGCTATTTCTGAATACACTGAAGTATAAACAAAACACTTATTTGCAGAATCCAATCTGAGTTGGTCACAAAGACCAGAGATTTTCTGAGCTTTCGGACTTGTGTTGGAGCCCTTCCTCAAGGAATGTCTCTCTAGCACAGGAGTGTCAAACTCGCAGCCCACAGGCCAGATGCGTCACATGCTGGCCCCGCCCCTGCCTGGTTTAACAAAAGGGGAAAAAAGTCCTGATACGTCACATGATGCCGCTGTGACGTGAGCTTGACACCCTTGCTCTAGCAGAATATCTTATAATAAATATGGTTATTTTAATAAATCACTTATTTATGATTCATTAAAAATAACCATATTTATTCTCAGGTTTCCAAGCATTTACAAACACTATTTAGAATTGGATCCAAAGCATTGTCCAGTTATATTAAAACTGACTAAAAAAATTAAAATTAGATTTGCTGATAAAGGTTTATTAAAGAACCATCAGAACACTTATGGCTGAGGAAGTGTTTTTCTGAATGGGAAGCCCCAAGGAGTTCCACTGTTTCATGGCTAAAAACAGAAGTGTCTAGTGTCTCAGCTGTACCCCAAATAAGTTTACCTAGATGCACAGTGCATGTAATGCTAAAATAGAACATTGAAGCTACTTTCAGAGAGGTACAAAATCTTCAATAAAAACGCCCTAAAAGAGAAGTTTAAATTTGTTTGGATAAAACTGTTGCAGAAAAATATTTCCTGTGAGTTTCCCAGTGTAGACATTATATAATATATAGACCATTTCTTGAAATCCGAGCTACACAGTATGTTTTGTTCTGGAAGTGACCAAGTCACTCCCCAAAATACTTTGTTATTGTTACAAACAAAATAACAAAGAAAAAAAAAAGCTAAAACCAACAGTTTCACCATGGAAGAATTTTTCCTTTCAGTATATTTACAGAATTATACACATGAATATACAAAAGATAAAATATGAATATATATTAAACATTCTGTTTGGTAGTTTTCTATTCAACATAATAACCACATTCATAAATCCATTTTCTATTAATTAACTTTTTAGTGCCTTGCATAAAAATACAACAGCCAATAATTGTCAGTTTTAGAAGCCATGTTCCACACTGCCACGTAGCCTGAGAAAGTGGGAGGGGGGTGATTTCAATTGAGTAGCTCTAAGTAGACAAAATAAAATTCTATTGTTAGTTCAAGGTCATTAAGTATGGCACAGGATCTTACTTTTGGACGGATCATGATTGGGCCATGTGCTGTGATGACGGCCAAGTGGGGTGGGTGGATTTGTAGTTTGGGAAATTGTGGGAAGCCCGAAAACCTTTAGATTCAGGATTCCACAGGTGTGCCAGTTGCTATTCTAATAAAGGTACTTTTGAGATAAGGTTGTCTCAGAGTTACTGATTGGAATAGAGGTTTGCTGGAACGCTGACAATAATGAAGTTCATTGTTAAAGAAAAAAGAAATGAATAAAGTATCTGTAGGAGAAGCATGTAATGTATGGATGGCCAATTCTGCAAACATCATTGCTTAAATTCTGCAAGTGAATTAATGCTATAATATAATTCCCTTTAACCAACCACCCAATTTAAATGTGTCTGAGCTATTCCTCTCTTGGGAAAGAGGTAGAGATGGGGCATTGGTCCTTACCTGATACACCCATTCTCTGGGAGGTGTGATGAGCATCCAGGTCAGGGTAGTGCTTCCATCTGTCGTCCAATAGGCTGAGCAAAGTTCTGAGGACACACACCCTTCCCATTTGTCCCCAGTTAAGCAAAGTTGAAGCTGTAGATTACTCCATTGTATTCTTCGTTGCTCATCATGCTTGACCAGAATCAGACCCAGAACCAGACAATCTTCTGGGTGGAGCTGGATGCTCGTCACAGCTCCCAGAGAATGGGCATATCAGATAAGGACCAACGCCCCTTCTCCACAGAGGTGTTCCCAGCATCCAGGTCAGGGACATACCCAAGCTGGCGTGTCCTTACAGGAGGGTCCCTGTCTGGTTTGGTCCCTGTCTCCCTTATTGTGTGAACCCTTTGCAGGACATGTCTGCCGAAAGCAGCTTCCTGATGCAAAAACGTCCAGTTTGTAATGTCATATGAAAGGCAATGGTGATGACCATGTCACCGCCCTGCAAATTTCTGCGATAGAGGCTTGTGTCGCCCAAGCCACTGATGTGGCTGCACTCCTGGTGGAATGTGCCGTGATTCCTGTGGTTACTGGTGATTTCTGGAGTTCATGTGTCTTTGCAATGGTAGCTCTAAGCCACCTGCCCATCATTGAAGCTGTGACTTTCCTCCCCAAGGTGGAGGGCTGAAACAAGATGAAGAGGGCTTCTATCTTCTTGTGGGCAGCAGTCCTATTGATATAAATGTGGAGGGCCCTAGGCACATCAAGGAAATCCATTATCTCTCTAATGCACGAGTCGGTCTAGGGCAGAAGTTGGGAAGAATCAACTCCTGTGCTCGGGTCGGAAAGTCGGGTCTAGGCAAAGAACCACCCTATCTGAGTGAAAGACACAAAGGTCTTCTCTCATTGAGAGAGCAGCTAGCTCAGATATTCTCCTGGCGGAGGTTATAGCCACCAGGAAAACCACCTTGTAAGTTAGAAGGTGGAGACTGGTAGTTCTCAAGGGTTCAAAGGGTAGTTTGGTGAGTGTTGTGAGGACCTTATTAAAATCCCGAGTGGGGTATCTATGGACCATGGGAGGTCTTAAGTTAGTGGTCCCCCGTAGGAAACTGCGTACTGTTGGATGATGAGTGAGAGATTGTAAGTCACTGCAGGAGAGGCCTGAGGCTATGGCCGCTACCTGCCTATGCAGTGTATTAGGGGAGAGGCCATTGTCTAATCCCTCTTGTAGGAACTTCAGTATATCTGCCACTACCACTGAGGTGGGATCTATTGTCTTTTTGTCACACCACCTGCAGAAGATCTTGCAAGTGGTGTTATAAATCAGATTGTGGTTGGATGTCTCGTGGCTTGTATTGTCTCGATGACCTTGGCAGAGAGATTCCCACCTTTCAGGAGTCTCCGCTCAAGTGCCAGGCGGCCAGGTGGAGCCATTGTTGCTCCAGATGTTGAATAGGCCCCTGGCTAAGGGAGACCCTGTCCAGTGGAATCTTCCAAGCATCTGCAATCGAGAGGTCCATGAGGTCCGCGAACCATGGGTGTCTGGGCCAGTATGGTACCAGCAGAATAATTTCTGCCTCACCTCTAATAGTTTCCTGGTCACTCTGTATAGGAGTCCCCGGGGCAAGGGACTCCCTCCGGCTCCTGAGCAGGGAACCTCGAGAAAAATCTTGGTAGTTGTGCATTGAGGAGCAAGGCAAAGAGGTCCAGTATCGGGGAGCCAAACCAATCTGTTATCTGAAGAGGCTCAGGTGCAGGCACCACTCTGATTGGTCAACAGTGGCCCTGCTCAACCAGTCTGCTTGGATGTTGTGCTGACCCGAGATATGCTCTGCCCTGATGGACTGGAGATCTCTCTCTGCCCAGCGGCAAAGCCTTTCCATCTCCCTCATGAGAGATTTCGAATGTGTGCCCCCCTGTCAGTTTATGTGTGCCTTGGTGGCCACATTGTCTGTGAGGAGAAGAATGTGGTCTCCTTGAATTTCATGTTGGAACTACGAAGGGCCAGATGGACTGTCCCAAGTTCCAGCCAATTGATGTTGCACTTTATGTCTGTTGGAGCCTAGCGACCCTGTGCTACTAGGGACTGACAATGAGGTCCCCAGCCATAGAGGCTGGCGTTGGTTGTAATTGTCACTCAGTGTAGCTCTCTGAAGTCCTTGGTGATTTCCTGGAGGTCCACGATCGAACTGAGTGAAGGACCTTTGGTGGAACTAGGACCTTGATCATGGAATTGCTCCAGCTGGCTCTTTGGAATGGGAGCAAGAACCATTGCAAGGTCCTGGCATGGAAACGGGCCCAAGGGACTATTGCAATATAGGAAATCATCTTTCCCAAAAGTTGAGATAATTGGGCCGGGGCACTCATTTGACTATCCGAATGTGCATGGATAATTCCCTGATGCTGTTCTGTCGGTCCTGCAAGAGAAAAACCTCGCTTGTCATTGTGTCGATGGTGGCGCCCAGGTGCGGCAGTCGAGTAGTCAGCGTGAGATGGCTTTTGTCCAGGTTTATCAAAAAACCATGGTCCCAAAGTACTTGGAGTATGGTCCAGAGATCTATCTCCGCCTGCAGGTGAGATGAGGATTGTACTAAAATGTTGTCTAAATAACACTGCAGACCAACCGGCATGCTCCTGAGATGTGCTGCTAGAGCGGCCAGCACCTTTGTGAAAGTCCGGGGGGCCCAAGACAGGCTGAATGGAAGGGCCTTTATTCGTAGTGGCAGTTGGCATAACAAAACCACAGGAATCTTCTGTGCAACAGCCTTATAGGGATGTGTAGATACGCCTTTGTCAGGTCCACTGAGGTCAAGACATCTCCCTGCCTGAGATTTAGAATAGATTGCAGGGAACTCATTTTGAACCTTCTATATACTAAAAAATGGTTGAGATGCTTTAGGTCTAAAATTACTCTCCACCCCCTGAACTCTTTGGAACCACAAAGAATATGGGATAGAATACCTGCGCCTGCTGACGTGTTGGGACCGCATGAATAGCATGGATATCCAGCAAATGCTGGATCATGGTCTCCATGATGTCTTTCTTTGTGGAATCCCTTGAAATAGGGCATGGAATAAAAAAATTCAGGGGTGTGGAGAGGAACTCTAAGAAGAGACCTGATCTTATTGTCTCTCGGACCCAGGCATATGAGGTAATGGGATAACATTACCTATCAGCAAAGGCGGCCAGCCAGCCTCCAATGGGAGGATTGGCTAGGTATTCATTTTGATCTGTTGCCAGCTCCACAAAATGGTCTCTTGGATTGGGTTCCATGCCTGTTTCTATCCCTGAACCCAGCTCTATCATGCTGCTGTTCCTGTCTGAGACCAAAGGACCTTTGGGTTCTTTGGAAATAGTTCTCTTGTCCTGTGTTTCTACTAGGATGGGATCCAAGGCGGACCCAAACAGTTTTGTCCCATCAAAGGGGGCAGCTGCTAACTTCCACTTATGTTTGATATCACAAATTTGGCCTGACAATGGTGGAACTGATCAGTCACTTATTTTACTGTAAATATCCTTCTTGAGCTCTGGAACTTGCAGGAGAATAGGCTGCAGCACCCTAGGCTGCATGGCTTCATCCCAGAATCAGGTACGATATTGGAGCAGCCAAAAGTCATTGCAGCTGCCTCCAGGACAGAGAAATACCTGTGCACTTCAGTATTTGTGCTTAACAATTGGTGATAGATATATCAAAGGAAATTTCTTAATCAGTGATATAGAATTTGACTTGATAGTTTAACACTGTTTTTAAAACATTTTTTTACTATCTATGGCAATCTATTAGTAACTAGGGATTACACTGAAAAGTAATCCTCAATTATTGACTGCCTTTTCTTAATTTCGAAGTTATAATGGTTTAAAAAAATAGTTTTGCGACCACTCCTCACATTTATAACAATTGCAGCATGATCACAAATGGTGTGTTTTGCAACTGTCAAGCAATCAATAGAAAGGAAGAAGTAAAGTAAAGTAAACTACACTCATGGACATGTGATGTTTCCCTTAACAATTACAATCACTTAAATGATCAAATGAGAAGAAAAATCAAAAGCCCCTAGCAGTCATATGATTTTCCAGAGGGTTATCTTCTGATAACCCTAACCATAAAATGGACATGTTAAAATTGACCCAGAACTTGAATATGTGTAAATTAAAAGAAAATTGGTGATCTAAATTCACCACTCTTCTTTTTTTTCTTTGCTTTATTCATGGGCAAAATGGCGTTCCTAAGGTCTTCTTTTATTGGCCCTTCTATTAATTCTCAGAAAATGCTGCATCTAAATCAGCAATAAAAAGGACACTTGGAAACCACAAAAAAAGTTTGAAATCAATAATTTGGCAACTACACTCCAGCTTTACAGCTACCTTGAAAGTAATTTCAAGGTCTACTGACTAAAAAAATTATACTAATTTATTGAATTTATCAGGCATCTCGACAGAGTCTAGAGATCAGAGGTAATTAAAGACTCCTTTGTTGGAACATGCTCATATAAACTCTCTGAATAGGGCCTTTAAGAAAACCAACCTTGAAACTTATAACCAGTCCTCAAAGTTGTAGACATTGCAGCATCCTCCTGGTCAAATGATCATGATCTGGGCACTCATGTGCCTAGCTTGTAATTATGATGTTGCAATGAGCTATGGTCAATTTGCAACCTTCCCTGTTGGCTTTCCACAAGCAAAGTGAACAGGAAAGCTAGCAGGAACACTGCAAGTCACTCTCATAAATTGACCCTTTTTTGGAGAAAAATAAAAACTGATTATTCTTACTTATTTGACTATGTGCTTAGACTTATACAATTGACCGAGCATTTGCCAATCAACATATGAATTATGGTTATATTTAATTCAGCACCAGGGTTTATTTTAGATAAATATCTGCTCACATATTCTCATACATGAATCGCTTAAAATATTTATAAATACTTTCTATTCTGCAGATTAAATCCAAACCAGACTAAATTATTTTGCTGATAATCAAAGCTATCCTATATATAGAGATATAATACACAAAGATAATTTGTAGGATTTCAATATTTAAATACTATAAACTAGTTTGTTGATATAAATATTTACCTTAATTAATTCTAACAACATCAGTCAATTGTTACAGTTTATGACCAACATATATTGCGATTCACTGAAGTATAATTACAGGAAAGGTAGAAGATACATACTAGTATAATGCCTAGTTTAGCGACTGTTCAAAGCTATGAGGTGTAAAAAAGTAACTGCAACAAGCCCTTGCATTTATGATTATTGCAGCATTTCCTTATTCATATGATTGACATTCGGGCACTTTGCAAACAGTAGTTGTTCACAACTGTCACAGTTTCCTGCGGTTGTATGTATACCATTTGCAAGCTTCACAGCCAGCTCTGACAAGCAGAATCAATGGAGAATGCAACAGTAAAATTGTAAGTCATTCATGTGATGTCTCTCTTCACAGTCACATCACTTAGCAATGGATTTGTGAGTCCCAATGGTAGTTGTTAAGTGAGGACTACTTATATGGCTCTTCAAATGTTCTGCAAGAAGCTTCAGAACATGCAGGGCTGCATACAATGCATCATGTTTCAAGATAATTAAGCATCTTTCTTGTCTTTTCCCAAGCTCAGGCAAGTCACTTTGAATGTGTGTGTATAAATAATCTTAACAGGCTTTAATTTACTATAACTATCCAAGATCAGAAATACTCAAATTATGCGTACAGGTAGTCTCTGGCTTATAATCATTAGTTAGTGACTGTTCGAAATTACCACACTGAAAACCACAGTGGCTACAATAAGATTTGGTGAAGGTCAAAATTTATCATGGTTAGTGAATTCACAGATCTCTATAATAAAAAGTGACATCAAGAAAGAAAGGTTTTTAAGATAAATGATGGAATTTGAAATGCTTATACAGAACCAAGATCAGGGGTGGGATTCTATCGATTCGGACCAGTTCTATAGAACCAGTTGTTATGATTCTGGGCAGTTTGGAGAGCCAGCAAATCGTGCCCCTGGCATGTTAATAAAATCTAAGACAGAACAAGTAAGACTATGGAAGAGTGGATGCATGTTTTCGACTCAATCTAAAGAGCAAGGAGACCAGAGTCATCCCAAGTCTGAATCCTATTGACACCATTCTGGAGAATAGCAGAGGCTATTTTAATAGTTTAATTTGTTGTGTTCAACAGTGGGGAACAATAAAAGGAAATCTAGAACTTAATATTGTATTTATTTATGTTTTAGTATTTCATATTTGTTTTATTTTTCTATTAGATCATGCACATTTATTTCAGATAATAGTGGTAACATTTATACAGTATAAATTTTAATGTTTAGAGGTTAGTAATGAATGAAAGTATCTCATGTGATATAATTCGTTTATATATTAATTTAACTAAAGAAATAATGACAATTTTAAAATTTTGTAACTATACATTTTGTTTATTTACTTCTATTTTATTTTCCATCCACTTATTTCCTTCTTTTTCTCTTGCCTGTAGTCATTTACTTTATACTTTGAATATTTTTAAAAATACAAATAGGCTTGCAGTTTACTGTGATATTACTTTATTAACAGGACTCATCATTAACGGTAAATGTTCATACTTTGAACATTTTTGCCACCTAGCAAATGATCCTATGCTTCACTCTCAGGCAAACTGTACACAATTCTCAATAAGTCAGAACATTCCAGATCAGAATCTTCCATCTTTGCACTTGAAGTATGTGATTTAGATTTACAACTTCAAAATTACCTCGTTGAACCTTTCCAGTTTTATACTACCTGAGACTTCTCAGAAAACAACAACTGAATGGAAAACTGCTGGTGACCTTCTACCACTGCATAGAGAGTATTTTAACTTACTGCACCTCTGTATGGTTTGCCAATTGCACAGTGGCAGATAGGAAAGCATTCCAGAGAGTTAATGTCATTGCCCAGAAGATCATTGGTCGCCCTCTCCCCTCTTTGGAAGAGCTTTATAGCTCTCGCTGCCTTAAGGAAGTTCAAAACATTCTCAAAGATCCATCTCATCCTGGGTACCCTTTTTTTTTGAACTATTACCATCTGGCAGACGGTACAGAATAATAAAAACAAGCACAAAGAGGCTGAAAAACAGCTTCTATCCCAGGGCAGGAGTTCTTTTGAATTCTACTGTATAGTACAGTGTTGGTGCAGTGTTGGTTTTTTTTTTATTCAATGTGTGGAGTGTGAAGGATGTGTATTTGTGTTTATTTTCATGGTCATGATGTGCACTGAAGGTGGTGTTTGATTTCGTTGTACGAGGTGCAATGACAATAAAGTAAAGCAGGGGTGGGATTCAACCGGTTCAATGATTATGTTTTGCTGCATGCGCATGTAATACACCTAAAGCTGTGCCGCCCGGACAGCTGATAAGCGCTGCGTGTGGGTGCACAGTGTTTGAAAAAACACTTTTTTACTGTGCTGCACAAAGCAGCTGAGGTTCAAAAAGCAGGAAATAAAGGTCAGGTAACAGCCCGGGCAAACAGGTGGGCCAAACAGCAGCAGACACAGAACCGGTTCTGTGTCTGCTGCTCCTCAGAGCTACCGGTTCTATAGAGCCAGGCAGAACTGGTAGAATCCCACCCCTGAAATAAAGTAAACTAATAATAATTATTTGAAGAACAAGTCACACTCTTCTTTAACAGAAGGCAGTCAGATATTATTTGCATTTCAGTGTACAAATAAAGAACCATTCACAAAATTTGGTCATGAAACAATTTATGTCTCAATCATTTTGAAGAATAGAAAAGAATCTCTATACCCCATTCAGACAACTTCCATAACTAAATTCTTGATTCCTTTATCAGAGTATCTGTCTTTAATAATAATCTATACATGGAAGAATTAAAATTGTTGTGGTTAACTGTTAAAAGCAAAGACCATTTGAAACTATTTTAAGAAAAACAAAAATGGTAATTAAATAGAGCACTAAGCCCTTATTTCTATTCTACATGAACTGTCTCCTTTTTATTTTATCTATTGATTTTCAGACCAAATTATATGCTAAATAGTGATTTTAGGTAATCTATCCTTTCAAAATCGAATTATATAAAACTATCAGATATTTTGGAAATTTTTAACAAGATACCCTGTGCATGTGCCTAAATAATGTTGAATTATGGCTGATCATTTAATGACCATTCAAATTTACAGTAGTCTTGGAAAGGATACTTTACAGCTTGTAAAGTGTTTCCAAGCCATCATAAAACATGCCCCAATCATGGTCATGTGGCTGCATTTTGGGCAACAGGTACACATTTACAACCAGTTGCCAAGTTCCTGGCAATCAGTGATTGTCATTTACAATATCTGCCTGCTTCCCAAGAAAGTCAATGCGGAGCTGAAATTCTTCAGCAGGGCTGTGAAACGGAGTTGAAATCCTGAAGAATTCGGCTCTATTCCCGCAGCCTACAGAAGGATTTCTCCTCCGGGCCCTAGGTAAGGGAAACTGAACACCTTTGATGGGTTGCAAGAACTTTTGAGAGCAAAAAGGTTCCTGCTTGGAGGATTTCAGCCATATGTGAAGCTGAAACCCTCCTGGCAGATAGATAGCTCTTTCACCTAATATGCATAAGCAGGCCTCCCATTCTGTGGCATATTAATTCTGAAGTAATCTCACTCCAAATTTTCACGAGGTTCTACAGTAAAATTTTGCAGGTATCTCTGCTGAAAATCCTTTTACCCCTCCTCTCTATGAATGCATAAATTATCTTTGATTTCCTTCAGTGACCATGTTTTTATATTGTTTTTAATGTATTGTTCACTTTACTGTAACTTGACATTGATACACAACTGTATTAAATAGTAATAAATGATGATACACAACTGTATTAAATAGTAATAGTTTTATAAGATAACTAAAATAAATGGAAAAGGTGTTCTTTCTTAAAACATCTTACTGCTAAAATAGTAATATCAGAGAAGAGAAATAAACAGAGATACTGCTATAATATGCAACATTTCATTTTAATGTATGCCGATTAGTGTGCATTCAAAGTGACAATGAAATATTCTATTCTATTCTATTCTATTCTATTCTATTCTATTCTATTCTATTCTATTCTATTCTATTCTATTCTTTTGCATATTTTACATTTCACATTTTCTTTCATATTTATATAGAATATATAATAAGCAGGGGTGGGATTCTCCTGGTTCAGACTGGTTAGGGCGAACCCCTAGTTCCGATGATTAGCTGGCTCTGAACCAGTTCACCCCGACGAGCACGTGGGACCGCCCGCCCCTGCTCTTTCCTGTGCTTTATTTTGTTTTTTTAGAGCCCAGCTGATTCGTGCGGCAGAGCAGTTTGCTGGGTCTCAGCTGTTTTATTCTCAGGGGCTACAGTTGAAGGTAAATATTAGAGCTGAAAATGGGTTTTAAACACGGAGCGTGTGTTTGGCGTGCGCATGCTCACTGAACTGGTTGTTACACCGGTTGAACTGCACCACTGATAAGGGATGAAAAAAGTGAGCAGAGTGTGAATTACAAGAAATTAGTCAGTGAAATCTTAATGAGTTGGAAAACTAAATGCTAAGTGATGCTGTTGTGTGACATCACATGACAACATCGCTTAGTAATGACAATCTCAGCAATCCTCATTGCCATCGTTCATTGAATTCCATTGATTGTTAGCTGAGAACCTACCCTGATTTAAGCCATTCCAGAATTCTCCCTTCTAGTCCCAAGTGTCAGTTTTTCCAAAGTAAGGGACAGCTTCCCCTTCAACTCTCCCAACCCCTATTCCCCCCCCCATCTCTGTTCTTTTGGCCATCTATCACCCTGCCTAGCAGAGAACTAAGGTGACCCAGAATCACAGCAGATCAGGGGCTTCCCGGTGTGTCATGGCTCTGGAGCTGGAAGAAGCCCTTGAGCCACAGAACAACATGAAAAACTGGGCCCTGCCCAGGAAGTCCTACCCTCACTGGGAGGGCCCAGCATTGCAGTGCAAAACAGCCCCTTCTGGAAGCGCCAATAGCAAAGTGTGAAGCCATAGCCCAAAAGCACAGCACAAAGCAGCCACTCCAGAAATCCCCAGATGCCCCCAGAAAGTTTAAGTAGAACATATAAAGACACTGTTCTAGACACCTTTGCCACCCTGCACTCTGCCATCCCAGCTGACCTTTGCTCTCTTTCTTGCTCCTGATGCCCCTGCTGCTCCTGCTGCTGAGCTTTGCTCACCAGGCCCTTCGTGAGGCAACTGCTGGCCACATAAAGCCAGAGTTCCCAGGTCTTTTGAGGAAATTCCCATGCATGACTTGGAGAAGAAAGCCTCATGCAGCCAGCAGCTACCTCACAAAGGGCCAGGCCAGGCATGCTTGGTAAGCAGTGGGAGCAAGAAGACAATGAAGGTCAGCTAGACAGGGGGCCAAAAGGGCATAGATGAGAGAGACAGGCAGGTGAGGGGAGTTGAACCATCCCTGCAGTCGTAAGTGCAAGCCAACTGTCAAGCAACTGAATTAGGTTACATGACTACAGGGGTGTTGCATCAACCCCAACTTTGGGGACTAGATGTAAGACTCTTTGTTCAATGCCGCTGTAATTTTGATCACTGTACAAATAGTCATAAGTCAAGTGCCGCCTGTATGTAAAGTTTTAGACATACTCATTTACTCAAACATAGATTGAGCTATGGAGATAAGGAATCAATTAGATTTGGACAAAATTATTTTACTATTAAGATTTATATAGGGAATAGATTTCCCTCATTACTTATGTACTACACCTGATTTGATAAAAAAACATTTTATCAAGTTCCTCAGACCTCTGGAGTCAGAATCAATTGCTTTGAAGCTAACATCTGCAAAAGTAAATTGGTACAAGAAAAATTAAGCATCCTTACAACTATTCTCCAATCTATCTAATTTAGATACGAAATAGGAAAATGCCCATAGAATCTTAGCTTTATGTGAAAGAAAACAAAATGCACACTGGGACAAAAATGCTGATTATATCCGTACCTTAAGATAGAACTGAACTTGAATTTCAATGAATTTAAAGTTTGGTACAAAATGTTTTGTAGGAAAAGACATGCTGATTCTTCAACACACTTTGACATTAATAATGATAAAGTTTAATATCTGTATCTCATCTTTTTTTAGATCACCAGAACAAGACTTGTCCATTAGATCACATTCTTAAAAAAATATCCTCATAATCACATTAAATGCATGATTTGAGTGAAAAGCTGCATACATCTGTTGCAGAATGAACAATTTCTGGAATATCAGAACTTAGTTATATACTGTATTTGATGACATTGATCTTTAATTTGTCTATTAATTCCAGTCCTACCACTGTATTTGTAGCACAATTCATATTTGCTCATTGATAAAATCCCATTATATTCCATTTTACTTAGTAGCCTGTACAATGAATTTTAATTTTTTTCATACATCATGGTCCCTTCCCTAATTTTTTTCCAAATGCAGATCAGCGTAAATACTTCATTATCATTTTAGATTTCCAGTAGTGAATTGTTGACATTTATGCTTTGTTTGCCTCAATTTTACCACTGTGATATATTGATAGCAATTAAAAAGTACATGTATATTACAGTAAAATGTTTGTTCTCCAAATTTAAACAAATTGCCACTTTTTAAAAAACCCTTTTATACTTTATTACATTACTGATTCTGCTTTTCATAATCTATTGTGTGTTTTTTCTATACAATACTGCTTTTTAAAAAAGGCTAGTATCCTGAAGTTTAGCCTCTTGGTTCTCTCATTCAACATCCTTTTAATTAATCTATCTTTTTAGTTGTTGCCTTTTGTAATTCAATATCTCTGTATTAGATTTTCTGGACCATTTTCATTTGTATTTTGAATCTGATAGTAGTTAAGATAATGATTATCATCTTTTCCATTACATGTGCATGTCATGCTACAACCTAAGGACAATTCAAAATGAAGCCCAGGACTGCCTTTCTTTTAAGTTTTATAGAGCGTATAGCTCACTTATTCTTCAGATAATGCATTTATCAACACATGGCCTTTTTCAAGTTTTTGCTGATATTTACAATTCAATTGATGATGCTTTTCACTTTTCTAATGTCCTTGCATTAATCATTTTGGTACAGAGAACTGTGCGTATTTATCTTCATGTTGCAACACTGGTTTGGCATTCCCCCCACTAAGAGGGCTGTCCCTCTCTCACTGGAGTATCAGTGTTTTTAAATAGAATTTTTTTTAAATGACTGTGAATAATTAAGCTTTTTAAGAAAAATATACAAAGTACACTTGCATTGTATATATTACAATCAATGTGTGAAATTAGGCATTTTATAGAATGCCTAGAAAATCTATAGAATTCAAAAAATGGGACATTAAAGTATGAAACCCTTAATATTTAACACATTTCCTAGATATTCTATGCAACACCAAAACGTAAGCCAGCAAAGTATAAAATACTCCCACTAAAATGCCATTCTTGCTGCTTTTGTTGGAACAAATAAGTTAAATACTGGTCCTTTTCTTCTTGCTTTTTTTCAGTAAGAAGGTCCTGTACTTTGTTTTGCATTTCTTCTTTCATTTCTGGAACCCACATTACATATCTGATATTAACACAGTTGAGAAGGTCCAGAAATATTTCACAAGAAGAGTTCTCCACCCCTCTACTTGTTGCAGAATACCTTATGCCACCAGACTTGAAATTCTAGGCCTAGAAAACCTAGAACTATGCCACCTTCAGTCTGATCTAAGTAAAGTATATAAAATTAAACATTGCAATGTCCTATCTGTCAACGAATACTTCAGCTTCAACCATAACAATACAAGAGCAAACAATAGATACAAACTCAAGGTAAACCACACCAAACTTGATTGCAGGAAATACAACTTCAGCAACAGAGTGGTCAATGTCTACCTGACTCTGGGGTTTCTTCCTCAAACCCCAAAAACTTTAACCTTATTGACCTCACCCCTTTCCTAAGAGGTCTGTAGAGGGCGTGCATATGCGCACCAACATGCCTACCATCCCTGTCCTATTGTTTCTTTTATTTTTCTTATATGTATTCATGTATTCATAACTATGTTTTTTACTTATACCTATTATCTTGTAAGCAATTGACAAACCAAATAAAATAAATAAAAAATAAATTATATACAATACCTAGGGAAAGGATATAGCATATTAAAATAACCCAGACATTTCATACTTTGCCTAAAAATGTCATATTCTATAGATTTCCTAGGTATTCTATACAATACCAGCTTTTCACACATTGTCTGTGACATACATATAACTTCTCTGTAATATCTGTTTATTGGGTGTAACAAGTTGAAATTAAGTTTAAATCAATTTTCTCTTTGAAGGAATTAAATCATGGAATGTTTTTCAAGCTTTTCAAATTATCACTTTCCTTCACTTTTACAATAAATATATTTCACAGAACAATCACATGTCTTGTTCATGAGACCCATTTACTTTGAAGATAATTATTCCTAATTAAATTCAACTTACTGCCTGATTCATATGCCAAGAGAAAGAAGATCAAATATCTGTAATTGAAACATGACAGAAGAATAGGATAAGCATGTTTGCCTTTATTTACAGAAATGGTTAAATGATTGTTTTGATGGACAGAGAAAGGACTGTAAGCATTATTGGATTTTAGAAAAAAACTGGGATAAAAATTAAAAATTGTAAAAAAAATGGCAGCTTCTATACCAATCTGCATAGATAAAAGACTAAACTCAAAAGTCTATCAGAAAAACTGGAGAAATGAAAAACAGTAGAACAGAAAACATTTTCCTAAGACCCTCATAATAAATCTGATTGAAACTATCTAGAAAATACATGTACACAATTATTTGCAGAAGTATGGACACATTTACCAGGGGTGCGATGCTATCGGTTCAGCCCGGTTCTATAGAACTGGTAGCTCTGAAGAGCAGCAGACACCAAACTGGTTTGGTGCAACGATCTTTTGTCATCTGTTTGGCCTACCCGCCCGCTGTCCTTTATTTCCTGCTTTTTCAACCTCAGCTGCTTTGCTCGGCACAGCTGAGGTTGAAAAAGCAGGAAAGAAGAGGATTTTCAAACACTGCGCACCCACGCACAGTGCTTGTCAGCTGTGCGGGTGGCACAGCTGATGTTTTTTGCAATTGTTTTACATGTGCGCGCAGCAGCAAAACGCATTCTGACCGAACCAGTAGTAACACCGGTTGAATCCTACCCGACATTTACTGAAGATTTCAGAGAGGTTCTGAAAAAGTTTGATGTAACATTACATTACTGGGTCATTGATCTTCAAATCAGTCTGAGCCTGATTCCTAACATTGCAGTTCAGCTTATAGGGTTCCTTCCAAATGGGTTATGTATCAGCTTTCTTTATCTCCTCCACTACAGATCAGAAATTTTGTTAACATTTATCTCTAGCCAGACTGAAAGTATTTCCTTCTGCTCTTTTGCTGGGGTGCTATAAAGTTACTTCTCTGTAGTCAGATATGTATTTCTTAGAGACAGCTCTTTTTACAGGAAATTACAGATGACATTTATCCACTCTAATCTGAAGTAATACCCTAGCATAATTACTTTTTGTTACTTCTCTATCCAACCATTATGTGAATATATTGTCCCATGTTTGCCCAATTTTATGCCTCTAATAAAATGCACCATCTGTCTTCTTTGTGACTGCAAAGTAGTCTTTTAGCTATACAGGTTGACTTACGAGCACAACTGAGCCCAAACTTAGTTGCTAAGTGAGAAATTTGTTAAGTGTGTTTTGCCCCATTTTATGACTTTTCTGGTCATATTTGTTAATTGAATCACTGCAGTTGTTAAATTAGTAACACTGTGGTTAAGTGAATCTGGCTTCCCCATTGACTTTGCTACTCAGAAGTTTACAAAAGGTGATTTCATGACCCCGGGACACTGCAACCATCATAAATATGAGTCAGTTATAAAGCATCTAAATATAAATCATGTGACCATGGAGATGTTGCAACTATCATTAGTGTGATAAATGGTCATAAGTTACTTTTTCAGTGCTGTTGTAACTTCGAACAGTTACTAACATCAAGGGCAACCTGCATGTATGGATATATACATAATACTGGTAGTCTTCGACTTAAAAGTGTTAATTTAGTGACAGTTCAAAGTTTCAACAAGCACTGAAAAAACTGACTTATGACTATTTTTCACACTTACGACTGTTGTAGCATACCCATGGTCACGTGATCAAAATTCAGATGCTTGGCATCAGCCAAGCTAGAGAGAAAGCACATGCAACCACAAAACTCCTCCGAGGTTCTACAGACTCCCCCAAATACACAAGAATGGGATCCCCTCATCCCTGATTGTGTCTCTATGCGATGTACAAACTAGCAAAAAGAGGAAACTCAGACACCTGGTCAACGACTCAACTTATTCAATAAACTCCCTAGAACAATTTCTCCAATGCATCAAACACACCAAAATAAATAAAGAAGAAAGCATGGCCTCCTTTGACATCACCACTCTCTTCACTTCAATTGACATCGATCTGGTTAAACAAACCATACACCACCTACTCACTAAACACTATACCTACAAAGATGATGCCACCACAGAACACTCCATGTGCACCCTCATGAAACTCCTGGATCTATGCCTCCACACATACTTCAAGTTCAACTGGAAAATCTATAAGCAAATACAAAGTATCCTGATGGAAAAAGTAATCATGCAACAACTTGAATCCATAGCTCTATCCACCATCCAACCAAAATTCTGGCCACACTATGTCGATGACACCTTTGTCATCATCAAACGCTCCCAAAGTGAAGAAACACACCACCTACTCAATAACATATTCCCTAGGTTCAAATTCACATGTGAAGAGGAAACAGACCACAGACACTCATTCCTCGACATAGACATAAGGAGACTAGTAGCAACGGAGAACTGGAAACCCATGTCTACTGCAAACCCACGCATAAGGACCAGGTCCTCAGTTTCGCAAGCAACCATCCCATTGCACACAAAAGAAGCTGTGTTCAGATCCTCTTCAGAAGGGCCTGGACACCCTGCAGTAACGCAATATTAAGAAAAGCAGAAGGGAAACTGCTGCTGGACATCTTTCTCTGTAACCGCTATCCAAAAAAACTTCATATTCCGAGCATAGCATCCAAACCACAACAGACCACACAGCCAACCACCATGCAAAAACTAACTCACAAAAGGGGTGTCGGAAATGACAGCCAGAATTCTCTTTAGGAATAGGAATAGCCCACAAACCCACAGCCACAATTCATACCATTCCTGCAAAATGTATTTAAAATTAATTCTAACTTTGCAGGATTATTGTGGGAAAAACAGGAAGGAACTATACACCAACCTGAGCTTCTAAATGAAAGGTGGGCTCTTTCAAAATTACAACATAATTTTTACATGGCAGCATCAAAAAATATTCAGATTCATTATTAAGCATTGAACAGAAAAAGGATATACTAAGAACTGAATAGTTTACTTAAACCTAACCCCAAAGGACATTTCTGGAATTATGAGAGCATGCCAAGACACTCATTCACAAAATAAGTTTCTGGATGTTGGCAATCACAAAGCATCCAGACACTAGAATGTAAACTGATAGGGATGTTTTAACATCCCATCTAGTCTCAAGGACATCAACTCCAACAATTTTTTCTTGCTTTTTTCCTAGTGATGGAACACATTTAAACATATTTGTAGCTGTCATTTTTATTTTCTCCATTTTATTGTTTTTACTCCAAGAAGCATTTTTTTAAATAAATGTAGGCTTGTATTAGGCTTTACACAATTTACACTGCTTTTGTTTCTTTTAAAGGAGGAATTAGTGAACAGAATACAAGCCTGGAGAGTACCACAGGCATAATTACCCATAGATACCTCACTAAATATATTTCTGGGATTACAGATAGTCCTAGTTTAATGACTATTCAAAGTGACTTATTACAAGTTCTCTTACTTATAACCATCATAGTATCCCTATGTCACATGTTCATAATTTCAACCAGGGGTGGGATGTTACCGGTTCGGCCCGGTTCTATAGAACCTGTAGCTGCGAAGAGCAGCTGATACCAAACCAGTTTGGTGTTTGGACCACCCACCTGCCCGGGCTCTAGACTGTCCTTTATTCCCTGCTTTTCCATCTTCAGCTGCTTTGCGCAGCAGAGGTCAGATTGAAAAAGCAGGAAACAAGAGGATTTTCAAACGCTGGGCAGTGGAGCACAGCACTTGTCAACTGTCCAGGCAGCACAGATGATTTCTTGCAAAGGCTGCACACACGATTGTCCCCAGTTCGGAGAACTGGCAAATCGCTCCACTGGCTGGCCCCAGCTCTTCCCGCCCACTCACTCCTTACCTGGCATGCAAGCCATCCAACTTGCCTGGTTTGGTAAGTTGCTATTTTTCCTTTTTTTTCCCCCCATCCATCAGCTGTTTTCTCTGCAGGGAGATTTAGATTAGCTAGAAAGCAGGAAATCCTTGGATTTCTTGCTTTCTAGCTAATCTAAAAGCAGAGCCAAACCTTCCTTAGGACTGAAGCTTTTCAGTGCAGACTCAGGTAGCCGATTGCAGATAGATCTCTAAGTGAATCAGTGATTCTGTGAGCAACTCAATCTGCCTGCCTGCTTTGCCTACTTTGGGGTAAAAGTTGCCCTTTTTTATAAAAAAAAAATCAATATTTACATACATGGTGTGTTGTGAGTTAATTTTGTGAGTTTGCTTGCAAGCAAATTTTATGTGACAGACTCAGATAGCCAATTGCAGATAGATAGATCTCTAAGTGAATCTTTGATTCTGTGAGCAACTCAATCTGCCTGTCTGCTTTGCCTGCTTTTGGGTAAAAGTTGCTCTTTATTTTATATAAAAATCAATATTTACATATTTATAATATTTACATACAAGCCATGACCACCGAGTCACATGACCACCAAGCCATGCCCAGTCAGCAAGCCACGCTCACCCAGTCACATGACCACCAAGCAACACCCACAAATTAGGCCACACCCGCAGAACTGGTTGTTAAGAAATTTGAATCCCACCCCTGATTTTAACACTTGGCAACTGGCATTTATTTATGACAGTTGCAGTGTCCTGGGATCATGTGATCACTATTTAAGATCTTCCCAAGAGACTTTCAACAAGTAAAGTCATTGGGGAAGCCAGATTCACTTAACCAACACAGCTAAAAAAGGTCTTCCATTCAGGCATATATCACTTAAAAATGCATCATTTAGTAACAGAGGTTCCAATTTCAATTATACTTATAATTTGAGGCCACATACACAAAAATTTAGGTTTTCAATGCAACATGGTAAAATGATATATGTGTTCTGGGGGTGTTTATAGTATTTTAATATTAAAGTTCAATATTGTATAAAGGTTATATTAAATGACATTTTATTCTTTTGATTTGGGGCTTTAAAAATCAATAGCTACTTAGAAGGAAAGGAAAGATGCATATGTATTTCTAATTTTTACTAAGGAAAAGCAATTAGCCATTGAACATTTGGATATGAAGTTGTTTGATTGCAATCATGTACTATGTTATTAGAATGCCTCTTATTACCAACAGAAAGAGTTATGACAAACTTACTAATGCAATTTAAAGTTCCTCCATCCAATGGTTGTGATTTCTGGTGAAATTTTTCTTGCTTTTGTATTTTGAATTACAAATATAGTAATGAACTCAACTTTTTTACCTCACTGTTCTATTCTCAATAAATGATTTTTCGCAAATTAAATGGAATCGGTCTTTTGTTGGAATCTAAGTTTTATGAAAAATAATTCAGCAAGCATTTTAATCCATTTTTTTGAAGTAATGACACAGTTTGACAATAGCCATTGAAATATTACAATAAAGATTGTACGATTGTACACTGATAACATCATAGTTCTTAAGATTCATTTATATTCATTATTCATTTATTTACTTATTGTTCTTCAGAATAATATTTTATTTATTTTATTTTATTGCTAACATTTATTAGCTGCCTATCTCACAAAAGGAACTTCGGACTGTGTAGATCAATAGAAACAAATATATAAAAACAATCATTACAAAAATATTAAACATTCTTATTATAAAAATTCTACAAATACTGAGAAATTTAAAATATGCCAAGCACCTGGAGAGAGTAAATATAAATCACAATGGAGCCATCTAAAATGCCTCTGGCTCCCCGAAATCTCCAGGCCTCATGTCACAACCAAGGAGTTTTTGTGGGTCTTCTACAATTATAAAAGGGATGGAGCCAAGTAGTCTTCATGGGACACAGAGTTCCATAGGATGGGTTCAACAGCAAAAAAGGCCTATGTCCTGGTCCCCACCAAATAGCAATAACACTTAGTTTTATATATCGCTCCATAGTGCTTTACAGTACTCTGTAAGTAGTTTACAGGGTCATCATATTTCCCCAACAATCTGGGTCCTTATTTTACTGATCTCAGAAGAATGAAAGGCTAAGTCAATCTTGAGCCAGTCAGGATCAAAATCCTGGTAGTGGGAAGAGTCAGTCTGAAATAATGCATTCTAACCATTATGCCACTATGGCTGTAGGTCCTTGGCAAATGGTATCCATAACATGTCTTCTCTGTAAGATCTAATGAGATGAGCTGATATAGTTGAGGAGAGGTGGTCCTTCAGATAACTTGGTCCCATAAAATTAAGGATTTTAAAAGTTAAAGCCATCATCTTGAGTTGAAACCTGTAACAAACTGGCAGCAATGCAGCTCGTGGAGCACATGTAACTGCCTGAACTGCTACATTCTGAATCAGTTAAATCTTCGAAATACCAAGGGGAGCCCCAAGCAGAGAAGGGGCATTGGTGCTTACCTGACACGCCCTTTCTCTGGGAGCTATGAAGAGCATCCAGGCATGGGAAGTGCTTCTGTCTGTCGTTCGATAGGCTGAGCTGATTTCAGAGGACACGCCTCCTTGTGGCTCCTCACAAGTGTCCCCAGTTTTGGCAAAGTCGAAGTGATAATTTTATCGATTTTTTTCTTCACTGTTGCTCCTTCATCTTGGCCAGGATTGGACCTAGAAACAGACGGTGTCTGGGTGGGGCTGGATGCTCTTCACAGCTCCCAGAGAAAGGGTGTGTCAGGTAAACACCAATGCCCCTTATCCTGAGAGCTTTCTGAGCATCCAGGCATGGGATATACCAAAGCTGGCGTGTCCGATGGGAGGGTCTCCATCTGTTTTGGAGTCCCTATTTATGTGTGAACCCGTTGTAAGACCCATCTGCCAAATGCTGCTTCGGCCTAGGCAAAAACGTCCAGTGTCTTATGAAAGGCAACGGTGTTGATGTCACTGCTCTGCAAATCTCTTCGATTGGCGCTTGAGTTGCCCACACTGCTGATATGGCAGCACTCCTAGTAGAGTGTGCCATAATACCTCTAGGCACTAGGCCTGTGTTTTGTAAGCTTTTGCGATTGTGGCCCATTACCACTTGCCAACTGTTGAAGATGTGACTTTCGTGACCTGGGTGGAAGGCTGGAACAAGATAGAGGGCCTCCGTCTTTCTGAATGATGCAGTCCTGTCTATGTAGATGTAGAGTGCCCTTCTTACATCTACTAGGTGCCATTATCTCTCCAGAGCCTGAACCGGTCTTGACCAAAAATTGGGGAGGATCAACTCCTGTGCTCGATGAAAGGCTGAATTAATTTTGGGTATGAAGGTCGGGTCTAGACAAAGAATGACTCTGTTGGAGTAGAATATGCAGAGGTCTTGTCTCACTGACAGGGTGGCCAGCTCAGAGATTTGTCTTGCAGATGTTATGGCTACTAGGAACAACACCTTATAGGTGAGAAGGTGGAGGCTCGTGGTTCTCAGAAGTTCAAAAGTTGCTTAGTGAGTGCCATGAGAACTTCGTTTAGATCCCAGCTGGGGCATCTATGGTAAGTTAGTGGCCCCACGGAGGAAATTATGTATCCTTGAGTGGTGAGCGAGGGATCGTAGGTCTTCGCATGAGATAACTGATGCTAGAGCCGCCATCTGTCTACGTAATGTATTTGGGGAAAGCCCTTTGTCCAAGCCTTCCTGGAGAAAGTCCAGTATTTGCACCACTGACGGAGAGGTGGGATCTATCTTCATTATGTCGGCCCACCTGCAAAAAGCAGTCCAAGTAGCGTTATATATGTAGTAAGTAGAAGGATGTCTGGCCGCCTGGATCATTGTGGTGACTTTATTGGAGAGCTTCTCGCCTTTCAAGAGTCTCCACTCAAGTGCCATACAGCTAGGTGTAGCCACTGCAGGTCCAGATGTAGGATTGGACCCTGCGTGAGGGAAACCCTGTCCGGTGGAATTCTGCAAGGGTCTACAGTAAGAGTTTTGTTTTCTCCAGGAGCTTCCAGATCACCTTGGGAATCAGTGGGGGGGGAGGCGTAGAGTAGACCTCGAGGCCAGTGGCAGCAAAAGGCATTGACTCCCTCTGCCCCATGGGTTGGGAACCTCAAAAAAAAATCTCAGGAGCTGAGCATTGATTGATGAGGCAAAGAGGTCCAGAGTCGGGTGGCCAAACCTGGAACAGTCTCAGTGCAGGCGCCACTCGGAATGGTTGATAGTGGTCCTGCTCAAGTAGTCTGCTTGTATGTTGTATCTGTCCCGAGATGTGTTCCGCTCTGATGGAGAGTAGGTGCTTCTCTGCCCAGCGGCATAGTCTGTCTGCCTCTCTCATGAGTGATTTTGAGTGCGTGCCCCCCCACCTGTTTATGTGGGCCTTCGTGGCCACATTATTGGTTAGGAGGACATGCTGTCCCTGGATCTGTGGTTGAAATTTGTGAAGGGCCAGATGGGCTGCCCTCAATTCTAGTCAATTTATGCTGCAAGCTTGTTCTGTTGTAGACCAGCGACCCTCTATGAGGGACTGATAGCGTGCCCCACATCCAAATAGGTTCGCGTCTGTGGTGATTGTCTGTGCGAAAAGATAGCCCTTGGTGATGTTTGTTGTGGTCCACCAGTGAAGAGATAGAAGAACCTTTTGTGGAACGGTAACCTTGGAAATGACATTGCTCCTTCCTGACCTTTGGTATGGCAGCAGAAACCACTGAAGGGTTCTGGCGTGGAGACAGGCCCAGGGAACAATAGAAATTCAGGAGATCATTTTTCCTAGCAGTTTGGATAATTGGGCCACAGGAACTTGTTTGAGAGTCCTAATATACTTTGACAACTCCCTGATGCTACCCTGTCTGTCAGGGGAGAGGAAAACCTTTCCTGCCAGGAAGAAGAAATTCTGATGCCTCGCTCTGCCTTGGTCGGGTGGCTCCTATTACGGAGAATAAAGCCTTGGATATAAGGCTATGGAGCAATCTCGAGCATCTGCTCGGCACACTGCTATGGCCCTCGGTGAGGGCTTGAGAAAAACAGCATCGGCAGCTCTCTTTGTATTTTTATTTATTTATCAAGATTGCGGGCAGTTGGAAAGTCTGCGATCTCACTTTAATGAGTTTTATTAATTTTCCAATTTCTGTTCCTGAAGATCCAGCCAAGGAAAAAGTTGCCTAGCTCAAACGAAGGCCGAGCTAAAACTGGGGACACTTGGGAGGAGCCATAAGGAGGAGTGTCCTCAGAAATCAGCTCAGCCTATGGAACAACAGACAGAAGCACTTCCCATGCCTGGATGCTCGGAACAGCTCTCAGGAGAACAATACGTTTAGACCACACCCATCCAGACCCTCACAACTTCCAGGCACTAGGATAGGAGGTATATGACATCACTTAATTGGTCAGAGACAGACAATAAATTCACCCAGCAGCCTTATTAAACAGAAGAGCAGAGAGCATTGAATCCTGAGGCAACTCACACAGTAGAGGCCAAGGATGGGACCTCTCTACTCCAAATACCACTGACTGGAATTAACCCTGAAAAAAGGAGGCAAACCAACATAACTCCATGCCACCCACCCTTAATCCTCTGAGCTGATTCAGAAGGATGCATGGTTGATGATATTGAACTACACTGAAATATCAAACAGAGCAAAGATGGATGCAGAAACCCCATCCTGTCTATGCTGAAAATAATTCAAACAGCAATCCATGCCATTTCAATCCCATATGAGGTCTGAATCTTTACTGAACGACATTCTAAGTAATCCACATTATCCAAAGCCCTCTGAAGCTATTATGTAACCAGCTTCTCAACCAGCTTCCCTCAAAAGAGGAGTTAGATAATGGATAAAAATTGTACAATATGTTAGAGTCCCATGATAGCTTTCTGAGTGGGAGGTCAACCAAGGAGCTGCTAACATACTACTTTGTACCAATGTGCAAAAGCAGAAATAATATTTTTATTCTATTTCAGACAATTGAAAGCATCACAAATAGCATTCTACTTTCCTTCAAAAAAGCAAATGTGTGTGCAGACACTGACATATATGAATATTAGCTGGTAATTAATGAAATGAAGTTTTTTTTGTTAAAAATAAAATATGTAAGGAGATAGCATTGTGACCACAAATAAATTTTGAAAATCTTATATTAGAATTTTCAGAGTTCTCTAAGGTCTAATATCCAAAATACTGTATAAAAAATCCTGTTGGAAATATTTGGAGTGGGATCAGCATCCCCATGAAACATGGAAATCAGATATAAGAATTATCTTGGATGCGCAATGTGGTACACTTTGGAAGAACTCTATAGTACTATCTGTATTAGCAAAGATCAAAGAAAACTAAAAGGTAATATTATACCCCACAATACAAGTTCATAGAATTACTGGGAAAGGCCCAAATAAATGTTGGAAATATGAAAATTGAAAAATTGAAAAATGTTGGAAATAACAAGCAATAATAACAAGCAATAGTATGCATTGGAAATAACAAGCAATAATATGCATGTATGGGTGGTCCTGTAAAGTTTTACAAAGATGGTGGACAGAATTGATAAGAGAGTTTTAACAACATAGGTATCAGAAATTCTAGGTATTGTTTCAAATAACATTTACTGCCATTATTTAGTGAAATAATTCATAAACTGAAAAACTAACTGGTCAGTGCATGATAGTTGCTGCAAAGTTGGCTATTGTACAATACTTGAAAAATACAAAGCCTCTATCATTAGATCACCGATATGAAAATTTGTTGATACATAAAAAAGGAAATGTTGGGACATACAGTACAAGTTGGGAACAAGTTTGCCCTTTTTGCAAAACATAATAGGCCAAATTCTTTTTGTTTACTCCAAAATTATTGTTGAGTCTTGATTTGTTCTTACATCTTTTTAATAAGATTGTTAATCCTGCTGTACTTTTTTAAAATTTTAACTGTTTTACTCTGTTATAGTTTTACTATACATTTTGTTATCTATTCACAGATCATATACTGTATCCCTCACCCTGTATGTTTTCTAAGCAAAATAAAGTTAATTTTTTAAAAAAATCCAACCAACTGTGTGAAATCAGTTGATTTAAAAATGGTTCAGTTTGGTAGAATTTGCTACTGCACGCCAATGCAACCCACTTCCTCCACCAAATCCTGCTGTGCTGCATTGTCATGGTATTCCTGGAAGGAATGAACAAATAACATCGTAAGTATATGACAAGAGTATATAACCCAAGCAGGTCATCCCACACATAAAGGTTATCGCAGCTCAAAGAAACAGGCATCTATATTACATCTAACAAAAGCAGAAGATCCTGGATGTAGATGATCATTTTTGTGACAACAGCAAATGGGCATTGGTAGAAGTTACCGTGAACGCCCTTTCTATCTATGCAGCAAGAGAGCCCAGGATGGGTTGACTCCTTCCTATGACGTCATTTAGCTGAGTCTGTACTAAGATATAAAAGCCAGCCCCCGGGAGAGACCCCAGCTTTGGCGAAGATACTTGATAGACTGAAATGTGTCTATGAAAGCACAAAATGAATACAGAAATATGTCTTACCCTCTCTGGACGAATCAAGGGAGGGGCTGGGCTCTCTTGCAGCATAGATAGAAAGGGCATTCACGGTAACTTCTACCAATGCCCATTCTCCTCCATGCTGCATCGAGAGCCCAGGATGGGACATACCAAAGCTTGCATGTCCACGGGCAGGTCCTCGTCTGGCTTATCACACCAACTGTGGAACCACTTGTTGAAGCACCCGTCTGCCGAAGGCTGCAGTCGCCGAGGCAAAGGCATCCAGACGGTAGTGTCTGATGAAAGGAGACGGGGATGTCCATGTGGCCGCACGACAAATCTCAAAGGATGCTTGGGTCGCCCAGGCAGCAGAAGTGGCCGCGCTTCTGGTAGAGTGCGCCGTCAGACCTCAGGGAACCGGAAGGGCCGCAGCTTTGTAGGCCTGCTCAATGCAAGACCTGACCCACCTGCTAATAGTAGTAGAAGAGGCCTTGTGCCCCAAGTGAGAAGGGAAAAAGGAAACAAACATGGCTTCCAACTTCCTGAAGGAGGAAGTGCGCTTAATGTATATTCTAAGAGCCCTTCTTATGTCTAGCATGTGTGCCACTGTCGGTCTAAGTCATGGTGCAGGAGAGGACAGAAGTCAGGCAAAACAATGTCCTGGGACCTGTGAAACCAGGTGTTAACCTTCGGAATAAATGAGGGGTCCAGACGAAGAACAACCCTATAATCGTGAAAAGAACAAAGGTCCTGTCTGATGGAAAGCGCAGCAAGCTCGGAAACCCTCCTGGCAGAAATGATGGCAATAAGGAAACTACCTTCAGAGTCAGGAAACAGAGAGACATTGTTCTAAGGAGTTCAAAGCGGGGCTTTGTAAGGGCATTAAGGACCATATGAAGGTCCCAGGAAGGATACCTGTGAACCACCGGAGGGTGCAGGTTGGAAGCCCCTTTCAAAAACCTCCTGACTGAAGTGTGATGGGATAAGGAAGGAAACGAACCCCATGAAAGGACTGAGGAGAGGGCCGCAACCTGCCTGCGTAAGGTGTTGGGGGCCAAACCTTTCTCCAGCCCATGCTGAAGGAAGCTAAGAACTTCTGCCAACTGGGCTGAAGCAGGAGAAAGACCCTCCCTGAGGCACCATTGGGAAAAAGCCTTCCAGGTGGCATCATAGATGCGCCTTGTAGAAGGTTTGCGAGACGCCAGGATAGTGAGGATGACCCTTTCTGGAAGATCAGCCTCCTCTAGCCGCTGCCGCTCAAGTGCCACACGGTCAGCTTGAACCACTGGAGCTCTGGGTGGAGCAGGGCCCCCTGGTGAAGGAAGATTAGATGGGCAGGGATCCTCCAAGGAGAAGCCACTGATAGGTTGACCAGGTCCGCAAACCAGGGCCTCCTTGGCCAATAGGGTGCCAGGAGGAGGAGCTCCGCTTGTTCCTCCAACATCTTCTGAATTACTGCTGGAATGATGGGAAGCGGGGGAAAGGCATAGAGGAGACCCTTGGACCATCTGCACCGAAGAGCATTGGTCCCCTCCGCTCCCTGGCAAGAAAACCTGGTGAAGAATCTGGTGACTTGGGCATTTTGAGGAGTGGAGAAGAGATCCACCTCCGGTGTTCCGAATCTGAGGGAAAGGTCCCTGAATAGAGAAGGAGGAATGGACCATTCTGCCTGGTCGACTGGGCTCCTGCTGAGCCAGTCAGCCTGGGAGTTGTCGACCCTGGAGATGTGGTCTGCCAAGATCGACAACAGGTGTTTCTCTGCCCATAACCCCAACTATAGAGTCTCTCTCATGAGGGCTTTGGACCTCGTCCCCCCTTGCCGGTTGACATGAGCCTTTGTGGCCATGTTGTCCGTAAGGACTAGAACATGAGAGCTGGTCACTAATTGCCTGAAATGCTTGAGAGCCAGAAAAGTGACTCTGAGCTATAGCCAATTTATGGGAAGGGTCTGGACCAAGCTCCCTGAGCTATCTGGCCCTGCATATGGGAACCCCAACCCAGGAGGCTGGCATCAGTGGTTATCACTAGCCTGTGTGGGTCCCTGAACAGGAGTCCCCTCCAGATTGATGGAAAATGCCACCAATTGAGAGATCTCCAGGTTTGTGGTGGGAGTGGGACCTTGATGGATGAGTAGCTGGTTCCTGCTCGTTGGTAGGGAAGCAGGAACCATTGGAGGGGGCGGGAGTGGAGCCGAGCCCACAGGAAGATGCCAATACAGGAGACCATCTTCCCCAGAAGTTTGGACAGCAGCGACAGGAGGACAGTTTGATGTTGCTGGATCTGGCTGATGATCTCTGCAAGGCTCTTTCCATGAGCTGGGGACAGGAAAACCTGGCACGATGTGGTATCGATGACTGCTCCCAAGTGTTGCAATTTGGTTGTGGGAGAGAGCTGGCTCTTTTTGGTGTTGATGGAAAATCCATGGCTCTGGAGATATGATAGGGTAATTTGCAGATCCCGATGGGCTGCATGGATGGAAGAGGACAGAATCAAAATGTCGTCCAAGTAGCATTGGATCCTCACTGGAATAGAATGCAGAGATGCCATCAATGTTGCCAGAACCTTTGTGAAGACCCTTGGAGCTGATGAGAGGCCGAAGGGAAGTGCTCGATACTGGTAATGGGTATTCTGATAACAGAAACGGAGAAACTGGCGATGATGAGACCAAACTGGGATGTGGAGGTAAGCCTCAGTGAGATCAATGGAAGAGAGGAGGTCGCCCTCCAGAATGCTCTCTAAAATAGAATGTAGTGTCTGCATTTTAAATCGCCTGTATTTTACAAATTGGTTGAGAAATTTTAGATCAAGGATGGTTCGCCACCCTGCCCCCGAGGCTTTGGGAATGATGAAAAGGCGAGAGTAAAGCCCACGTCCCCATTGAGACGGGGTAACAGGTTGAATAGCCCTGATTTCAAGAAGGTGCTGAATGGCCTGATTCATGAGGGCTTGCCTTGAAAGGTCCTGAGAGACAGGACAGATAAAAAAAAATGTTGGGGGTGGCGTTAGGAAGTCCAATTGTAACCCTGACCTAATAGTGCTGAGCACCCAGGTGTCCATCGTTGACTCCTCCCATTTGGAGGCAAAGAAGGCTAGGCGACATCCGATGGGTGGGGAGAACGAGGGATTACTTAGAGCGATGGAAGGAACATTTACCAGTAGAAGGTTGTTGCCTGCCAGATGCTTCCACCCGTTGGTCTTGGCGTTGGGAGTACGGCCTTTGAGAGCGGGGCAAGCGAGATGAGGTCTCTGCTTGGAAGGCAGGAGGGCGATAAGGAGCAGGGCGATGGTCTGCTTTCTTCCCAGAGGAAGAGAGAATTTTACGTTTATCTCTGGTTTTGATAAGATTCCAGAGCATCGCCAAAAAGCTTATCGCCTGCGAATGGAACTGAAGCCAGCTTCCATTTTTGGCGTGACTCCACCTGCCAATTTCGGAGCCATAAAAGTCTTCTTGCTGCTACAGAAGATGCCATGGCCTTGGATGCAAATTTTGCGGAACTGAGAGTCGCATCCGCAGTGAATTCCGCCGCTGCGATAAACTTATTAAGATCTTGGTGAGACCGAAGGTCAGAAGCAGGCAATGTATTCTGGAGTTGGCGCAGCCACCGTATGGATGCCCTCATGAAAAAGGATGCTGCTGTTGAAGCCTGAACAGCCCAAGCAGCGGCCTAGTGATTGTGCTTGAGGGTCTGTTGGGAGTGTTTATCATCCGGTTTCAGGGTATCTTCTGGCTCTGTGGGAGTGCCAGAAGATGAGAACAAGTCCAGAACCGGAATGTCAACAGAAGGCACTGCCAGGGCATTGTCCAGGGCTGCACTGACGTTGTAGAAACGCTTATCCAGAGAAGATGGGCGAGGACCTGCCGAAGGGGAAGCGCACTGTTCCTTGACCATGTCCAGGAACAAAATGGGAGAAGGCAAAACCTCTGCATGCACTACAGGCTTGGAGAAGAGCGAATCCCCTTGGCTAGAGGGATTTCCTTGTGAACCAGGAGCCACTTCCTCTGGCGACAGCTTGGCAGTGACCAAGGCCTTGCTGATTAATGGCCTGAAGAGAGTAGGTTTGAAGACCAATGCAGAGTATATCTGCTCTGGGCGAAAGTCCTCTTCCTCTGAAAGATTTTGGTCAAAAATCTCATCCACTTCACGCTCTGAACAAGAGGAGTAACCGTATTCAGATGGTGAAGCCCTTCCTTCCTCATCAACCTCCTCCCATTCTGGTAGAGAAGAATGGACCCTGAGGTCCTGGGGTCTGTGTAAATCAGGGTGATGAGTCAAAGAACCTATAGATTGAGAAGGGAGAAGGGCTTGAACCCTTTCCCGAGGTCGAAGAATTTGCTTTTAGCCTTCAGCCAATCCTTGCCTAATGGCCAATGAGACAACATCTTGGATATCCCCTGGTCTATGCTCAAAGGTAGAGGCAGAAGGTCGAAGGCCCGCTGCTATGGGAGTGAAGGTGGCTTCAGGCCTAGATTGAGGAGAGGTTCGAGGCCTGCACTCCCTTCTGTTGAATAGTTCTGTTGAACTGCCTCTCTAGGTCTGCATGTCTATGCTTCTCTGCTCTCAGCCTGAGTTGCCTTCTTAGGGGCTAGAGCCTTAGCTCTGATTTTAGCAGCCACCTCCCTCTGGACTGATTGGATGCGTTGCCTATGTCTTTTTCTCTTATTGGGCTTAAGAGACTGTTCCACTGGGGGGGAAAGCTCTGCGTGAGCCTTATCTTGCTCCTTTTTTAGAGTAAAGGCTGTTCCGTTGGAAAGAAACTGTTTAGAATTTTTTCTATTAAGCCCCTTAGGGTATAAAATGGCCCCCGGGCTTGCAAAATGGCCACTCACCTCGTGGTGGAAGGCGTCAATCCAAGATGGCCACTGACTAGAGGAAACAGGTTCCAAGATCGAAGAATCGCTCCTTAGGCTATACAGAGCCCTGAGCAAAATCAGCAAGGGAAAAACACAGCAACCGGCCACATGATCAGCTGGCTTGTGCTCTTATCGGTTTGCCGATTGTTTTTACGATCGCTCCAAACTGCAGGCGTGGGGGAGGTCTACAGACGCTGCCCAGCTTGCCTGCACAGAGCTCTAGTAACGCTGTTCCCAACGTTGCAGGAGAGAGAGCCCTGCTCTTCTGGAAGAGCAGCTGCCCAGATCCCTGGGAGGTGCTTGAAGCGAGGAAAAAGTACAGAAGATCGCTGGTGAGTACTATCTAACAGAACGCTTTCAGAGACACAGCTACTGAATGAAAGCTGGGGTCTCTCCCGGGGCTGGCTTTTATATCTTAGTACAGACTCAGCTAAATGACATCATAGGAAGGAGTCAACCCATCCTGGGCTCTTGATGCAGCATGGAGAAGATAGCAATTAACACTGTGCAGCAGAAGGCAATGTTCAATCACTGCTGTGTTTTTCAGAAATGGAAAAAATATGTGCTAGATTATGGGTGCCTCAGGTGGATGACACCCAACGTGCCACTGAGAGAGAGCTGAGAATTTTTGTGACTACTAATTGTGTTTATGATGTGGCTAAGTTAAAGCCTTTGAGAGTTTCACTGCTGATGTTGCCATACAGGAAAAGAAAAACTGAAGGTGCAAAGAAAGAATTGCAGTAGGATTACACAATTTTTAAGAAATATGAAGGAAAAAAGCTCAACATAATAAAAAATGAAATGAGACTATTGCACATTGATATTTTAGGCATAAGCAAATTGAGATGGACTGGGATTGAGCACCTTCAGTTAGGGTTTGAATCCCAGAAAGGATATACCTAGCTGATGAGAGCTAAATAGCTTGAAATAGATCTATACTAGTCTCCCTTTACTTGTCAGTAAAATATAAATTCAACACAAAAAATAGTTTGTCGCAAAAGTGACTGTCTGTGAAGGCCCGTGAATTGGGTCTGAAAGGCGAAATTGGAAGCAGTATGCTCTGTCCCATATTTGGGTAGACCAGGTTGCCCTGATAGACCAGTTTCACCAGAAAAAACATTCTTTCAGTTAGAAAGTCACATTGTTTACTATTCATGAAAAATAAAGGAGGAAATTTGATCTAGTGGTTATAGCACCAGGCTAAAATGCTAGAGACTGTGGGTTCAAGTTATGCCTCAGCCATGAAAGCCAGCTAGCCTATCACACTCTCTTGGTCCAACTCGCTTCGTAGGGTTGCTGTTGTTGTTGTGTGAAAAATAGGAGGTGGAAGGTGTGCTGGATATATTCACTGCCTTCAGTTATTTGTAAAAATAATAAAGGCAGGATACACATAAATAAAAAGGAACGATGTTGCTTTTACTTTTAGGGGATGTATATAGTAAGAATACTTGACTACAATGAAATCGATGACCGAATAACATCATATTTCATAGACAACTCTTTAACATAATAATCCAAAGGTATGCTCCATCTAAGGTAGAAGAAGTGGATCAATTTTATAATCAAGTTAAATTTCTAACTGACAAAAAACACCAGCAACATGAACTTCTTGCAACAGGAGACTGGAATTCCTAAGTTGGAAGCTTTAAAGAAGAAAATGTAGCTAGATTGTGTGATTTAGGAAATTGAAACAAAGCAAGAGACCATTTAATCAATTTCTGTCAATCCAATTATTTCTTCATTGCTAAAACTGTCTTCAAACAACTAAAATGTTGCCTATATAGATGGGTATCAGAGGGAGTACACAGAAATGGGGCGTTGGTCTTACCTGAGACGCTCCTTCTCAGAGGGTGGAGATACATTATTGCTAAACTACTCTGTTTAACTTTGCAGAAGAACTATGAGGAAAAAAGAAGAGTGGGAAAATCAGAATGGGACCAAAACATTGTATGGTGGTATAAAGAGGATAAAGAAGTGATAAAGTTGAAAAAGAGTTATACAAATGTTATACAAAAGTACTCTGCAACCCTCTAGGAGAGTGTCATGAAACACCTGTGCAATACTACAAAACAACATTGTTAGAACCAGAAATAATGATTGAAGAAATACTAAGAGTTGTAAAGAAAAGTTATCTAAGCACAAAGCAACAGGAATATATGGGCTACCAACAGAAATAATTCAAGCAGCAGGGGAAAGCAGCATCAGATGGCTACATGAAATCTTTAATGCTGCATGAACACATCTAACAGCACCCACTGATTGGCAACACACAATAATAATTCCACTGTGGAAAAACAAAGGAAATAGACGAGAATCCACACAATATCAAGGCATCTCACTTTTGAGCCATGTAGGAAAAATGTATGCCAAGTAACAGAAATAAGGTTAAAATCAGTTATAGAACCATAGCTGGCAGAAAAACAGATGGATTTTAGAAGAACAGGAGCTGTACAAATGCAATTTTTATACTTAAACAATTAACAGAAAAAGATGGAAAATCTCCTTGTAGCTTTTGTAGACAAAAAAAAGCACTTGACAGATAGAAAAACACTGTGGCAGACAATGGTCCAACATGGAGTAAATGAACATCCTATTGGATTATGTAAAAGCTTATACAACGTTTGGCCGGAGTTCAATTGGGGCGGCAGCTACTCCAGTAGGACTGGGTGAGCTACCACACTCCCAAGCGGCAAGAAGGCACTCCCAGGCATGGGCGGTGTCTTTGGAGTGACCCAGATGAGCCAGCCAAGGTGGCACTAAAACCGGTGGTCCAGTTGGGACCGTGGCTGTTTCCAAAGACCCAGGGAAGAGCGCCAAGTCAAAAGCGGCAATATCGGCAAAGCTGGAAGCTGCAATCACACAGTGGCTAGCTGCCACTTCATTCGCTATTTGCAAACCGCAGTTCCAAACCTGTCAAGAAAATCCAAGCTTTCTCCCAATTAAATTTCTGAGTCAATCAGTCCTACGTGTCTGTAGGGCCAAAACTGAGTTGAAACTGAGGACTCAGACAGGCAAGAGAGGCGTGGCCAAAAATTTGATGAGTCAGTCTCTGGGCAGAAAAGCAAATGTCAACCCATACTTGGATTCTCTCGTCAGCACACTGGAGAACAAACCAAGTAACATCAGAACTCTTTGCAGTAACATCTGGAGTAAAACAGGGATGTGTACTATCACCAATATTATTCATCACCTACAACATTGACAGCATAAGGAAACAGCCAAGCCCAGGAATGGAACGAATATCAAACTACTCTTTACAGACAATCAGGCTTTGATAGCATATGCTGCTAAGGAACTGCTGTAACAACAATTCTATCCATGAACCAAGAATGTAAAATAAATGAGTATCAAAAGAGAAGGAGTAAAGGCAATCAGAAGAAAACAGCACACTCTAAACATAGTAATGGAGGGAAGAGAATAAAACAAGTTTCAGAGTTCAAACTTCTAGAAACAATACTCACTGAAAATGGGGAAATCGACCAAGAGATCAACATACAATGCAGTAAGGCTGATCAAATATTTGACAGCTAGCTCCATTCCTACCACACAAGGCAGTACTGATCAGCACAAAGAATAATCTCACAGCATATTCATTCCTACCCTATGTTACCATTGCCAAACATGGATATTTGCAATAAAACACATGCAATAGTCACTATTGGAAATGACATGTTTGAGGAAAGCTTCCAGAAGAGATAAAATCAAAAATGAGATAAGAGAAAGAATTGGAATAGAATCAATTTTAAACTACATACAAAGACATACAAGGCATATATAAAAAGAACACAAAGACCCGGAAGAAGATGGAGATACAACATCAAAGACATACTACAACAGCATCAAATAATAATGGTTGAGGATGCAAGAAGTGCAAAAACCAGAATTGTGTATCTCTCTTGATATCCAAAGAAGTAAAAGAGGAAGTAAAGAAGATTGCTAAAGGGAGAGGGAGGAGATCTATTATTACACCAAAACATGGTCAAATTCTGATTGTATAAAAGATCACAAATTGCTCGTGTGAAAATTGTAAATTAAGCTACAGAAGAAGAAAGCCAACCAGTTTCCACCATATGAACTTGTTATGTGCACATACCCAACATTTTGGAGGAAAACATCAGAAATAGCTTTGAAGTTCTGAATCCCATTGATACACAACCATAAGAACTGTGGAATGATATCAGAGTTAAGGATAAATGTGAAAAGACACTGCCAAAGATAAAACAGAAGATAATAAACTGGATGTCAAAACTATGGAAATTACCAAGAAGAGAAACCAAGAGAGGCAAAAATCTAAAGAAAAAACTTAAAGAATTTCAGAGAGCTATTGTTACAACACCTGGAAAGGCACTGCAGATTAAAACAGATAGGGAAAAACAAGGAAAGCCTTCCAAAAGATCTTGGAGGATCCAGCCTCAAACTGGTGTGCTAAAGGATACAAATAAGCAGGGATTCCTATAAGATCAAATAAAGATGGAAGGAATAAACTGAAATGCAGCACAGTAGTAATGTCAATATCCAATATCCCTTAGAATATATTCCCCACTTACAAGAACCAGTGGTACTAGAAGATGAAGTTAAAACAATATTCTGGTCATTACCAGTTCAAAAGCCATAAGAAGTGATACAATACATCACAGAAATATGGCAAACAACAGTACAACAATCAGGCAAGATTCTAACTAAGCTATGGCAGCAAATCTGGAGAATAACACAGTAGACAACAGATGGGAAAAGATCAATCTATTTTCCAATACCAAAAAAAAAAAAAAAGGAAAACTGTGTAGACTATGCAAAGTATCCTTAATTTCATATGCTAGCAAACTAAAATTTGGGATTATCCAGCATGGATTAGATGTCAACATCCAAGAAAATGCCATCTGTTCAAGCTGGTTTTAGAAAAAGCTGAGGAAAATGAAACATTGCTGATGCACACTGATTAACTGAGAAAAAAACAACCACCCCAAATAGTTACTATGTGCTCTACTAATTATAGAAAGGCTATTCATTATACCAGTCATGTCAAATGGGAATCCCACAACATCTCACTGCCCTCATACAAAATCTAACACAGGTTAAGAAGCCATAGGACTGATAGAACAGACAAAATAGACTAGCATCAGGTTAGCAAAGGTGTCAGACAAAGCTATAACTCTTCCCTTATTTAGTTAGCCTATATGCTAAATATATTTGAAGGAAAACTGGATTGCAGGAAGATGAGTATCATTTTAAAATGACTCAAATTATCATATTTTGCACACATTACATGTGTGCATTAGAAGACCTAATGTAGTGAAAGGAAAGGAAAGGAAAGACACACCAGCAGCAAATGAATATGCTGTCTTAAAATGACAATAGTTACACTATGGGAAGACCCGAAAGACTAGGTTAGATATAGATCATTGTGGAGAAAATTTATGTAGTTCCTAGAGCTGACACCAAATTGATGGCACATAATGAATGAATCAGTTAATACAAAGCTGGATGATAACATTAAGTCCTTGTCATTCTGAAAACCAAATTTCAGTACAGGTGGTCCTCACTTACCAAACATAATTGGAACCAGCAACTGTCATAAGTAATGAGATCATTAAGTGAAACGTCACATGATCACACCAAGTTAACAGTTCCAGCTGCAACACCATTTGACAGCAACTTGCAACTACCTTCAAATTTCCCCATTGACTTTGCTTGTTAGAAACTGTCTGTGAAGGTTACAAATGGCAATCATGCAATCATAAATGCATACCTGTTACTAAGCAGATATGCCACACTGATTATAAATTCAAAGGTCATAAGTAATATTTTCCAACATTGTCATAACTTCCAATGGTCACTGAACAAAAGTTGATAAGTGGCAATACAATATATACTTTCAAGTAAGCCATGTAGCTCATCCCATCATCTTCAACAATTGACAACAACTATCAAAGGACATTTTAATAATGTTAGAATCACAGCAAGATACTATATCTTTTTCAATTGTTCAACATAATATATATGGAACATATAACACTTTACTAAGAGAATAGGATTGAAGAAGTAATATAAGCTAAAGATGTTAATCTCACTCCTATATATCAAAAGCATTTAATTATCCTTTATTGCTCAATTTTGTATACTGTCAAAGGTTTTTGAACTGTTCCTTTGCGAGTCTAATCAAAGGAATTGAATGCTTAAAGCAGAAAAAATTACCTATATTGAAAAGTTAATATATGGTTTCCACCATTTTTTCTATAGAAGAGAATTGAATTTATGTGTTGTTGCAAAAGGCATATTAAGCTCCAGGATATCCTGCTAATAAGTCAAGCAAGATCTTCCATAAGCAACAATATAACAATGCTATCTTGCAGAATAACTATTAAGCAAACTGGGACTTAAACATAATCAAATAAGACAAGAAAAAACGAGAAATAAGCTTGATATTAAAGAAGAAACAAACTATATAACAGATAATGTGAATAAAAGAGGTTTCTTAATGCTTAAAGCTGATAAATTAAAATATTTTGTACATTCTATCACTTAAAAGGACATTATATAAATAGATATACAGAGTAGGTTAAGTCTTTTTTCAAGTATGCCACTTATTCCCTCATGTATTTCTGTAAACAAGAGTGACTTTATTTCTAAGACTGAACTACATGCATATATTATGCAGTGCTGATTAAATTTAATATAGCAAGTAATTAATGTCCAGAATTATTGGAAGAGGGTTTTTTGTATAACATGCTCTTATTTATTTCAACAGTTTGGATGACAGAACAATAGCATATGTGATATGATACTCTCACATATTGACAATTGTGGCTTTTAAAAAATACAAATCTTATATTACGTAAAAATGTATACTTTATATTTTAGCTAGCTAATAATTTCACGAAGTATAAAAATATTTATAGTTCCAACATGATTATAATACAACATACTAGGTTAAAATTATATATTCCCAGATAGCACCATAAATTACTTAATTGTTCTTTCAAAATGTTGATCATATACTGAAAACAATCATTGTGACATTAGATGTTCTTAACGGTACTCAAACCTCTAAGGTCAAGGAATCCTATTAAATCTTAATTTTCAATTGTAAGGGCGTATAACAATAAAATGAGAATTGTACTTTGATAAAACATTCTTATGTCCAAATTTCAGAACCAAGGTTCCTTGGATTCTCAGAGAAATAAAAATGACAACTAAACAACTACTAAACCAATATACATGAAGAGAAGCTGTATATCTTCTCTGCATTTATATCCAGTATACAAAACATTCATGATCACTAGATTATGTGTGGAGCTGGCTATTTGTGTTCAAAATGAAATGGTTTCCCAAAGAACGGCCAAATTGTCAGTGAAAAAACATTGGAACATTTAGAACAAGCAAGAAATATCAACTACTTCAAATAATTATAAAAGAAAAGATTCAACGGAAATATAGTGTTGAAGATAACATATATCCCAATCTTGAAAAATCTAAGTATTATGGTTTGGCAAAAACACAAGGGTCTTGTTTCTACAGTAATATCAAAAGAACAAGTATCAGTTGCCATTAGAAGACAACTCTAAAAGAAAATAATTCTTTGGCTGGACAAAGTAAGGGCAAAAGGGAATAATCTTACATAATAAACCTACAGTGTCCATTCCTTCTATTACAAATATATGTTCAATTGAGGATCACATTTAATCTCTGAAAAGTATGTTTACCTTTAGTTAAATGTAGCATTATAGTTCATAAAAAAGGAGTGTGGGTTGTTTTTGCATTTTTATCATAAATTCCTTCAGTTTGGGACTTATATTCCAAAGCAACTATAGCAATAGCAGACTTATACACCATTTCATAGTGCTTTACTATCCTCTCTAAGCAGTTTACAGAGTCAGCATATTGCCTCCAACAATCTGAGTCCTAATTTTACTGAACTCGAATGGAATGCTAATCAGGAAAGTGTTATACGCCACCTTATACCAACAGTTTAGAATACCAATACTTTTAATCCATCTTAGCATAAATATTTATGCTTCCAAATGCCGACATGTTGTATACTGTTAGAAGCATAGACTGGGTCTTCAGAGTAAGAAATGGTGAACTGAAGATGGCTTTGCTCAAAGCAAAATCTACAACTGCAGTGGAACGAAGAGCTGGCAAGCACATCAGCTCTTCAAAATTATTAAACAGGGAGAAGATTCAGGGTCGTGTTCCAGATAGTTGCTCCTCATGAGGAGACCAGAAGACAATGGAATCTCGTGAGTTTGGAAATCAGGCTAAACTGTAATCGGAGCCATTTTTAATCATGATTGGGAATTGCTTTTTAATTACTCTTCAGATATTAAGAACTTTTGAATTGACAAAGGGTTTTTTTAGTCTGCTTTAGCAAAAGAAGTTACTTTATGGACTTTAAAAAATCATTTTTGGAATAAACAGCAAGAGAGTAATTCTAATATTAATTTTGGAAAATTACAAATGGAGTAAGGGTCTAGAGGGATTTAAAATAAGATTTTGAAATTATAAAACCCTTTGCATGGGAAAATACTTTGCCTTTGAATTCTTAAAAAATAAATAACTGGGACCATGAACACTGGACACTAGAAAGAACCAAAAAGAACTAAAGATTACAATAAAATTCACACTTAAATGTGAATTATTGATAAAGAATGAAGCAGAATACTTTAACATTAGAGAATATTTGTAAGCAATGGACCCAGTAGTTAATTTTAAATCTGTCTCCATTATAGAATGTTTAAAAGATGATATGAAAGAAGAACAAGTTTTACTGGACAAGATAGTTTGATTTGAAATGACGGCCTATAATATGGAAAAAGATGCTATACAGGATATACAAATGAAACCAATTGATGTCTTAATTAAAAGGAATATATATATACAAAATAAAATAAAAGGAATATACAAATAACAAATCAAAGGAATAACCTGAATAACTATCCTATATTAGATTGCAAGAGATATTTATTAAAAGTTTTGAAGAGTTTGGTAAAAACAAAGAAATTACTAAAACAAATCAAATTCCAGGATCCTATTTGAAGGGATTAAAGATCGAGATTGTTAAAAGTAAAAGGAAGGAATATAAAGTTGGTTTGTCTGATCAAGGTTGAAATAGATATGTTGCTATCTCTGGTAATTTTTAATAGACCTTTGCTAATAAGGACTGAAAGATGAGGCTTTAAGGATCTGTTTATTATAAGGGACATAAGGGAAAAATACATTTGTTGCATTTTAAGAGGCAACAAAAAATTACAAAAAATTGTGCATATTTATGATGAAGAGAAAGTCATTTCTTTATATATACATATTCTTACTATATTTTTTCTATTTTTCTATTCTATATTTTTCCTGCACTTCCTTTTTATTCTTTTAGTTTCTATTAGTTTTTATCTTTTTAATGGTAATGTTTAATAAAATTTATATAAAAACATATTAATATATTTTATCATTTCATCACTTCATATTTAGAAGCATATATATGTAGTCCTCAACTCACAAGAGTTTGTTTAGTAACCAAAGTTACAATGGCAGTGAAAAAAGTGACTTATGACCATTTTTCACACTTATGATCAGTGCAACAACCTCATGGTCACAGGATCAAAATTCTCAACAAACTGAGGATCAAACTGACTCATTGATGATGGTTGCAGTGTCCCAAGGTCATATGATTTTCTCACAAGCATAGTTAATGGGGAAGTCGGATTCACTTAACTGAGTTACTAATTTAACTGTAGTGATTTGCTTAACAACCAGAAGATAGGGTCATAAAATAGGGCAACTCACTTAACAAATGTGTCACTTAGCAACAGAAATTTTGGGCTCAATTGTGGTTGTAAATTGAGGAATACCTTACTGTAATTATGAATTTTAGAATGCCACATTGGAATACAATTTTAAAAAATAGCATGACTTTAAAAAGTCTGAATCTATCCTTTAGTTTTAAGATTAAAATACTAAGTGGCAGAAATATGCCACTGCAGAACCAATAAAAATTATTAACTATTTTGTTCAAACAGAGTGAAGTATCAAATGGAAGTCTAAAGACAGCAGGTCACTAAATGAAATGAAACAGCATTAGTAAGTTGATATTCTGTACCACTGAATACATTGTAATTTTATAATAGTTTATATTATATTGTATGTATTGAAAAACGTAGTGCAAAACCAAAATTAATTTCACTGTACAAAGAATCTAATACATATTTACTTATAATAGCTTATGGGTAAAATACATTAGAATACAGAAAAGCTTTTATCTTAATAAACTGATTTGGATATGATATAACTGAATAATTGGCCCACATGCTTTAAGTAAACATTTAATACCAACTAAAGTTCCATTCCACATTAAAATTGCAAAGCTTCAATTTTACTCAGTCTCAGTTGTTGCAATTGATCTGTCTTGACCTCTTAGATAACAAAACCATTGTAAGACACTGCCGCTTTAAATATTTCAAGGCTTATATAGCTAGTAAATAGGCCCCATTGCAATATGGCTGTGAAGGTCATGTCCTATTGTATCTTTCCTCAGATATTGAGTATGAAAAAAATCAAATTGTTTACTCCACACAAATATTTTAATGTGTCTTAATCTCTGTATTGCCATTATACATGTTCTTATTAATAGTAAATGCTATTCAGGTCAATACACACCCAAGCCTCTTCCTAAAATCTATTTAAATCCACACCCTGAACATATTATCATGATTACATTTTAGCAATTTCAGCATGTTATTTGCATTCATATGCCTAATTTTGCAAACACAATCCTGTTGAACCTCATTTCTCAGCATTAGTGAGCCAGAGCAGTTTTAACAAAAGGGATTGGCCCTTTAATGTGGAAAGGATAATTAAACAGATTCCTCAAGTGTTGTTGGATTTGGTCATACTATTTAATTTACAATATGAAACCACCTAGACAAGATTTGAAACTCTGTATTTCCCATTTTTAAATAACATTTCAGTTAAAATGCATAAAATGGGAGGCAAATATTAAGGAAAAGAGCTAGAACCAAAATGCAAATATTTTCAAAATCAAACGGAAACAAGAAGCTTAGAAATAATCTAATTTGTTTTTGAATCACTAACATATGTGAATGCTGTCTACAAAGTACATAGGTTTAATTATAGGAAGACTGCTACCTAATGCTAGCATAAACTGTAATGACAAAAACATTCAATTTTACAGGATTAAATTATAAGACAAATGCTAAAATATCTCTGCCCATCCTCTCTCCCAACCAACCCACCCTGTTCTGCACTCCAAGAAAGGACTTTACCTGAAAAGGCAATAGATTATTGCCATTGTCTGTCCTGAAGGCATTGTCTTCCATCCAGGATTTTGGAGCTAGAGGAGCAGCCCGAGGAAATTTCGGTGGGGCAATAACATTGGTAGAAAAGGGCTTTTTAAGAGGTGAAATGGGATTGAGTGGGGATGGCACACCAACTCCCACTCCCACACCAACTCCCACACCTACTGCCCTTCGAGGGTCTCTGCCAGCTTGCAGCCCACCCCAAGGATTGGAAGGTGTACTCCAAGCTGCATTCTGATGGTTATTCCAGCTGGAAGGAGAAGAGGTGGAAGTGGAAGAGGAAGAAGGTTTGCTGGTCATGATGGGCTGATGGCTGTAAGCAGCATTTCTCTGGGCAAAAGATGCCTGATTAGGGCTGACCGGTGACCTCCTTTGCTGCTGCTGTGCTTGTTGTTGCTGCTGCTGCTGTTGTTGGTGGTGCTGAGTCTGAGCTAGGCCAATCTGGGGGGAGAAAGTGCCTCCAAAAACAGGATTGACATGATGAGGGAAATTTTGGAAAAGCATTGTCCCATTAACTGGGGTAATCCCTTGAAAAAAGCTATCATCCACTGCGTTTGTGGTCCCTGTAGACCAAGTGCTTCCGAAGGAGGGAGACAAGGACGTGCCGGCTGTAGGCTCCTGCTGAGGCTGGTGGAAACTTAAGCCCGGCAAGATGGGAGACTCCATTTGCATCTTTTCTTTGCTATTTTGGGCAGGAGCTGCTGAGCCGATGCTAGTCACTGGACTGTCCTCTGATTTGGGTGTCTCTGACGTTATGGGTGTAGAAGGAGCTTCTGCTGCGTTTGGATCTTGCCGCTGCTGCTGAGGCTGGACTTTGCTTTTGTCCATCAGTAAATCATCCTGCATGGTTTGCGCAGCTGAAAGGAGGAAAAAAGGAAAAACCATAGAGTATTAACATTCATAAAGCTGCTTTAGCCTTCCACTGCTCGCTACAATTCCACTGCTAGTATAATGCCGCCGCAAATTGCAAGACACAGCAATACTAGTACGTAATCCCCACCCCCACTCCCCTTAGGGGTAAACGGTTTGGATCAGCACGATCGGTTCCCATTGCCTCTAAAAACACATTTGAAGAGGTTTCACCCTTTTCGATGTCTTGCTTCCTTTCAGTGCAAAGGAAAAATGTGCTTATAGGGCACAGATTTACAGCAATTTCGCCACGTCTCTTTCTCTTATACCGGAACTCAGAGCTCTCGCCCTGCAATGAGAAACTGATTCTGGTTCCTGTTTTTCCGTACACCCTCCTCCCCTGTTATTTGCATACGTCAATAAATACTGCTGCGTCCTTCAGCAAGGTTAAAAAGACAGCAGCCTTTACTCTTCTCCACCCCTTTCCTATGAATAGACTTTTAAAGGAGCCGAATACCCATTTTGATTAATCAACAAAAAGGTTCAGCCAACTAATTCGAAACAGTTCCCCGAGCTCAAGTCTAGAATAAGCGTAGACGCTCAAGACGAGACGAGAGGAGAGAAGGAAAGTACCCTACATAACAAAATATTCAGTTTGGCTCGCTTTAACAACCATTTTGGATAAAACCGGCTTAATAACTGGTTTGCTTCCGACTTGCTTCTGTATTCCTTTCAAGCACGTTAAATACAACACAACGTAACCCATTCGTATATTTTAAAGAATTCAGCGTTGTGGTTGAGAGTAAAGTTAACTGAATTCAGTTACACTCCTTTATAATATGAATGCCTTCGTAGATTAACCCTTCTTTAAAAATAATTTATTTTGGCTTAAAAATACTCAAATACTGAAACCCTCAAAATTGATAAAAGTATTCAACAGCTGTAACAATTTTCCAAAGGCAAATTGCAGAATTAGAGTATGCATACATTACTTAAAATACTGTCCATTGTAAATAACTAGACTTTCAGAAATATTTAAGTATCATTACTTTCATTCATGTTAATATCCTTCCAAAAATCTTTTATTACTGGACAGTTGAAAATGTAATAAATACACAAATAATTGCAAGAACATTCATTAGCTTTTTTTATAAGAAAGCTATGAGAAAAAGTAAAATAGAGTAAAGGCAGCCATCCATGTAACATACTGAACTTTATAAGCTGATTTAGTTAGTAGTACAACATTCAAAATCTAACGCTGTGTCGTGGCTTTCTTCCCTTCCCTTTCTCCCTCCCCCACCCCTTCACCCGGTGTTGAAATCACTCGTTTTTTCTTGCAATTTAACTGCATAGGTAGAAGTAATCAAGGCGTCATAACAGCAGCTGCTTAGGACTTAAGAGAATTATGAACATAGTAATTTTCTTTCACACGTCTCTCCTATTCCAGGGATTCATAAATTTATCATTCCTCTTCAAACAGATAGTTAGTCAATCAAGTAAGAACAGCCAGCAGCATATATTGTACGGATATTCATCCACAGCAGGATAGTTCACAGAAATAATTTTCTTCACTACTGATCTACACACGAGCTAAAAATAACGTGTTGCAGAGGGTGCATATATAGAGTCTTCTAAGCTAAATTCAGAATCCCCAAAAGGAGTAAACTAGCGCATCTTTGCACGCAGTTCTGACGCTGCTGTAGGGGGTGCAGGCAAACCTTTAAAGCAGCACTGCAGCAAGCCATAATATCAAAGCCTTTGTGTAGTTTTCTATTAGCTGCACTCCGATCAAATTAATCAAAGCAGTAGTGTAGACAATATACACACAGAATATTTCATGCAAAAGGAAAAAAATCAGGGATATTACTCTGCATCGGGTTTTAAAATGCCTATTTATGAAAACATTTCTATAAATAAGGATATTATTAAAACTATGTCTTTCAATGTAGATAAGCTATATTATAACAACTGATTTAAATACCACTAAGAACTTCATATTACACTTAAGATTTCACTAAAAATCACACCTTTCTCTCTCAAGGTCAAAATCCATTTTTAGTGAATGTAGACAATCTGAACCAGAAAAAAAGGACGTTGCTCTAAAAAAAAAAGGTAGCCAAATACCTACTTGTAGGTTAATATCCAGAGTCCCCTGATTTCTCCACCCCTTTTTCTCCCACTGAATATATTTGTGTCAATCCAAAGTATACTACAGAAAAAATATCCCCTTCGTACTTCATTTGCATGCAGTAACCCACACAGTCAAGGCAAGATGCCCAGAACATTTACCTTTTGAGTGTTCTGTATTTAAAGAGCAATGAAAGGTAGGGACAGTATGTCTATTTCCTTCTTTCGGGTTTGGTATATGATAAATAGAAATTGCTCTGGCAAGAGCACTTTGACAACTGTAAGCTTAAGGCGCATGCGCGCGAGTGGAATTGTGGGGGTTGAAGTTTTATGCGAATGAGCTCTTTTGAACAGAGGCAGTCTGGGAGAATACTGTAGTACACTATTCAAACCAGCGAGGCACGTTTAATAACAGGAACTACGGCTATATAGATTTTCAACAAGGAAAACTGGCCTAACAGGTACGTTTGGAAATAATAGTTACTTAATCATATATGAATAATTGATCTTAATTTAGACATGGATCAAAACGCGAACGTTTCCTTGTTTTTTAAAGATTTATATCGTATCTGAATCAACCGGGTAATAGCTACCCAAAGTAAGTTATTATAACCTTAGACCTTAACTAAGCAGCTGGATTTCATTCCATTAAAAAGGTTTAATATATATATATATATCAACATATATTCAGATCTATTGTGTCTCTACTTCTCCCTGCTTTGCAAATTTTTTTTAAAAAAATCATACGTATTCCATTCTTGCATATATCCATGGATTTTTTAAAATCCCTTAGTATTATCTCTTACTGTTTACAATGAAAGTTAGCCCTTCTCTTCAGGCAATATGCACACGCACACAGTCATACACAAAATCTTATGTGACTTTAAATTAAAATATATCATGGATAATATGACAATTGATTTTCTCTTTTCCATAACTGACTTTACATGTAGAAACTCTGTTAAAACAAATGAGAAATGTAACATACTATATTTTCATAACATTCTTTATGGTGGGAAACTTCTAGTTAGTAACTGTAAATAAAGAAATTATAATTTTAAGAAACCTACAGGAACTGACTGTAGATTTTATTTTTTTTCATCAAAATATTTTAATATCCTTTTAATGAAATAATTGACTTATATATTTAACAACATTCATATGTCTTCAAGTCAAATATAACAATAAGAATGAGCAAATATATAAATCAACGTATTTCAAAACATTGCATCTGGCATTTTCCTACTAAAAATTCTTAAACTCTGTGTGACTATCCAGCGTGCTGGAATTACAAATCACTTCAATTAATAGGATGGATTAACTTTTAAATACTAAGTTAATGCATAGAAATATCTGTTTTTCCAGTTACTGCCTGTAGCATTTTGTCTGACAAAATTACATGGGGAAGACATAAAAGATCTAAGCATTCCATCATAAGGTAGCTTCAGATATTATATGCCAAGGTACAAAGGAGCTTTATTTTCATAATTTTTGGAATTTTAAATTATATTGAATTTAAATATCTGAATCATCTGTTTTAATTATACCTGAGCAAATGAATTCTAGCCATATTTGTTCAGATGTGGTTCAAGGGGTCTGTCTCCCAATAAAAGCATTATACTCTAGTCTCCCTTTTGTTCTTTTTGAGGGAAGCAGTTGGAACTTTGATCTAATGTCTGAGAGTGGTGTGGAAGTCTGGATGTGTGGAAAAATAAATACAGTACAATAAAGTTTTATTTTACTGGACAGTTGCCATTTAAGGGCAAGGGCAAATTATATTCATTCATAGTCTGAGAGCATTCTGTAATAGATTCACAGATGGTGTCAACTAAATGAAATGTATTTTTATTAACTGTGGCATGTTAAAGCCAAATACTGTCAATTGCCTTTTCCAGACTAAATTACTAAAAGAAGCCAAACATAACAAAAATTCTATTGGTTGAAAGCCAGCTATTCTCTGAAGACGGCACCCTGAAACATCACACTGTTATTTGATCTGTACTAGTTTCCATTTTAGTTTCTAGTCCAATTTAAATGTATAATTAAAGACGGCAAGGATAATTTCTCCCACATATATTCATACTACTCAATTATTTCATTCAGCATTATGTTTTGCCCCAAATTCTTTTTACTGACTCACTTAGGGAGATCTTCAAAAGGAGTGAAGTTGTTTTGCTTGTGATACCAACATTGTAAATTGCTTACTACTTATTTATTTATAGAATTTATATTGCTGCCTATTTGCCCACTGAGACTCAAGGCGGCTTACAGAATATAAAACCACATTTAAAACAACAAAACTAACAAAAAGAATAAAATAAACTAATATAGTACAATATAATAAAATCACCTCCCACTCCGGTGACAGATCACACGAGCCATTTAATGGGCTCCATCCCGCTCTGGGTTCCCCAGGCCCGCTGGCAGAACCAGGTCTTCAGCACCTTCCAGAAGAGTATTAGAGTGGGGGCCGTTCTAATCTCTGGGGGAATTATGTTCCAGGGAGAGGGAGACACCACGGAGAATGCCCTTCTTCTGGCTCCCACCAGCTGTATCTCCCTTGGGGATGGGGCCCACAACATTCCCTGCCTCCACGCTCTGATGGGTCGGGTAGATGTGACCAGCAAGAGATGGTCCCTCAGATAACCTGGTCCCAAGCCATGAAGGCTTTAAAGGTGACAACCAGCATCTTGAATTGCACCCAGAAGCAAATCAGCAACGAATGTAGCTCTTACAGGAGAAGTGATACATGTGCACACCGAGGTCTGCCCAAAACCATGCGGGCTGCTGCATTTTGCACCAATTGGAGCTTCCGGATGCTCTTCAAGGGCAGCCCCATGTAGAGTGTGTTCCAATAGTCAAGACGGAAAGTAACTAGGGCATGAGTGACTGGGAGTAGGGACCGTTGTTCCAGGAAAGGGCATAACTGGCGCACAACCCACAGTAGGGAAATGGCCCTCTTGGCCACGACCGCCACCTTCTCTTTGAGCAGGAGTCGCAGGCCCAGGAGAATCCCTAGATTACGCACAAGGTCTGTTTGGGGTAGTGCCACCCCATCCAAGACCAAAAGTGGCAATTCTCCCGGAGCCAACAAACCCCAAACCCATAGCCACTCGGTCTTGCAGGGGTTTATAACCTGTTGCTCCCCATCCAGCTCTAACAGCCTCTAGGCACTACGAGGGGAAGGACATGGCATCACTTAACTCACCACGGATCGAGACATACAGTTGAATATCATCAGCATATTGGTCATACCTCAGCCCATGGTGATGGATAATCTCACCCAGCGGCTTCATATAAATGTTGAACAGGAGCGGAGAGAGTACTGAGCCCTGTGGAACCCCGAAAAGCAGTGGACAAGGACTGGATCTCTCCCCTCCTATCAACACTGGCTAAGAGCGCCCGCAGAGGAAGGAAGTAAAATACTTAATTGAAGTAATATAATTTTTTGACTTTATATATGAATCTAGGGTATCACTTTTTGAAGGGTTTTTGATGATTACTTTTTCTTTTTATGTTTAATGTCAAAAATTCTTGCTTTTGCTAATTTGACCCATTTTATTTATTTATTTTGATTTATTGTTCTAACCCCATATATTGGGAATATAAGTCACTCTGGTTTCCTTTGAAGTGATACATGTGTTCTACAATTGACAATAATAACCAAGCAATTATGATAAACAAAATTTCTTAGAATTAGTCATATGTAAACCACATCAATACATACTGTGGATGGCCCAGCTAGATGGCAGCATCTAGCCAGCATTGGCTAATCTCAGAAAGCTAAACAGAGTTGGATCTGGTTATTACTTCGAATCCCAGGCCTGTAGACTTGATTAATAAGAAGTCAAAGCATTGTGAAAAAGATAATGGTAAATCAAAGAAAGCAATATGAACTTACTGATGAATTCATTAAGATCAAAGGAGATATCAAATTTAAGCAGAAATTGTTCCTTTATATAAAACGTATTACTCAAGAAGGCAAACTAAGATATAGAAATATGGCTTCTGAGGAAAAAAGAGAAGCTGTTTAAAATAATTAAAACAATCCACAATAAAAATGAGCAACAATCACACAAACTATGGTATAAAAATATTTAAGTAGCAATTAGCAATTAGGAAAAATGGGGGAGGGGGGCAGGGGGTGGGAGGAGAATGGCTATTAGAATGTTTTTTCTTATTTTTTATATAATCTATTTTCATTTTCATTCTATAATCATATTTCCTTTCAAATTTTCTCTGTAATGTTTTCTTTATCAGTGTATATTTCTTTCCCTTTTCTTATTTTTGCATTTTTGTTGTTTTATCAATTTAATAAAAAATAAAATCAGGATGAAAATTTATTTAAACTATAGATGAGGAAGTCCTAAAACGTGGCTGAAATATCTAATGAATAACATGTTTTCTTTTAATAGGAAAGAGACGAAAGGCCCAACATAAAAAATGAATGAATAAAGCATTCTAGATAGATTCCACTGAAACCTTAATTAGAAGATTAAATTACTAAAAAAATATTTTTTGTATTACAAGGTCATTATTATATATTTAGAAACAAAATGTTTTCTCATTGTCTGAACAATGAAAGCAATGTAAAATGTGTTAGGTAGGATAAACATAACATACTAGTTAGTATATGCATTTGCAGATTAAATACCAAAATTTGAATTTTGTAGATTAATTCAAGATAGAGAAAATGTCACTGGAAGTATCTTTTATGAAGTTTTGATTATTGTCAAAGCCCTAATAGACACATCCTTAAAATTACCAGGAGTCAGATGTGACTTGGAAGAAATTTTATGTTGTGAAAGGGCATGAAAATAAACAATTTCATGTAAGGGCAAACTCTTCAAATGTAGAACAGTAAGGGATATTTTTATTTAAAGTTACAGTATTTTGGAACAAACAGTAAAATAAGGAGAATGTACCCTGGAGAACAAGTATTTATGTGTTATTAGAGCAGAAGATACAGTGACATCTACTCATTCTTTCCCCAGGGTTTCTTCTATCTATTCATTTCTATATCCAGAGTATTAAATACTGGTAGAATTCAACATTTGTCTCATTGCATAATGATAGGTTATTTGGAAGTTAAACATATAGAACAGTGGTGTAAAACTGGCGGCCCATGGGCCAGATGCATCACACGCAGGCCACGCCCACCCCAGCTCCGCAAATGGGAAAAACATCACGAAACATCATGTGATGGCAACGTGATGCTGCGAGTTTGACACCCGTGATATTGAAGGTCCAAAGACTTGCGCAAAATCTACCACTTTAAAGTCAATATTGTTTCTGTATTTCTATAAATGAAACCTTCAAAAAGTTTAGAAATAGTATAAAACATAGCTAAATTTTGTCTTTCAAGTTAAATAGTCATATGTTTCTTAAAGACAACATGTTATACCCAAAACTGAAAAATAAATGAACATTAGAGATTTGAGAAAAAAAGACAAGATCAGCTTGTAGCTATATTTACAACAGTATAACATTGTCCCTCAATTCACAACTTGATGTAAGTTCATGATTCTCTTAAGGAAAATGATGAGGCTGTGAGTAACAGAATTAGAAATACAACATAACTGAAGTATGTTGAGAAAAACTGGTATACACTGATTCTTATGGTTGCAAAATTAATATGGAACTGATATCAAATGCTATGGGTAGAATGCAAAAACAGGTAGTTTTTCATATAAAATTCAGCATACAGAGTTCTATATTAAACATAACATTTTGTATTTATATTCAATTGACATATTGATAAGAAAACTAGTTCCCTAAAAATAAGACATCCCATTATTAAAATAGCTATACAAATTATTATATCCTACTATGTGTCTTGTTAGTGTTTATCAGGTGAACAAGCTAGCAGCTGATATGTATTTAAAATTGATAGGAGAAAAATTGCTAGTTCTTGATAAATAAATGAGCTTTAGCTCTACATAAAAGAATAAATTGTCTCTCTTTGGGAAACAAAAATCATTAAATTAGGCTATTGGAACCAAAATGACCAAATTAGGCCATTGAATAGTTTTAAATTTGTAGTTTAGAAATGAGAGGATCCATTTGAAAACAAACTGTAATTTTTGATTACAACTTTTAAGGATACAAAATTTGGTCAATCCCCAACTATTAACTCTTAAACCAAAGCCATCTGCAATCTTCTAAGCCAGATGGACCTATTTAATCTACATTAAAAAAACAAAAACAAAGCTAAAGTAACATTAGCATTATTTCTGTTAGATTCCTAGAAGAAAACCCACTCTGTTTGTACAATATACCGAAAAACAACTTGCCATATGTATTTTAGCATAGCCCATTGAGGGAATTTAGCCTATGTAATTACATTATGGTTTCAACTGTTATTTCACACTAAAAAAAAATGGGTTAATGGAATAAACTCTGATTGTTAACCGTGGATAAGTGTGTGGTGTGAACCAAGCCACTGGTTAGGTTTCTTGGTTTTCTTTTTTCTAACAAAGTAGGTATACTGTACCTACCATGTTTCGATAGAGGAGAATATTTGTGGTCAGAGTTGAAATGAGGAGTCCTTGGTGATTCTCTGAGCTTGGTTGTTTTCCTGAAGACATTTCATTATCCAAACTAGGTAACATCATCAGTTTGTGTAGTGAAACATTTGCAAGAAAACAACCAAGCTCAGAGAGCACCAAGACCACCACCCCCCATGTACTATGTTTTATCTACTACATCATCCTGATATAATTTTTTAAAAATCTGACATCTAGATAGTAGCTGGAAGTTCAACGCTTCTTGCCTGGGACATTTCTTCTTTCTGCTCCATTTCATGTAGCTCTGTAAACAACATGCAGGTTAAAGAAAATACCAACTCTTCCTTTAGGAGTTGACATATTTTAAGAGGCTACCCCACCAAAACACAGTCCCAAAATTATGACAGGGTTTGTCTCCCCAATTCAACATTAATTTTAAGAGCTTCACTGGGAGGAAAGAGGAGGAAGGTATGTATCTTCAAAAAAGAGCAATTTGCCTCATCCAGGTGAGGCTGGTTCTCCTTTTGTTTTCCTCACATTCTTTCTGGCTACTGACAGCTAAGGAGCCACCCATTTTTATTGGTCAAGTTGGAATAATAATAAAAATAATAAAAATAATAAAAATAATAAAAATAAAAATAATAATAATAATAATAATAATAATAATAATAATAATAATAATAATAATAATAATAATAATAATAATAATAATAATAATAATAATAATAATAATAATAAATCGTCTCGGATGAGACTTGGGAAATAGGAGAACGACATAGAAGACAAACCTGTAAGAAAAAGAAAGCCATGGTTTTTTTGGGGGGGAAGGATGTAATTCACATTATAAACACCTAACTACGAATCGGTGCCCGTTTTTTCCCGCTCCCCCAAGAAGGGACCGAGACAAGGTGGACGAAAGGAAAAGCCAACCCGCAGAGAAATTGACAGGGGCGAGGTGCTGACCTTTCCCGCAGCGAGCGTAGCCATCTCGCCGCGTCCGCAGCCGAAGGCAAAAATGCCACCCGCCTCGCGCTCACACACCCAGCTGCGGCTTAAGGACGGGGGTGAGAGCAACCTCAACGCGCGCGCCGTTAGAAGGAGGAGGAAAGGGCGGGCGGGGGTGGGGGGAAAGAAGGGGGATTTAAATCCCCTCACGGGTAGCAAGGAGCGGGAACTACATCTCCCATGGTGACTTGAGCGCTGACGGCAGTTTCGCTTACAGCCAGACCGGGGGGGGGGAGCACAGTAGCGGTTCCTCTGTGAGGTAAGAGCCGGCGCGTGCGCAGTGGCTCTTACTCCTCCCCTCTCGTCTCTCGCTTGCTCGGAGGTCGCGGCCTTGTTTTTTTTTTTTTCTCCCCCTCCTCTTTCTCCGTTTTCTCTCAGTCTCGCGCGCTCTCTCGCAGGTTGCCAGGTGTGCGAGCGGCTCTCGTCCTCGGTGGCGTCTTTTGTCACCGCGAACGAAGCATCCGGGCACTCGGGGGTTGTTTGTTTGTTTGTTTTGCCCACCCCCTCCTCCTGGCAGGCTCCGGGCCTTGCTTTCTAGAGTGGTTGCTGGCGCCTGTTTTAGCCGAGCCCCCGGGTTTCCCGCACCCGGGGAGGATGTCGGAACAGACGGGCTTTGTAGTGTCGCAGACCCTGGACAGGTAGGAGAAGAGAGCAGGAGTAAAGTTGTGGGGGGGAGGGGGGACGAGTGACGGGCGACCTGCTGAGGTGCGTCAAGGGGGGCAGAGAGACACGGAGCCGATCGCGACGGAGGGGTGGCGGGGGAAGAAGCCTCTGGGAATGTCCCGCCTTCCCTCAGCTGAGAGACGCGGCCACAATAAAGAGACGCCGGTGGAATAAAGGGCCGGGTAGCATAAATAAAGGGCCATAAGCGCACCAACGTGCCTACCGTCCCTGTCCTATTGTTTCTCTTATTCTTTTATTTTTCTTATATGTACCCATTTCATGTATCCACAACTATGTATACACTTATACTTACTATCTTGTAAACAATTGGCAAATCAAATAAATAAAAAAATAAAAATAAATAGAGGACTGCTTATTTAGGAGGACGCGAGGGGAGGAAAAAGAGGTCTGTGGGTTGTAATTTGTTGCGGTTGAGGCATCTTTCAAGAGCAAAAATGAATGACACCTCGGACATTATTATTAATCACCCGTATATTCCAGTTGAAATTGAGTTGATGTCATACATTTACATTTGATTTGATTTGTCAGTCGCTTACAAGATACAGGTATAAGAATAAATATAGTTTTGAATACATGAGATAGATACTTATAAGAAAAATAAAAAACAATAGGACAGGGACGGTAGGCACGTTGGTGTGCTTATGCATGCCCCCTACAGACCTCAGGAAAGGGGTGAGGTCAATAGTACACAGTCTAAGGTTAAAGTTTTTGGGGTTTGGGGAAGAAGCCATAGAGTCAGGTAGAGTATTCCAGACATTGACCACTCTGTTGCTGAAGTCGTATTTCCTGCAATCAAGTTTGGTGCGATTAACCTTGAGTTTGTATCTATTGTGTGCTCTTGTATTGTTATGATTGAAGCTGAAGTATTCATTGACAGGTAGGACATTGCAATTTATGATTTTATATAATATACTTAGATCAGACTGAAGACAGCGTAGTTCTAGGTTGTCTAGGTCTAGAATTTCAAATCTGGTGGTATAAGGTATTCTGCAAGGAGCAGAGGAGTGGAGAACTCTTCTTGTGAAATATTTCTGGACTTTCTCAACTGTGCTAATATCAGATACGTAATGTGGGTTCCAGAGTGATGAGCTGTATTCGAGTATTGGTCTAGCAAATGTTTTGTATGCTCTAGTTAGTAGTGTGATATTACCAGAGAAGAAGATACGTAGGATGAGATTATCAACTCTTAATGCCTTTTGGGCTATGTAGTTACAGTGGGCTCTAGCACTTAGATCATTTGAGATGAGTACTCCAAGGTCCTTGACAAAGTTTGGATCCTCAACAAGGTCTTGACTGCAATCGAGCTTGTATTTTATTTTCTGATTTTTTTTTGCCAATATGCAAGATGGAGCATTTATTTGTTGAGATTTGAAGTTGCCATTTGTTTGACCATTCTGATACATAGTCAAGGTCTTTTTGAAGGGTAGCAGTATTGTCTGTGGTATTAAACAGCTTTACATCATCAGCGAAAAGAATGCAGTTGCTCTTAATATCACAGAGGTCATTTATGTAGAGTATGAAGAGAGTTGGTCCTAAAACACTGCCTTGGGGGACACCACTGTTGACAGGTACAGAATTTGATAGGACGCTCCCAGTTTTGACCATTTGTTGTCTGTTTGACAGGAATGCTTCTATCCAGTTATGCAGGTGTCCAGAGATACTGTAAGATTTTAGTTTTAGGAGTAGTTTGTCGTGTACTACTGAATCAAAGGCTTTACAGAAGTCTATGTACCGTATTTGCCGGCGTATAAGACGACTTTTTTGCCCTGAAAAACATGCCTCCAAGTGGGGGGGGTTCATATTTTAGCAAGCATAATTTAATGATAGTGGCTGGCAAGTCAAATCTTAGATGCATTGCTAAAATGGGATCTGCGAATGTGGGGTTTTCAGAAAGCTAAAGGAAGGGGAGTGTGGGTGTGAAAATTTGGATATAATTAATCATGGCTAGTTTAAAATGCAACATTGCCACAATTAATATCAGAGTGAAAATTATGCTTCTGCAGGCCCTATTTGTGTCTTTCCGGCTTAGCTGAAATAGAATTCTTTTAATAAAGTTGCCTGTCCATGACAAGTCATGGTAAATGGGTAATTTGAAATTTAGGCACACACACACATTTTATAAAACTATGAACTATACCTGCTCTGAATCGGAAAATTACTTATGTTCTATTATTTGGCATACTTTCACAGCCTTGTGAGTTTTCCTGCATGTCATAAGCATTTGAATATAAATTAACATGTTGAAATCAAATCTGATGTTCTTTTACCTTTTATTTGGTATGTGGAAGGTGTGCGGAAGAGGGGGTAGTCTTATACGGCGAGTATATAACAAACTCTATATTTTGAGTGGAAATGTTGGGGGGTCGTCTTATACGCCCAGTCGTCTTATACGCCGGCAAATACGGTAGATTGCGTCTATTGCTTTGCCCTGATCGAGTTGTGTAGTCCATATGTTTTTGCAGTGTAAGAGTTGCAGATTACATGATAGTTTTTTTCTGAAACCAAATTGTTTATTAGAGAGTAGGTTATCTGTTTCTAAGTGGAGGATGATGGATTGGTTAATAATTGATTCCATGACTTTACAGGTGACACAGCATAAGGAAATTGGTCTGTAATTTTCAACTAGGCTGGGGTCTCCCTTTTTGAAGATGGGGATGACCGTGGTGGCTTGTGACCATAGTTTTGGCAAGGAGTTGGTCCTGAAAGATTTTTCAAAGATTATTCTTAGAGGTTGGCTATGGCAGTGGATAGCTTTTTTAAGAAGTAGGCACATATTCCGTCTGGTCCAATAGATAGAGATGGTTTTAGATTGTGCAGTGCTTTTTCAACAATGTTTTCTGTAAAATCGATATGTATTCGATCATTGTAGTTGTCTGTGGTTCGACTAGGAAGTACTGGGCTTGATCCATTGCTGTTTACAAATACTGAGCCAAATAATGTGTTAAAGAGGTTTGCTTTGATGATGTCGTCATTGCAGTCTTTGCCATTAGGTCCTTTCAGGGGTGGGATGGACCTTGAGTCTTTTAGTTTGTTGTTTACAAAATTGTAAAAAGCATGGGTGGAATTGGTGCGTAGAAGGTTTTCCTCTTGTTTAATGTGATAATTGGTGCATTCAGTTTTTATCTGGTGGCATAGATTTTTGTAATGGCTTTTGAAGTTGGCAACATGACCAGATTTGTTTTTTCGCCAAAGTGATCTCTTTTTGGATTGAAGCTTCCTTATTGTTATGGGTAATCTGTTTTTCCTGGTTTTGGGAGTTGTTATTGGTACATATAGTTTGATGGCTCTTTTGATTTCTAGTAAGAATATGTTGTAATGGTCTTCAACAGTATTGCATCCAGTGAATAGAAATTGCCAATCAAGGGAAGAGAGATCGTTGATTATAAGCTCATAGTTGCCTTTTTTGAAGTTATAATTGGGGATTTTGTCGTTGTGATAATTTTTGTGTGGACGTATGTTGAGACAAAAGCCAATCATGTTGTGATCACTGTTGGAAAAGAGTTCTTTAATTTGTATTCCGTAAATTGAATTCAAACTATTGCAGAAGATGAGATCGTAAATTGAATTCAAACTATTGCAGAAGATGAGATCGAGACAGTTGTTAAGCCTAGTATTGTTGGTTACTAGTTGTTCCAGTCCCAGATTTGTTACAGCATTGTAGAAGGTTGCATGTATGGGTTCAGTTGTACATTCGTTTGGGGTCCAGTTAATATGAGGTAGATTGAAGTCACCAAAAAAGATAAAAGTGTGTGGGCAGGATGCTGTCCATGTTAGTAGTGTATTTAGCTTGTTTACATGTCATCATCAGGGGCTACGTAACATAATAAGAACCGAAATGTGATATTTAAGGTCAGTTCACAGATAATGGTCTCAGGAATAGCAAGCTCTTGGGTAACTTGGATGTTTTTTAGATGTAAGGACTTTTTATAGAAGAGAGCAACACCACCTCCTCTACGGATTTCACGATCGGATCAGTAAACATGATAGTCTCTTACTGAGGTAGTGGAGTCAGGGAGAGATGCGTTGAGCCATGTTTCACAGACAAATATGATGTCGAATTTAGCCGTATTTCGTAGGAGGAGAAATTCAGGTATTTTATTTACAAGGCTTCTTGCATTGAGTAGCTTGCATTTAAGGCCAGTTGTAATTTGAATTGAGGTAGTTGGGGGCGTGCGTGCCTAGTCTTGGTGATGGTGGATTGGTTGAAGAAGCAAGCTTAAAAGTCGTAATATTGATTGGTTTATGATATTGATTTTTATGAATACGTTTATATAATGTTCTGAATAAATGTATATAATATTCTGATTATTGTTTGCCCTCAGTTTAGCTTTTTTTTAAAAAAAAAAACAACACCCATCCCAGATAGGTGAATAAGGAAGTCAGTGGAATGGAACTGAATTTTGGATACTCAGTAGGAACCTATGTGGAAACCCATCCACCACCATCCCCCCTTTCTTTTTGCCATTATCCTTCAGCACTGATCACTTCAGAGGCTTAATATGATGATACCAGCACCACAGGATCTTGTTTGTTTTGTGGTCACTATAAGAAAACATTTGGGTTGAAAATGTTGCAGTTATAGCAATCACAGATTTAAATTAATTAAGCATGGCTGTAGGCCCTGGGTATCAGGTATTAGAACAAAGAGAGATGCAAAACAAATTAATATTAAGTCTGTATGGAATTTACTTTCACCAGGTTTAATGAAGGAATCAAGTTCATGGTCTCTTAACTTTAGTACTACAGTGGCTAGAGAAGCTAAGAAACCAGTGAAAATTATCTGATAGAAAAAGACAGCTTATCCTTATCAGAACTAAAATACTAAAATACTAAGAACCTGATAAAGCTCCCCCCCACATACAAATGAATCCAAGGTAGAGTGAATTATATAAGGAGATACATTTTCTATCTAGGATTGGTAGTATATACAAAACCTTTGTGCCAATGGGTATCATAGGCACCAGATCAGGGGTCGCCAACCTTTTGGACCTCAGGGACCACCAAACTCATAACTTTAGATCCCAGGGACCACTAACCGGTTCTGTGGGTGTGGCCCTAATTTGTGGGTGTGGTTTGGTGGTCATGTGACTGGCTGGGCATGGCTTGTATGTAAATATAAATATTTATATAAATATTGAATTTTTTTATAAAAAAAGAGCAACTTTTACCCAAAATCAGGCAAAGCAGGCAGATTGAGTTGCTCACAGAATCACAGATTCATTCAGAGATCTATCTATCTGCCATTGGCTAGCTCAATCTGTCACATAAAATTTGCTTGGAAGCAAACTCACAAAATTAACTCACAATACACCATACATGTAAATATTGAATTTTTTATTTAAAAAAAGAGAAGCTTTTATCCAAAATCAGGCAAAGCAGGCAGGCAGATTGAGTTGCTCACAGAATCATTCAGTGATCTATATATCTGTCATCAGCTAGCTCAGTCTCTCAAATTTGCTTGCTGTGAATCTGCACTGAATTTGCTTGCAAGCAAACCTTCAGTCCTAAGGGAGGTTCGGCTGTGCTTAAAAGCAGAGCCGAAGATCTAAAGACTAGCTAGAAAGCAAGAAATCCAACCATTTCCTGCTTCCTAGCTAATCTAAATATCCCGGCACAGCAGAACAAATGATGGTCGGAAAAAGGAAAAATAGCAATTTAGTGGGCAAGTTTACCGGGTAAGGAGTGAGTGGGCGGGGAGGGTTCCCGCAGGCCATGTGGGCGGCGCAGCCTTGTGTTTCTGCGAAGCCTGGATTAATTGCTTTGTGGGGATGAGATTTCTCTGCGGCCCACCAAAATTTTCTCATGGCCCACCAGTGGGCCGCGGCCTACTGGTTGGCGACCCCTGCACCAGATCAGGGGTCTCCAACCTTAGCAATTTTAAGACTTGTGGACTTCAACTCCGAGAGTTCCTCAGCCCGCTTGCTGGGTGAGGAACTCTGGGAGTTGAAGTCCACAGTCTTAAAGTTGCCAAGGTTGGAGACCCCTACACCAGATGACTAGGTCAATTGTATGAACTTAGATATCTGAGTCTTCTGTTAGTCTAGTCAATCTATCATTATCATGGGATAAATTTTATGGTGGCTTCCCTTTTATCTCAAAGGTATAAAAATATATTGCAGTCAGAAAGGATATCATTGGAATAAACCAAAGAACTATGATTTTCATGCTTTTGATATTTCACTGCTTCAGAGCATTGTTTAATTACAAATCTATTCTGTTTCAGTAGGATCAACAGTGGTAGGGGGGAGAATCCTATGTTCCAAGCAGTATATAAATTTTACAAAATCTAGGACAATACTTTTGAGAGATTGATGTATAATTGAAAAATCAGTGTGGTGTAGTGCTGGATTAGAAGTGGCTAGACCCAGGTTCCAGCCCTCAGGTATGGGAAATAGCAAGATATGTCAGTCTCTCTGTGTCATACTGAGAAATTAAAAAGAACATTTATTTACCTATCCACAGGTCACCGGCATGGCTAATTATTGTGCATAATCTTCAAGTCCTTTATTTTGCTGCAGATAGATTTGGAATAATAATACTGTAAGTGGTGGCTTGTGAGTTGCTGAACAATCTTCTCCTGTGCTGGCAGACCATTGCCCGTACCCTATGGCAGTCTTGGTTGTTTTATCTCTTGGTTTTATTTAAAATATACTGTTTAAATAATGTATAAATATCATTTTAATATAATATAAACCATTATCTTACAGTAAAGGATTGTAAGTTTCCAACTTATATAATTGGATGATATCAGCAAACTTCAGTGATTTTTAAAAAGGAAACTAGTCAAAGTCATAGCAGATAAAGCCATGGATGGCTATTAATTAATTTGGCTGTATATTATCAAGATCAAAGTAGAAATCTCAATATTAGAGAATTTTACAGTTATTTACATTATAAGGGGCTTTTATAGTCGAAATTGACAAATCACAATTATTTCTTTATAATAATATAAGCTGGCACCATAAATTGCTTTCTAAAGAGAGCATGAATATACAGTAATATTGTGAGGCTTTCAGTAATACTGTTTTGCACTTCTAAAGTTATTCCCTATGTAAAGCCATGATAAAAAATGTATAATGTATACAAAAAATGTATACGTTTTTTTTTTACTATTTATTGATAGAAGTATATAAAAATCCTGAAAGTTACATTTCCAACCATAAACAGTATCAAATACCCTAAAAAACTCTTTAATTGGACAATGTTAGATGGTAGATTTTAAAGCAGCAGGATAGGAATTATTGATACTTTTCAAATCCAGTGTTTGGGAAAAGAAAAGAAAAAAAACTCCTGATAGTATTGTGGAAAGTCAAGTTAAAAAATGAAAGTCGACCCAGATTTCTCACTTAAATCATAAATGACCTGGCTTAAATGATCATACTTTGGATACATTGCATATAGGTCTCCGGAGAAATGTTCTAATGTGCAGGTGATGAATGCACTGTGGGAAGTCCTGAAGAGCCAGTTTTATGTGGATGACAAGAGTTGACACCAACTTGATGGCACATAGCCAGTCAAACTACACCTGTGTCTTTCTTTTTCCCTAACTCAGCAATAGATGGACCAAAATTATACAAAGGGGTTTGGGACTCTGTTTTTCAAATACAAAACACGACCAAACATAAAAGTCACCCCTCCCCCCTCCAAATAAAGATAAAACTTGAAAATAGATTAGTTAAGATCCAGCTGGGAGTGGGCCAAAAAAAGATCAGAATAAAACGCCATTGTGTCCTTGTGGAAAATGGCACAGAATGCTGCCAAAACACACATAGACATAGATGCAACACGTTCCTACATAACAAAAGAAAATGCAGACATGTCCTATGACCACTTTGGTAAATTAATGGGAAAAGATTCCAAAAAAACATGCTCTGCATATTTTTGCCTTTGCATTTTTTTCATCTCAAAGGAATTTTGAGACAGTTATATAAAAAGACTTAGAACTCTTCTGTCTGTTGTCCAGAAGGATAACTGCCTGAAAACAGAACATCATGGGAGCAAATTTGGTGTGACAGAAGAAGCCAAAAAAAGAAAAACCAGGCTTGATTTAGCCAGAGGTTGTGAAGACGAATCCTTACCCAGTGCATTCTAGTGGGAGAGGCCACTGGGTGGCATTCAAAAGGATTCTGACTGCTGTATTTGTTGCACCCTCCCTTCCCAGTTATGTGAATTTTAAAAGCTATGCACTGCATGTTTTCTCTAGAAAAAGTCATAATGTGTACCACATACACATTTGCAGCCACTTAAGCTTTATATTATTCTATAGAATTTCCTCATATAGCAGCACTATATTAAATGTGCATTGTCATTCTCTGCCATTAGCAGTAAAGAATCATTCTTCATCTGTTTCTATCAATGTTTGTAGAGGCTGAGCAGTACTTTTGCAGTATTTGCAGTCTTATGTAACAGAGGCAAAAACATTATACTGACTTCTATTTAGAATTCAGGGGCTAGTGGGCTGTATCCCTAATCTGATAGATAATTAAGACTATTAAATATATTGTCGTCAAGTTATGATAATTATGATGTCACATTATTGTCACATTTTTCCATTAAAAAAATGATTGTATCTGCTTTTATGTAGTCTTTTATGTGCTTACATTGATATTAAAATGCCATTTTCAACTGTGCATTACTTTTAAAGCTAATTACCACATAATTATAGACCATACAAAAAAAATTGGAACCTTTTTTATTCTTTAAATATGGGAGTTATTTTGAAAAAGGAATGTGAAGAGAAATTATTCCAAATGCTAAGTGTTTTCCATATGTAAACACCAGAATTCAGTTTTTAGAATATGATTATTTTAGATACACTAGCACATTGCTTCCTGTCTGTTCTGAGAAAGAAAATAAATGTTCTAAGCTTTTTACATAACAGGTGAAACAAGACTCTGCTGTCAATAGCATTTAGAATCTTTGTTCACATGTTTATTAAAAGAAGATCACCTTCCCCAAAGAAGGATTAATTTAAGAAGGCATTTTATCTCACCTTTATTTTTTCTGTGAAGTTACTGACAAGATAAATTAATAACCATGATAGGTGCTGGGGAAGAGTGGTTGATTAGTGTTACTGACAGAGAATGACAAAGCATATTTTAGTTTAGTGCTACAATACGAAGCTTGTAAAATCTTTAAATATAATTGAGATTAAGTGCTTAAATTGCTGCTTAAGATTGTTCACATAATGCCTTTTCAGTTCTAAAAACTGAAGTATTCTATCTTGTAGATTAAAATATACTTGAAAGTATAATTAAATATATTTTAACAGGATCTTTTTAAATATCTTCATATTGTTCTGAACAAAACAGTGCCTTGTACCAGTTTTGCTTCACTTTAAAGCTTTATTCCTACTCTTGAAACCCGATATGTTTTAGTGCTTTGAATATACCCTAAAAAACAGTCCAATGCTTAATTTCAGATAAATTGAAACTAAAATGGTTCATTAAAATGTTGCAATTATTTTTAGATACAACTTTTTCTTCTTCTTTACAGTCTAATTTTATTTTTAGTTAGAACTAGGATATAAATGACAGTCAAATACAAATGAGTCAGTATTCAAAATTTACAAAAATTATAACAGTTGAAAGTTTTGAAATGTATTGCTTTATTTGCATAAGTTGAATGTTGCTGAAGCTTTAGTGTTATTTTATTATTTGCCTATTTTAAAAAGAGAAAAGTAAACTCTTTGCTAGTAAAAGTAAACCAAAGCTAGTTTGGTTTAGTGATTAAGACACTAACCTGGGAACTAGGAGATTGTGAGTTCTCCACTGAGCCGAAGGGAGAATCCAGGATGGGGTAGTCTCTAGTCTCCTAGCTCTGCAGACCTTCAGACCACCCTTTAAGGGCTCTGAATAGTTAGGATTATAGAAGTCTCTTCTTAGGCGTAAAAGCCAGTTGGGAGACCTTGGGTCAATCATTCTCCCTCACTCCAATCCATCTGACAGAATTGCTCTGGTGGGAAAATAGAGGGAGGAAGGAGTATTATGTATGTTCATTGTTTTTATAAAAATAATGAAATAATAATAAAGGCAGGATAAAAGTAAGAAATAAATAAACTTATTATGTCCAACAGTATATTTTGGATTGTTGCATCCTGCATAGAAATGCTGTGAACTGTTCAAATCTATTCTTTCCTCATCTAACATAAAAATGAAAGGTAATAATTGTGTTGACACCTTGAAAATGACTGTTAGATTTGTAAAAAGACTATGCGTATATTCTTGTTTTATCCTAATTTATCACACACAGGGCTAACAAAACTGTCAGTGTAAATCTCACACTAGCTGAAAAGTGTGATTCTGACTCTCGGCTTTCTATAAATCTCTTTCTGTAAAATTTGAACAGATGTAATAGCCAACTTTGTAGCACAAAATGCTAGAAAATAAAAATGTGATCAGTTTGCCTTTTATAAATATTGATTGGAAGAAAGAATTTTAGACCACTTCTGGAAGGTTATAATCATTCAGTGAAATATCTTTGAGTGATATGTGAGTGAAAAAAATGCAAAAAGTTGTCTTTTGCGTATGAAAGTATTTTGTGTAAAAAGCAATAGATACATAGATTTTTTTTTAAAAAAAAACACCTGATTTTTAAACCATATTCAAGATCTTTAAAACATTAAAGGTTATTGTACCTTTCTTAAGAGATAGTAAGGACCACGAGATGATGTGTTTTGTTTGACATAGCAAATTGTTTCTATTTTAGATTGCTGTCCGATACGTTACTAGCTAAAAGTAATGTTTTATTCATTACAAGAAAATGGAAAATGTGGCAAGAGCTAAGATTCTTAAGTCAGTGGTTTTATTTAGTGTTCTCCTATATCAATAACAAGATAAATCTTCTGACAGACAGCAATCCTTTACCGTTATAATATTTATTCATATTATGCTAAAGGTTCAAGACTATAAAAATAATTATACAATTCTTTTGCAATTCAGCCATTGTTTGTGATGCTGTATGCATTATTTAAACTTATTTGAAAAACCTATTTGATAAGTACATATAATGATCCACTGATGCTTTTATTTTTGCTCTCATTCAAATGAACATTAACTCTGTTAGTCTGTTGAGTTGCTACAAGAATATTCCAATATATTGTGTTTCCTTTCCTCCACTTTATATGAAGTAACCATCAGACTTACTGTGAGTTAAAATAAAAATAATGAATATGTCCTTTTGTTCCTTTTATTAGAATAATTTGTAATTTTTAAAATTATGATCTTAAATATATTTTGCATTTCTATTTTGTTTAATAGATATTTTTATAATAACATTTACAGCAGTACTTTATTTTGCGGAATTATTATTTTTTAATTAAATATTTGCATTATGTAGGAAATTTTTCATAGTATTTTGGTTAAAAATTCGAGGATCATATTGTATTATCCTTTTGTGCAAGAATAAAATAAAGAACTAAAGAAGTTATATTTAATTATCAATTATCACTTCCCCTACAACTAGAACAAGATATCCATTGAATCCATGACTGTATTTTTCTATTTATGCCTTTCAACCAAAATTTGTCCCTAATACAAATATTAAATCAAAAAGGTGTTTTTAAAAATACTATAAATTACCTATCAAATGTGTGCAGGGGTTAGAGCAGGGGTGTCAAACTCACGTTGTCATGTCATCACATGATATATTGTGGTTTTTTCCCCCTTTGCTAAACCTGGAGTGGGCATGGCCAGGGTGTGACACATCTGGCCTGTGAGCCGCAAGTTTGATACCCCTGGGTTAGAGTTATATGCCCCTCACACGTTGATAAAAAATTACCTATTTTGGCTTATGCTTAAGATGCCATTATTTTGTCATTGACCCAAAAGGGTCTTAATAGTCTTACAACACTGTAGAGCACGGGTGTCAAACTCTTATCGTATTGTGACGTATCACGATATTTTTTGCCTTTGCAGAGCCGGGGTGGGCGTGGCCTGCAAGAGACACATCAGGTCCACAGGCTACCAGTTTGGCACCCCTGCTGTAAAGAGATGCAGTTACTCATTAACTATAAAAAAACAGAAATCATGTTGCTTTCCAACAGTACCAGGACTGAAAGATAACCATATAGACAACCATGACATAGAGCAAGTTATTTTTTTTAATTATCTAAGTTCTTTTTCAGGCTTCTAAAAGAAAAGTGCTTACGTTTATTACGCCTTTCTTGGACACAAAAGAAGTGCTGCCGCAGCACTTTTACAAGACTTCATTAAATGCATGGAAGCAACTTTATTCCTGTTGCTATCAAATGATTTGCTGCACAATTAATTACACAGTTATTGTATGATGTGCCCTTAAGTGCTTATGCCAACTTCAAAAAGCACAACAAGATTTCTTAAGATGTGTTTTTTTTTTTAAATCCTGGATATGTTTCTAGTGCAACCTTGAGACTAGAGCCAAGCTACGTACTCAGAATTGAAGGCAACATTTGGCTAGTAATTTTATTTGTTCAGATAGGGTTTAACTTGGCTCCTCTCATTAATAACATTTGACAATTATAGGCCTAAGTGGTGGACGAGTATTATATTTAATCTGCCTCTCACCCAAACATCTATTATTCTTAGAATTTGAGAAGGCTAAAGCTGTTATTAAACAGTGGATTTGAGTTTCAGAACAATTTAAGTTAAAAGTAAATGTATTAAATTTATTAAATTGAAACTGATAAATTAATCAAAGAATTGGAGATGCTTCCCAGCTGCTTACTTATATTCATATGACCCAAGTGTCATTGGGTATTCTTTAATGCCCTCTGCAATGTTTTCTACTCAGCATTTCTAGAGGATAGTTGTTAGCATAATATCTTAGATCCTCAGAAGTCCATGTGCACTAAGCAAGATTTTGCCCCATCTCGTCTCTTCCAGCCTTGGACATAAAATCAGGATCTCCACACTGTATCCAATTTAGCCTCAAGATGGGTTACAAATAATAAAAAACATAATATAAAAAAGTAAAAACAATAACCCTCATCCCTCCCCACAATAACAAGCAATCAAACAAGCCACCTGATGGACTCCATCCTATTCTGGTCTATTGGCAAAATCAGGTCTTGCAGGGTCTTGCATAAGAGTGTCAGAATGGGGGGCAGTCTAATCTTTACAGTGATGATGTTCCAAAGGGAGGATACCACCATGGAGAAGGCCCTTCTAGCCCCACCAGATGTATCTCCTTAGGAGAGGGGAGCCACAACATTCCCTTCCTCTCTGCTCTGGTGGGTTGAGTGGATGTAATCTGGATGTTACAAACATCATGGTCCATAACAGGAAGAGACATTCATCCTGTAGTAGATTGATTCTGCCAAAGAAGAAGTAAAAGTTGATAAAGATTCTCGTTGGAACTCAGATTTCCAAATACTAGTCAAAGATGTGATCCTTTCATTTGGTATTTTTATTGTGTTCTTCTTTGATGAATAAAACATTAAAAATGCTTCTAGGTTAAACTTTGGTGTGTGGCTTTTTCTAAGAAGAACTTGGTCTTGTTTGTAATTGTAACTGAGATAAGACTTGTGTTTGAATTACAGGAGTTGCTGGGTTTGTTTTGCTACTGATGAGGATGACAGAACAGCAGAATGGGTGAGACCATGTAGATGTAGAGGCTCTACAAAATGGGTTCACCAAACATGTCTGCAGCGTTGGGTGGATGAAAAACAAAGAGGAAACAGTACAGCTCGAGTTGCCTGTCCACAGTGCAATGCAGAATACTTGATAGTATTTCCAAAGTTAGGTAAGACACACATATTGACTGAAACAGGTTTTTCCGCCTAGATTTTAAGTGTGTGTTTCCTGTATTTGAAAATTTGGATATGGTGTGGGAAACTAGGGTTTTCCATTAACACTTAATATTTATTATGTTTTTTTTATCCTACATGAGATCTTCAGTGTGATTTATGGCATCAGGGAAGAATTATTATTAGACAACAAGTCGGTAATAAAGTAGGTATAAATGTCTAAGTATAAAAGTTCAGTGATACAAAGATACTTCTGTTTTTAGCCCATGTCAGCATTACATGTGTTTGCTTATAAATCATTTTGCTTCCTTAATATGAAATTATGCTGAAGAAAAAAATCACACAGAAATCTGCCAATTTTAATACATATAAAATTATTGTGGTTGCTCACACTGCTAGACAGATATTTAGGCTGGATTGGTATTTTTATTCACCACTCAAGTATTTTCCCAAGACCTGGGATAGGCAGATATTGTTTTTTTGATGGTGTAAAAGATATTGTCGCAGGATGTAAGCTGTTCCAAGTAGAACTGCCTATTGCAATTGACTTTATTATCATTATTATCCCAAATCAATCCATTGCAGGAAATTCTTTTGCAGTCTGTTTGACTTTTCTGAAAAAAATGTCAGCATTTTATTCAGCTGCGTTTTGAGTAAACCAATCACAACCTGGCAATATGCAAAATAGAGCTCATATAGTATTGACATCTTCAATAAAATTCTGAGCTTTATAAATAGCAAATATTTACAAAAAATAAACAATGTGTATTTTACAATAAAAGATCTGGCTAGGGTAATATTTCAGCTGCTAGCTGAACAAAACCCTCAATTTGTAGTCTTCCTTAGGCATAGAAGCTGGCTGTGATCTAAGTTAGTTATTGTTTCTTAACTCTAGACTGGAAAGTTAAAAAAAAATCTAGCTACCAACTTGCGTATGACACATCTGGTAAATTGTCATGCATAACTTTTAATGAAGAGAATATACACAGTATGACTGATCCATTTTCATACAGTCTTCACTTTTTAAAACCGTTGTATCCATACCTATAGTACATAGTATTTCTAAATTTTACTGCCTTAAATAAAAACCTATTCTAAATATATTTTATAGTGACCCATTCACCTTAATAAAAAGGCTAGAACTATTGGTGTAATTTTGGTGAGGAAATGTAAGGATTTTGCTCAGCTTGGTTAGATAATTTAATTTAGAAGGGGAATAATTTAAGACTGGATCTTAAGAAAAATATTGTGTGAAAATATATTCATGAAAATATTGGCCCACATCTTTTTCATAATTTGTTAATTATTTAAGATCAAGTTGCAAAGTTTTTTGTACTCTTTTAAATAAATTTCAATTAATTAATTGATTGATTGATTGATTAAATTTATATGGTGCCTTTGCCCCGATAAGGTGAGTCTGGGTGGGTTACAAACCATACAACCATAAATAGAAAAATGTAGGCAAAGAACAATCTAAGCTATTAGATACCCTTAAGGAGCTAGAAAAAATACTATTCTTTGTTAATTTTGTTTCAATGCTCTTTTTATTACAGGAACTATTTTAACATCTGTAGGATATGTTCTTTAATATTTGTAGGTGATTGTAGTTGTGAATTGGCTGGGCATCTCTACACTAAAAGCATTTTCACTGCTTCCCCCAACATTTCTTTTATCCTTTGCAACAAAATTAGAATGGCCCACAATCAGTTTCAGATACCTATTCAAAGAAAGGATGATTTGAGTGGTGTTTCCTCTACATGACTAAAGAAGGTACATAACAAAATGCTGTGCTACTCCTTCCTTGCTCAGTTCATTATTTGCTATTTGCAGTGAGCGGGAATAAATCAGCTAATTCAGGATTGGCTAAACCATCCTGAATCGAAGTGCAAATACACTGAGGTAGTATTAGGTAATTTAGCAGCATTGGAGGAGAGTTACTGCTAATGGCCTGCGTTTGAGCCACATTGAAGAAAAACTAATTGCAAAATGGACAGAGGAAAAATGTGATGTGCCATCACTGGAAACAGTAAGAAATCCATATATGGAGGTCCATGAGTTAAGAACAGTTACTAATTGGGATAAGGATGAAAATAAAATTAAGGAGAAAAACTAGGATTAAATTGTTTAAGAATATGTGTATTACAGATGTACAATTAGTTACTTGGAAAGGCACAATAATGGATTAGAAGTCTGAATATATTATGCTGCAGAAAGAAATTTTTTTATACAATTATAACATTTACTAATAAAACATGCGGTACTTTTCGGACTATAAGACACTCCGAATTGTAAGACGCACCTAGCTTTTGAGGAGAAAAAAAAATCTGCCTCTGCCTCCCAGCAATTTGCCTCCTTGCAGCAAAAAGCCTGGTCAGCTTCAACACAGCCTGATTTAGCACGAGCAGCTAATTGTCAATTGGATCTGCCTCCCAGAATACCAATGATCAGCTCCAGTTTGCAGGGATTGTCATCGCTTCCACGCGCCCCGTTTTAAGCCTCTGTGCATCCTGTGGGACACGCTGAAGCCAAAAACGGGCCGCGCTGAAGCCAAAAATGGGGTGCACAGAGGTGGAGATGGCGATCCCTACAGACTGGAACAGTTGATTGTTGGTATTCCAGGAGGCCGATCCAACCGACAATCAGGCTGTGCTGAAGCTGACCAGGCTGTTTGCTGCAGGGAGGCAAATTGCTGGGAGGCAGAGGCCGGTGGGTGGGGGCTGGTGGGTGGGCAGGACTTTGGCAACATTCGCTGTATAAGATGCTCAGACATTTCTACCCACTTTTTTTGGGAGGGAATGTGCCTTATACACCGAAAAATACGGTAACTTTCATTTTCCAGTTGCTCCTTTGTCAGCTTCTGATTATTGCTACAGAAACTCATTTCTTCTTTACATTATAGGTCCAGTTGTTTATGTCTTGGACTTAGCAGATCGTCTTATCTCAAAAGCCTGTCCATTTGCTGCAGCTGGAATAATGGTGGGCTCTATCTACTGGACAGCTGTCACCTATGGAGCTGTAACAGTGATGCAGGTTCAGATAATGTTCTAAATGTTAAATTACTGTAATTGAGCTGGAAACTGCTAGAGATTTGCTGAAGACGCCCTTGAGGGTGGGTAAGAAAGAGAATTCTAAGGCAGGATTGGAAAACCTAATTTAATATACCTAGATCCAGATTATGTTTCCTTCGTCCTTGTGGTGGTTTTGCTCCTTTTGAGCTGCCTTACGTTTGTCATTATGATTCTACAATTTACAATTGGTCAACTAATGACCATTCAAAATAATGATGGGCCTGAAATGTGTTTTTTGGTCCATAAAGCACTTCTGGCCTTCATAAAAAGTTATGCCCCCACACACACACACACATTTCAGTCTTCCCACAGTTATATGATTGCATTTTGGGCACTTTTCAAGTGGGTCATCTTTACAACCAATTGCAACATCCCACAGACAAGTGAATGCGTTTTGCAAACTTTTTTGCCAGCAAAAAACATTCATTCAGAAGAATGGCTTCACACATAGCTTGCTTATCAGCCATAATGTTTTGCTTAATGACTGCTGCAAAAAATGATGTAAAATCGGGTCTGGTCATGTGAATGCTTCAATTTAAATGCAGTGATTTATGACCAGAAATCCAGTTCCATAAGTCGAATACTATCTGTGTTACTTCAGCAACTGGTAAAGACATTTGTGATAAAGGAAGTGACAATGTCTCACTGATCTTGACTGATCTTTTTAAAAAAAGGTTCATTTCTGGATATGAGACCACCTATAGAAATAAGAGACTGCCATAAATAACATTTGAGAGCCATTCCATTGTCTGGCCCTCTAAAACAAAAAAATGACAAAAGAAGGCAGTGTCAAACCTCTATATAACTTGTTATAAAACCACATGGACATCTTCATTGGTTACAAGCTTGACACAGGGAGAGTTTATATTCCCATATCTGAAGGCCTTTATAATTCAGGTTTATCAAGCATGAAGGCATTTTTAATTACATATATCAAGCAAATACAACCCAGCTTCTTCATATAGCTAATGTCATTAAAATATTTCTACTAAGAGCAGAACTCTATAACTAAAAGAGATTCAGATGTAATGAGCATTTTTCAGTTTTAATGCCTTAAATAGTTATCTAGATTGATAAGATTCAGATACCTGGGTTGCTTATATTCCACAGGGTATATTTTGGCTGACAAAGCTAGTGCTGTTAGTTGTATTGTTAATATCTATCTATATGCTAAAAGAAAGTGAGAGGTCACTTTTGTTATGTTTGCTTGGTGTATATTTTGTCACTTTTAATTTTTGTTACTCCTTTTCCCCCTTTATGTTAGTTTGTATATTAATGTTGGATGTTAAAATCTAATAAAGGTTCAATTTAAAAAATATATATTTATGCTGCCAACACAACTTATTAATATCATGTTGCAACAGATTTGAAAACTATATCAAAAGAAATACTTTACAAATGATAAAAATAGTTTATGAGTCTTAAATGGTGCTAAATATAGTTTGTCAATTTCCAATTTTCCTTTCCCTCGTCCTTTTAATGGCTGTGTAGAGGAAAGGCTTTTTGTCCCAGTACAATAGTGTAATATAATGCTACTTGAATTCACCAGAAGTGATTTGGTATTTTCCAGCTTTTCTGTAATATTTTCTAAATAGATTTGTTCAACTGAAACTATTCTGCTTTCATAATTGAAAAGGACCAGATTGGGTTAATAACACACGATTAAAAATTCTTTGAGTATCCTTTCTAAAATTATTATGTATTAACAAAAATGAGATGCTTGTAATAGTAACATAGTAATGTGTAGTTTTGTTTTGGTCAGGTCGTAGGTCATAAAGAAGGCCTTGATGTCATGGAGAGAGCAGATCCATTATTCCTTTTGATTGGACTTCCCACCATCCCAGTTATGCTTATATTGGGAAAGATGATCCGTTGGGAAGACTATGTGCTTAGATTGTGGCGAAAGTACTCTAACAAACTGCAGATACTGAACAGCATATTTCCAGGTAATGCTATAAAATTTTAATGTCTAGGCTAGGCTTGATTTCAATGAGAAAGAATGAAATGGTAGAGCAAATTTCTCCTTCCTTAAGGAAAAGCCTGCCTAGCACATTTTTTGCTGGTTCTCAATTGACGAGGTATGTTGAAAAACCAAAAAAATAAAAAATAAACTTATTTTGTATGGCATTATTAAAAATAATACATTGTTTAATGGAATTTAATACAAAAATATAGTAGTATAAAGAATTCTGAATGTGAATAAAATTAAAATACTGTATTGAAAAATTTGTTGCATAGAAATGTGTAAATATATATATATATATATCTCCTAATATGTAGCTAGCAATGGTATTTTTCTTCAGGGATTGGATGTCCTGTTCCTCGTATTCCAGCTGAGGCAAACCCTTTAGCAGATCATGTCTCTGCGACTCGTATCCTATGTGGAGCTCTTGTCTTTCCCACAATCGCCACAATAGTGGGAAAATTGATGTTCAGCAGTGTTAATTCTAATCTTCAAAGAACAATTTTGGTAAGATGAAGTTTCCTTGTACAAGTAAACCTGCAAGATTATAGAAAGATTTCTAACTACTTGTCATCTCTTTACATAATTGTTTTTATACTCCTCCTACTAAATAACATTCTATGTAATAAATACCTAAATTCTCCGTAGAACTGCTGCGAGCATCCAGAGAGTGGGAGGTGCTCCAGTCTCTTGTCGTACAGGCTGAGCTATAATTGAGGAACGCCCTCCTCCTCCACGTGACTCCTCCTTGCGTTCCCCAGTTTTAGCTCAGCCTTCGACAAGACAGGCAGCTATTTCGTTCCTTGGCCGTTTCAGGTTCCTTGCCTTTATTCCTATCTCAGGTTTGCCTTTTTCTTGATCCTTGTTCCTTGCGTTGGCTGTGTGGTCCCAAATTATTGCCTTGGCGAAGTTTCTCGCCTTTAGGGGGAGATAGGGGGAGTCGGAGCCTTTGCCCGCCCCCCCCCTCCTTCTCCCTCTGCCTGTTCCCAAATCGCGCTCCCTGGAGCCAGCCGTTTTTCGTTGTAATTTATTTCCGATTCGTTGCGTCTTCCCCCCACTAGCGCAGTCAGAGGAAGCTCTGTTCTTCTCCCAGCCCTTCTAATTTTCCTTGCCTTTTTCTTGAGTTTAGGGGCTGGTGCGTCTCTGAGTTATTAGCACCATTACGGGCGGCCATTTTAGGCGCGCCTCGTGGTCGGCGCCATTTTGATTGAGCATTTTGAAGTTGCGTGGTTGCTAGTAGGCCCACAGCGTGATCAATAGGCCACGTGGAGCCTGATTTTTAGTGAGAATACCGTGGCTCCATGCCCTGTTATTCTCCCTTGCCTTCTTTTACCTTAGTTGGTTGTTGTTTGATTGCCCGCAACTCACTCAGGGATGCAGGCACGTACCTTCCAAGTTCGCTGGGAGGCTGCCTTAGGAGGCCTTCTTACCCCTTTTTTGTCTGTGGATATTTATATTTATATTTATATATAGGGGTTGTTTTTTCTCACTGGCCTCAGCGTTGCATTTGGCTTCCCTTTTACACTGTTGATATTTAGTTAGTTGTTTATTAAGTTTTCTTTCAAATTTAATCATCCTTTTTGGGCCCCGCCCACCTTTATTAAAAAAAAAGTATATAATAAAAAAATATAATAAATAGTAAAAATACAAAAAAAATTCATTTAATTAGATCAGTTTTTTTGCAGCCTCAAAATCTTTCCTTTTTTGATTATTCTTGAGCTGTTACTAGTAGATAGATAGTTAAGGGAATTTCCCTTTTCCTTTCCAAAAGGGGGACGTGGCCCAACCTTAGGAAAACTGGCTTGAGCAATAGGCCGAACTCCTAGGCGCACCAACCGCCTCTCCTATATTCTTGGTATCATGGCAGAGGGCAATCCTAGTGGGCCTTCCTTAAAGGCCAAATCCAAGACCCACTATTTACGCACAAGGGACAAGGATTCCTCCAGTGCCTCCCAAAGGGATGCCTTGAGGCGTCATAAGGCTCTGGAGAAAGAATTTAGCAAACGCTCTAAGGACTCGCCTTCTGTAGCCCTTGCTCCTCCCTCTCTTTCTGTCCAACCTCCCCCGCCAGGACAGTCTTCCCCCTCCAGGTGTAGTTCAACACGGAGTCTCCAGACCCCTCGTGCTCCCGAGGCAACTTTTACGCCAACCGCAGCGGGCCTACGACATGAAGACCCGGCTTCTTCTATTATCCCAGACAGTATCAAGGAGTGGATGCAGCTTGCCATCCGTCAAGGGATCGCTGAAGGCATGCAGCAACTTTCAAGGGCGGAGCCTCAAGGAATGGCGCCTGGGTTTGAATCCGTGTCTACTAGACCAGGGGTCCCCAACCACCGGTCCGCCGACCGGTACCGGTCCGTGGAACAACTACCGGTCCGCGGCTTGCTGGGCGCCGCCATCTTTTTTTCATGAAAAAGTGCTTCCGGTGAGCTTTTCCGGGTAGAAAGCTCACCGGAAGCACGTTTTCATCAAAAGATGGCGGCGCCATACTGATGCCGGACCGGGTCGCGTCAAAAGGTTGGGGATCACTGTACTAGACCTATCGCCGGGCCGGCATCACAGCAGGGACAGGTACCTCTCCAATTGGAAGTTCCATGCCTGGAGGGTGAGGAGGCCCTGGTGGAGGAGGAAGGGGACTTTCAGTCTTTCGGGGAAGAGGAAGGTTCCGATAGAGGGTCACTGCACTATTCTGAGCCCCTATTTGAAGTGGACCCCATGGAGGGGGAAATGTCAGAGGACGAGGGCATTTCCCCTGAGCAACCGGCTATGGTGGGCCTGTTCAAGCCTCAGTTGTTTAAATCCTTATTATTTAAGGCTAAAAACATTTCAGGTCTTCTTCCTCAGTCCACCTCTGAGCCGTCTCCTGCTACCCCAGGGGGTCAAGAAGACTCCATATTCAGTCATCCCATCATTGAGACTGAGGTAATTCCTACCCCCCCAATATTCTCCGATCTCGTAGCAAGACAACTGGCATCGACAGGCCCCTCTCCTGCCCCTTCTAACCAGGATAAGAGGTTGTTCAATCTCGACCCGTAATTCTCAGCTATGCTGGCTACTCCGAAGGTAGACGACCCTATCATTAGATTGGCTTCTTCTTCTTCTAATCCCACTGACGCTCTGGAGGCACTTAAACCTGAAGATAAACGTGTGGAATTGGCGCTCCGGCGGGTGCATCAGTCAGATGCTTGGGCCATAAGGTCGGCCACAGCAGCCTCCTTTTTACCCGCTCTTCCATAAGGTGGCTCAAACAACTAAAGCAACATGTCCCCGCTTCAAACACCAGAGCCCAGCAGGACATCGCCAAGCTCACGGCCGCGGCGGAATTTGCGGCCGACGCCACCTTTCACTCCGTGAAGTTCTCGGCCCGGGCCATATCCTCACACATGGCTGCCCATCGGCTACTCTGGCTCCGGCAATGGCACGCCGATGTAAAAAATAAGTCTAAGTTAGCCTCAGCTCCCATTTCGGGGGGGAAGCTGTTCGGGCCTGCCTTAGAACCGTTATTAATGGAGACGCGCAATAAGAAGAAATTTCTCCCGTCCATTTTTTGTAAACCAGAAGCCAGAGGGTCCCAGCCCTTTCGGAGGGGCTCCTTTCATCCCTCCTTCCACCATTCCTTCACCCCTAGATATCAGGCCTCGCCGTCCTTTCGGCCAACCTATCAAGACAGGGGCGACTCAGGTGACAGAGGCAGGAGGGGAGGAAGCTACAGAAGGCCCTTCAGAGGTTCAGGGAACAGAAGGAGGCCCAGATAGATCTTCCGCCTCCTACCCCATTGGCGGCCGCCTTAGGCATTTTGCTGACCAATGGGAAACATCCACTTCGGATGCCTGGGTCAGAGACACTGTTAAATTCGGTCTCTCTCTCCAGTTTCATTCTCAACCACCAGAACACTTCATGGTTTCTCCCCTCTCCAGAGACCCGACCAAGCGAGCGCTCATGTCATCAGCTATCAAGCATCTCGCTGATATTAGGGCTATCCAGCCCGTGCCTGCCTCACAGCGGGGAGAGGGGTTCTACTCCCTCCTCTTTTTAGTCCCTAAGCATTCTGGAGGCTGGAGGCCCATTTTGGATTTGAAGAGGCTCAATCGATATATTGTCCGGCATAGGTTTAAAATGCATACCCTTCAATCCATTTTGCAGAGCATCAGAAAGGGAGACTGGATGACTTCAGAGGATTTATCCGAGGCTTATCTCCATATCCCTATTCTCCCCTCGCATTCAAAATACTTGAGGTTTTGTTATAATACTCAGCATTTTCAATATGTGGCCCTTCCCTTTGGCCTTGTTTCAGCCCCAAGGACCTTTACTAAGGTGTTAGCAGCTCTAGCGGCCCACCTCAGGCACTTTCCAATCCGAGTTCATTGTTACCTTGATGACATTTTAATTGTTTTGCCCAACCAAACCCAGGCTACACGTGACACTGCCACCACCCTTTCGGTGCTGCAGGCTCACGGTTTCCTTGTTAACTGGGAGAAGAGTCAACTCACTCCTTCCACCCGTATAGCCCATTTAGGAGCTGTCATTGATTCAGTTAGGGAGAAGGTTTTCCTTTCCCACGATAGATTCGTCAGCATACAAACCTCCGTCAAGACCATTAGGCGGTCTGGTAAAGCCTCTTTGCTTGATTTATCCAAGCTGCTGGGGAAGCTTGTTTCCTGCATATCTATTACTCCATGGGCACGTTTGCATTCTAGATCGTTGCAGTGGTTCCTTCTGCCGTATCAACGCTCCGGACGGGACCTTCATGGTGAAGGTCCCTCCAAGAGTCCTCGCCTCCCTTCTATGGTGGACAAGACCTTCTATCAACAGGGGCTATCTATTCAAGGATCCTCCAAGAGTCACGCTCACTACAGATGCAAGTCTTTCCGGATGAGGAGCCCACCTGCACTCCCTTTCAGCCCAGGGCGTTTGGTCGGCCGCCGAGCGGCGTTGCAGCATCAATTGGCTGGAGCTTCACGCAGTGTACTTGGCCCTGAAGGCCTTCCTCCCTCAGGTACAAAACAATCACATACTGGTCCTAACCGACAACACCACAACCAAGGCGCATATCAATCGCCAAGGGGGCACTCACTCTCTTCGCCTCATGAGGGAGGCCGAGCGGCTGTGTCGATGGTCAGAAACACACCTCCTATCCATCAGAGCGGAGCACATTTCGGGAGCCTCGAATGTTCGCGCAGATTGGCTCAGCAGGGCCGCGTTGGACCAAGCGGAATGGCGCCTTCATCTTCTGTTCAAGGAGGCAGCGACGATCTTCGGCCTGCCTCTGGTAGACCTATTCGCATCTCCGCACAACGCTCAGACACCAAGATTTTTCTCCCGATACCCCATCAACGGAGCAGAGAATTACGATGCCCTGCGTTGCCCTTGGCCTTCCGGTCTTCTGTATGCCTTTCCTCCTCTTCCCATTGATCCCCAGGGTGATTCGGAAACTGGTACTAGAGAGGGCAGAGATTCTCCTGGTGGCACTGTATTGGCCCAGGAGACCGTGGTTCGCAGACCTTCGCGACCTGTCGGTGGCCCCACCATGGAGGATTCCATGGGACAGGATCTCCCTGTCCCAAGGCCCTCTCCTCCATCCAGATCCGCAGTGGCTTCAGTTAGCTGTCTGGAGGTTGAGCGGGAAAAACTAAGGGCGGAGGGCCTATCGGCCCAGGTCATCACTACCATCATGGCAGCGAGACGCCCTTCGACCACTCGCATTTATAATGCAACCTGGAACAGTTTTTCCAAGTGGTGTCGTAAATCTTCTATCAACCCGCTCTCCCCTTCCGTTGCGCAGATTCTGGCTTTCCTGCAAGACGGCCTAGACAGGGGTCTTTCCCCTAACACTCTGAGAAGGCAGGTCTCGGCTCTTTCAACGGTGGTTCCTGGCGACTCGTCTGCACCACTGTCCCACCATCCTCGTATCAGGGCCTTTCTCAGGGGGGCTTCCAACCTTCGCCCCCCAATGGTTCACAGATACCCGACTTGGGACCTTAATAAGGTCCTGACGGCGCTGACTAAACCTCCCTTCGAGCCTCTCAGGGAAACTTCGCTTCAGTATCTCACACTTAAAGTGGTGTTTCTCGTGGCAATAACTTCAGCAAGAAGGATATCTGAAATTGCAGCTCTATCCGTCAGAAAGGACCTGTGCGTTTTCCATCCTGATCGGGTGATTTTACGGCCTGACCCTGTCTTTATGCCAAAAATCAATTCGGCCTTTCACAGAGCACAGGAATTGGTCCTGCCTAATTTTTGTCCAAAGCCTGTGCGGGAGAAGGAACGGCAGTGGCACACCCTCGATGTGCGCAGAGCTCTCCATATATATATCCATCGAACTCAGCCTATCAGAAAGTCTGAGTCCCTTTTCCTCTCTCTTCAGCCAAAGACGCTGGGCTGCAAAGTCTCCCCGTCTACTGTAGGTCGCTGGATTAGGGCTACCATTTCTAAGGCCTATTTGGCTCAAGCTCTGCCGGTTCCTAGTGGGATAACTGCTCACTCTACCAGGAGTGCGGCTACTTCGGTAGCCTGGGCTACTCAGGCTTCCATTCATGACATCTGTAGGGCGGCTACCTGGGCCTCCCCATCTCCCTTTATACGACACTATAGAATTGACACTTATGCCTCCGCTGAGACATCTTTTGGCAGGCGAGTCCTTCAACAGGTGGCGAGAGAGCCAGAGGAGATTCCGACCCAAACGGAGTCCCACCCGTAGGACAAACATGCTTTGGTATGTCCCACTCTCTGGATGCTCGCAGCAGTTCTACGGAGAATGGGCGTTGGTTCTTACCTGATACGCCTCTTCTCGTTGAACTGCGTAGAGCATCCAGCCCCACCCTTTTTATTCCGTCTGGTAGGGAATCCTGTTTCGGCCAATGATGTTGTTTATGGTTGTTGAGAGTTGTTTTTCTAGTTCAGTTAGAGGATTGTTGCTGTTCTCTCGTCTTCGTAAAACTGGAGAATGCAAGGAGGAGTCACGTGGAGGAGGAGGGCGTTCCTCAATTATAGCTCAGCCTGTACGACATGAGACTGGAGCACCTCCCACTCTCTGGATGCTCTACGCAGTTCAACGAGAAGAGGCGTATCAGGTAAGAACCAATGCCCATTCTCATTTTAAAACTGTAAAGAACTGTAAGTAAATATTACATATACATTCAAAGGCACAGAAACAACATAAAGATTGTGTCAATTTTGTTCATTTAGAATTCCATTGAAACATACAATTTGACTAGGATTGCCTAAATTTTTCATACAAATATAATAGACCAGGTTCACATAGCTTTAAATGATTTAATGAATCACAGTTGCTATTTAATGAACACACTAAACCTGTCTAATAAATAGCTGGTTTCCTGTGTCATGCCAACTATAAACTATTAAATATAACCTCACCTTCATGGTTTTTGTGAATCTACCTGTATAATATTTTGAGAGATCATCTGTTGTGTAACCCATGTGTTGTGTCAGGATTTCCTCATGTTAAAAAGTGCCATTTCACAAGACTAATCAGTGATTTCATGAATTCATACTGAAACTTTTTAAAGTCTCAGACTTGCCTTATTCAGAGCTGATTTTCAGTCATACCTAGAAAACCTGTTGTTATGTGATGACATGATTTATTGCAGGAATGAGGAATTTTCAGACCATGGATTTGATATGGTCCAGAGGGCTTCCATCGGAGTTCTTTCCCAGCAATTGAAATTATCTGTTCCCACACCTCTGTTATGTTCAGTGAGCAAGAAGAGGCTGGCAGTTCCCTAATCCAGATGCAGGAGGTGGCTAGCAACGGTTACATTTTTGGGCAATAGCACAAGTGGTTTTTAAGTGGTTTTGATAATGGCTTTTGTGTTGCAATTTTTTTTTAAAGAATTTTACTTGGATGTTATTGGTAGGAGTTACGCACCTGTAAGCTGTAGGGTGAATAAATATGGGGTAGACATTTTGTAAATAAATAAGATGGAGGGAGTAAAAATCCAGGTTTCCAAATCCACCCTATTTAACCGGCTGAGGTTATTGGATAGGAACCCTAGCTTCTGGTGCTGAATCATGGTTACCCAACAATGGCAGTTCCAGGTATACGGACAATTACTGAGAATTCCAGAGGGAGTTGAGGTCCACTCACCTTCAATTTGCCAAGATTGGGAAACCTTGAACTAGATGCAGTTCCTTATTCCTAATTCATTGTTTTGACTAAACAATAGACAGGAAAGTCAGTTTACACAGAGTTTGTGCATCTAGAACCAAGGCTGAGGATTCACAGATTAGTGTCTTCTAGATCATAGTGGCCATAACTATGTGCTGTCAAGGTTCAAATGCATAATTTACACAAATGCATACATTTACAACAGCAGCTTCTATGCTACTTGTTATCGCTTAAGTCATAGTATTCAAAAGTTACTCTTTTATGTAATTGCTTTTTCATCAGTGAATTAAACCAAGGCTGAATACTATGGATATCAAGGTTATATGAATTAATTAGAAACATGCCATACAAATATTATTATGTAACAATTAAAATTTTATTACTGCTATTGCAAGATACAGGGGAGCTTTAAATGCAATTATATACTATAAAAGAATTGGGAAATGAAATGTGTTACTGAAAATGGCAAATGAGGAGCAAATTCATTTCATATTTCACTTCATCTATTCAATGAAGCCTCAGTCCATCAGTTAGGGAATATATAAGAAAGAAATTTGGGCAACACATATAGAACTTTCATTAAAGTACAGATTAATAAATTAAGAACACAGTTTTCTTATTTAGTTTCCAGGATTCTGTAATCTAATCCCTTCCTGGCATTAAACCTTATTAATAAGGCTGAACCTTGCTTCGTGGTGCTGTTAACAGCTTGACACACATGGAATTTGATGATGTGGAGAAATGCAGTGCTTGCCACTGAGAAACGGGGAGGATAGCTGCTGAAGAATTTTGTCAAAGGCTTAACCCAAAAGGTGGGATTAAGAGAGTATAAGATAAATAGCATCACTTAGCAGGCAGCAAAGGAAAGAAATAAGAAAGGCAAGAAAGAAATTCCAAAGAAATTGGAAAGGCAAGCAGTGACAGAGATTTTGGGATACAAAATCTGAGATTAGTGGGGAAACAAGGCCCTAGTCAGCATAGAAGGTAAGTGCATGAAAATTGGACTGAATCCAAGATTAGGCAAAAAAAAAACCCAGTGTTCAGATTTATGGTTGAATATTGAAGTGTTCTGAAAACAAATCTGGGAGCAGTATTACAAAAAGATCAAAATGGAGGAGATGACATTTGACAGAGGATGAAGATATTCAGTAAACTGATGAGGTGACAATGACTTTTAATTTTTTTGCAGCACTGTACTGGATTAAGCATTTTTAGTTTAGCTAAAGGATGGAAAATGAAACTTCAAAGAATAAGAATATAAATACATTCTATTATGCTCTTGTTCAGCAAAATAAGTGGTAAATTTGGATCAGAGAGACATGAAACAAACGTTGAAAAAGGTGTTGGACTTGCTGGTTTTGAGGAGGTACTGAACTTCTAAGCAAGGAGATCATGGAAGAAATTGAAAAAAGTGAAGTGAAAAAAGGAGATGTGCATTCTAGGAATGGAGATGCTACCCAGAATTATAGCATAATATTTCCCAGAGATTATTGAGAAATTGAGAGAAATTAGAATCAAAATCTGATTCCTCAAGGTCATTTGAACTCAGGGGGAGAGAAATTACAGAAAGAACACCTCTCTCCCATTTAATGAATAAAGAAAACCCTTCCAAAATAATGTATAAAATCAGCATGAAATATTTTTTATAAGAGAAAACATTTCAGAATAACATTATGATAGGGAATGGCACATCTCCAGTATTTATATAAAATAGCTTTAATTAACCTAACTTCAAGGCATATTACAAATGTATATAAAAAGCCACATTAAAAAAATTGAATTTTTCTGGTAGGTTTTGAATAATTGTTCCCTTTTATTTTTAGGGTGGAATTGCTTTTGTTGCTATAAAAGGAGCTTTCAAAGTCTACTTCAAACAGCAGCAATATTTGCGACAAGCTCATCGGAAAATTTTAAACTACCCTGAGCAAGAAGGGGCATAAATGGCTACAGTATGCCTGGCAGACTCTTACAATCTCATTTCCTATATTCTGTGACAATTCTATTAGTTAGCTACAGGAGCCGAGATTGGATGAAATGCTGCTGCATTTCGTATCTCTCCCCTTTCCACATAGACTAATAAAAGACTGTATAATGTCAAGGTGAATTCTACTTAGTTGTTAAGCTTAAGAATGTAATTTTATTTCATCAATGTGTTTTTCTTTGTGGCAGGAGACATCTGAATCCATTTCTTGTGGGGATATATTGCCTTTTGGGGTTTTTCTGAAACAGCCAAACACTTACGAAGTTAATAAATTATGTGCAGACTATATTGAAATATCTTTTGTATGCTCATTGCAGTAAATTCATAATTCTTTGCTAGTCAACAACTACCTGTCGAAATAACCGACATTTCTAGAATGTTAAAAACTGAACATATGCCTGTTCTTAATAATCACTTGGTATATTAACATAACATTTTTTTATTTAAAAGTTTCATCTGATGGTTTACCTTTAGTCCTTGCATTGTAAGTTGTACTACATATAATTGAGTCTCATTTGCCTGCTGTGAAATGAAAAAAGTGAATCACAATCTGCTTGTAACCAAGTTGCAATATTGAAGTTATTGCTTTGTACCAATGTACTATGGAATCTCAGTCAAATGATGGATATTATTAGTTCAAGATAAATATAAAAGTAAGATTCAAAACCAGGACTGATAACATGCAGCTATATGTAGAAGTATTCTGCCTATACTTCCAAAAGTATTCAGGAAACTATAAACATAATACAAATTGTATTTACTAGTAGGGCTTTTTTAAATAGAAATTGTTTTAATATTTTACTCCTATGACATCTGGCACTTTACTGGTTTTGTTTTGAGAATACAATTTCTAAGTGTCTTTGATTTTGATGGAACCTCCCAGCAAATACTTGTAGTAGTGGTCCTAATTCTACATACAGACATAGAGAAACCCTTTTCTAGTAAACAGAATGGGTTTCTTATAACATAAAGAGTTGAGATTTAGGAATGGTACTTGAGCTATCTTTTTCTCAACAAAAGAAATAAGCTTATCAATGTGAAGTCATATTTATGTAATCAATTCCAATTCCTGGGATTACTGGTGGCAATTTGTTTCAGCAGCATTGGAGAACTAGATAATGCTAGATTCAACAGTGTAATATTCACTGTAAACGATAGAAAGTTATTCTTTTTAAGAATTGGTAAATAGTTCTTCATCAGAAATTAAACAAAATGGGCTTCATGTTCATTTGCAATAATGTATGCTAACAAAGTATGATTTTCTGAAGTGAACATTATTTTAACTATAGAAATGTACTATTTTAAAAATGTATATTATGACCAAGTAGTATTCCAGTATTAAAGTACGTGAAGAAATATAAAGTATAGAATACTAGTTGTATCTTCTAACTACTGAGAAGAATTACAAGTTTAATTCAGTTGGACTCTGGAATTACAGAGAGATAGGGGTATTTGCAAACTGCTGGATTTCTTCAAGGATCTTCAGTGCTATAAATACTTTGTAAAATTCTTTTGAGGAAAAGTCTTGTGAGTATTATTTTTGGTATGAACACTAGCCCTTTGTTACCTGCTGGATTTTTTTTAAACAGATAACACATAGTCTCATGTCACCTGGTGCAGTGTATGGATTTGAAATTTATTCTATGGTTAAACTTCAGAAACTATTCTGTATCTTCTGACTCAAATGTACTGTGAATAATGTGGAATTATTTTTAATTCAGTAGCAAAACCATTATTCTGTTGTGCTGTTTAATGTTTCTGTTGTGATCACATATTGGACTAGATTGAATAAAATTTTTTACATTTAATTGGAGGGCATTAAATATTTTAACAACAAAAACAGAACCTTGACAACCATAGTTAACTCTGCTAATAAATAATCTACAACAGGTGCCCTCTTTAAGAACTATTTTGCTGTTCGTTTTATTTTTATGACACAATCTTCAGATGCTTGAGATGCAAATATTCAGAATTATGTTGAATATTTTACCTTTTATTATTCAGTACAGATCCTGGGAACGTTACTATTTTACTTAATTTTGATATGAGTTTTCCATTGTTATCTTAAGATTTTTTTCTTAATAATGCATGCCTAAAGTGTGCCAGCCTTCCACATTTGGCTTCAGCCATGCCATGAATGCATCTTTTGCTTGAAGCTGATCTATTTACTTGAATGGAGGAACCAGCTTGTTTCATAGGTGAAAGTGAGGAAAACAGGGCTCAGTATAATCTTCTATCAAGTGGAATTGGCCAATAACAAATTGCTGAGTTGCTAAGCAATAGATCTGGCTTGTTTGCTATAAGTGTTCTTGGGTAATTCATTTACATAAAGTATGATTTTTTTAAAATTGAGGATAAATTACTCTGATACATGTTTTTTTTTTAAAGAAATGCTTTTGCCAGTTTTATCTAAATACAAATAACTATTTGTATGTAATTTTGAGGTTTTCACTGCTTACGTGTGTCCAGCTTTTACACAGTTATGTAGGACACAACTTGTGGCTTAGCAATTATACAGTGATGAAATGAAACAATTACTTTAAATTTCATTTGTATAATGAAGTTCCCCCCCCCCCACCGGAAATTCCATAATGAACATGAATGAACAACAAAAACAATACACTTCTGTTCCGAAATCCCTAATTTAACTAATGCAATTTTATGTGCACCTTTGCCTTCCTTCCTTTGATGTTATCTAGCATAAGAGGGATATTGTAAGCTTTCCAGTGTACTCTAATGGTAGGTTTGTGACTGGAATAATCAGCAAATGTTAATCACCAAGCAACAAATTTATAGTGAAATCAAAACATTAACACTGGAACATGTCTCATATGCATCATCTGACTTTGCTGTTGTAGTTAAGTCAACACTAGTTTTAATTATGCTCCTCTGTAAATAATTGAGAGCAGTTATGCACATTCATCCTGACTGTATTATGAAAGGACTATACACTGTCAAGGCAACATTATTGTAAAGTAATCATTTCTATAGAACAGCAGGAAGGCATTAGCAAAACATTTTTATGAGCATTCTACGCCTTGCTGCATCAAAATGTTTAAATTGCAATTTTTAATGTTTCAAGTTAATTTAAGGCTTCTTAGAGAGTAGAAGCACCTAAATAGATGCCTTCTGCTGGTGCTTTTGTTCAGTAAGCCTTTAAAAGGCATTGCCTTAATTTCTGTCATAGCGTGGAGCAAGGATAGGCATAGTGATGCACAAGTTATTAATGTGTTCCTAGACACCTTGGCATCACTGGATTCCCTCCTACACTAGTTTCAGCATTATTTTAGATTCTTAATTAAAAGAAATAACTGGGCAGCAAGCACATCAACAGAGCAAATTGTCAGATGCCAGCACCTTAATTTCTAGACTTTCCTAACATATCCCCCATTATAATTTTTTTTAATAATAATGGTGAAAGAGTCCACCTTGTTTTGAAGTGTCGGTGCCTGAAAGAGAGAACGACAAAAGAGAAGTTGGCAACTGGCTTTCCTGAGCGTGATGAAAGAATCTCACCTACCTGCCATCTGCTTAATGTGTATTTCGGGCTGGGCCTGCCTGTACAGTCAGCATTTTTACGAGAACTCTAAATATGCCATGGGTGTTTCCCCACAAACTATCAAGTGTTCCATTTTGGGATAGGCAATATTCAAACTGCAAATGGTAAGCAAAATAAATTATAGACAGGAAAGAAAGAAAATCGTGCTTACGTAAATCCACATTTTTCTATCCTCTGTGATTTGATCTTCATTCTATATGATCAAATATCCAGCTACTTCTTTTGTATGGATTATTCCTATATTGTCTACATTTATTCAGCACCCATTAATCTTGATTCTTATTTTTTTCACATGTACACACACGTCTATAGTTACATTCTACTTGTGTTGCAAATATTACATGTACTACCAAGACGTCTCTGAAATTCATTTGCTGAAGTGTAGGAATTTCCATCATAGTTGAATTTTGATGGCAAATTGGCACATTTTCAAGAAAAACAACAAAACCTCAGGAAGGGCATTCTTCTCAGGATTAGCTTCTTGTATTTAACTTCTTGCATGTTTCCATTCAGAAAGAAAACAGTTGCAGATCAAAATCACTTTCCATCAGTCCTAAAGGTTTTGTTCAGTAGCAGTTGATGCTAGAAAATTGTTGCCAGCCAGTTGCTTAAATTCCAGAAAATAAATCCATATCGAATATAGAAACAATAATTACATGCACATGACACAACCATGGTGCAAAGGCTTATCACAATTTGTACACACCCACTTGTCAAATACAAGATTGAATATCTCCAGTCTTGTTTCAAGTACAACACATGGAGTTAGTTATCTGAGCACAGCTCTTCATATTTGATTATAACAACTTGCTGTTCTTTTTTTTTTGTTGGGTTAAATATGGTCTACCATTCAGGACAAAGTTTATTGATATTGTGAGATGTACAGTATACTTAAAGAAGCTTAACAATGTGGCTAGGGAAAAGCTAAGATAATGTGCTATTCACCATGTGACTGCAGCAATGGCTATTTCACAAGTAGAAGACATAATTTAATCCCACATTGAACATATAATTACTGAAAGATGTGTGGGAGGTAAGGGGTTTGCACAACACAAAATGTTTCTTTTGAACATTGAACAAAACCACTGTGTTTTCAGGAATTCATTTGGAGCCAAGCATGCTTTGGCAGAACTGGACCCTAAAATGCTTGTTTCCAGGCTTGGGACAAAATAAAATCCAGACAGGGTGAATAAGCAAAGGTTAAGCACATTACATCTCATCTTCCCTTCTTTCATTCTCTCAACAATCTCAGCATGGTTTATCCCATTATCTCATCTTCAAATTTCTGGTTCCTCTGTCCCTCCTTTCAGTCTTTAAGGAAGTATGATATTTAATTGAAAAGAAGTGTTAAAGATGTTAAGATGTTAATGATTATTAATGATAGAACTGAATTGGAATGGAACAAGGGTTTATAATTACATATATTTATGATTTTTTTTTAAAAAAGAATATAGTGTGTATTATAAGAATGTACCAAGCAGAATTCGATTGGAATTTATGTATTATGCATTATATTGAAGGTCATAACTTTAAGGTATATATTGAAGTTTAAATAAGAGTTGAATGGATGTAATTAAAAGATATAAAGGTGTCATACTCCAATTGGTAACTACAGGAGAAAATTTGTTTAATGAGAAAAGATAATATGAAATTGAAACAGAACAGACAAAAGTATAAATATAATGATTTGAATTGAGATGAGATAATCAAAATAAAATTGAGAAAATTAAAAGAGGGGAAAAACTATATAGAAAATGTAGAATAGTATAAGATATGGAATAGAACACAAAAAGGAGCATGAAATTGAGTTTTGTGTCTGTATAAAGTTCAAACCGGGACCATGCTATTTTCAAAAAAGATGTTTTACTTGTGTTTTGCGTGTATGAAAACCCAAATAAAACTTTATTAAAAAAAAAAACCAATCTCGGCATGGTTTATCCCATTATCTCATCTTCAAATTTCTGGTTCCTCTGTCCCTCCTTTCAGTCACTGACAATGTCAAAGTGCAGCACATACCAACCGCTGTCAGTTTCCTATCTCTCTTGCCTTGGATCCATACTGAAACCCAAACCAGATCATTTATACACATCTAGGACTGTGCACATTTCTGTTTGGAAATAATTACCCTCCATTTTTATTAAATACGTCAGATGTTATTGCAGGGCAATTCCTATCAGCCCCAGTCACCCTAACTCAGAGGTCTCCAAACTTGGTAACTTTAAGCCTTGTGGACTCCAACTCCTAGAAGACTCCTAGCTATGCTGGCTGGAGAATTCTGGGAGTTGAAGTCCACAAGGCTTAGTGGACTAAGTTTGGGGAGCCCTGCCCTAACAAATGGGGTAGCTTGCTGGAATTGCTTTTGAACATCTGGATTTATACCTTGGGTAACTCTTAAGACTTTTGCAGTAGTGCCTGAATTAAATTTGCTGAAGCAAAAGCTACAGCATTTAACAGATTAAACAGTTAATTATGTGGTGCTCAAGTAAGGTAAGACCAACATTTTACCTAGTGTCCTACTTTCTTCTGCTCTCATGATTTGTTGTCCAAAGCTGCTGTTTCCTTGCATCTAAAATGGTTTTCAAGAATATCTGGTCACTCTATATTCCTATGAAGATATTCTCTGCATTGAGAATGCCTTCGTAGCAATAGAGTTATTTAATGCAGTGAATGTGATGTAGGCCTGGGCCTGCTTGCCGAGGGAACTCATGCAGTCATTTCACAATGCATTGCATCGAAGGCCCCCATTGGAGTGGTGTTCATGGGGCAGTAGGGTCTCCATAGGGTGAATGAGCCATTACCATCAGCGGAGGGGGGGGGAGCAGCTTTCTCCACGTGTGCATCACTGCAGACACTCAACAAAGATTCCCCCCTTTGCCAGCTATGTTTATTCATATTTGCAAGTCATGCTCTGTCCCAGCAGAACAATTTCTAAAGCTACAGTGAAAGGGTTTTAGCGGGCTGCCTCCTACACCTTTTCAAAGCTTAAAGTCAGCAGTGTGACACAATGATACTATTTCCTCCCACCAAAAGGAATATATAAAGAATTACACATCCGCTTCTTTTATCAATCATGGCAGCCTACATTTAAATCCCTATTAAGTCTTGCATAAGATACCAAAACTCGAGACCAATCGATACAAAAATACTATTTGCTTCCTTGGGTGTAAAGGGTGAACAATCTTTGACACAATATTTGTGTCAAAATTGCACAATATTTCTTTGTGCCAATGCACAATTGTCATTTCTAATATCCTACTATCACCTCTTCACATACTCAACGTCTATGGAAATTCTTAGTCATCCATGGTTGCCCAAAGGTGCTTTTTCATTGAAGTCATTTTGCTTTTCATGCAAGAAGCTTCTTCGGTTTTTCAATTTTTTTTTAAATTAGTTGAGTTGTACAATTTTATGTGAGTTTATTTATTTTTAAAAAAAAATTGATTGGGAGCTGCCCAGAGTTGGTTGAAAGATGAGTGGCTATCTAAATGTTTTAAATAAGTAAACAAGTAAACAAAAGCAGCATGCTAGTTGGTGAATTATGGGAGTTGACATTTACCCTTCTTAAAATATTGAGGTTGACAAAACACACTAGTTACTCTCTCTTTCAGTCTAACCTGGTGCTGGTGAACCTTTTGGGCTTGGTGTGTCAAAAATTCAGAAAATGCTTGTCTGCTGGTGTGTCGCACACCCCCCAAAAACAAAAGCGAAACAATTCTCTATTTCTCCCCACCCCCAGGAGGTAAGTAGTTAGGCCAATCTGAACAGCAGCACTCAATGGCAATGCTGAGGGTGGGCCTGAAGTAGAAGCCCAGGCCTCAATTTCAGCTTTAGTGCTAACATTGCCACTCAAAAAGGTTACCTTGCCTCATTCCCTAAAGAGCACACGCTGTGGTGACCGACAAAATTTGCCCCCATGGCCCAGCCTCTCCTGGATTTGCCACGCATTGCTTACCTCAGGTGGTGCTCTCTTCCTGTTGACTGCTTACCTAAGGCTGTTCCGGGTTACACAAGGCCTACATTTTGAAGGAGTTTTGAAGAATGCTTTTCTGTCGGCTCTTCAGCCTCCAAAACCTCAGAATGGGCATGCCTTTGAGAATATTTGTCGTCATGTGTCACCCAAAATGTCATGGCATTTCTTCTTTGACATGCATGTCATAGGTTCACCATTGCTGGTCTAGCCCAATGTGTTTCAAACTCACTATGTTAAAAGTTGTGGACTTCAAATCCCAGAATTCTCTAGCCAGCCTGCTGGATGTGGAACTCTTGAGTTAAAGCCCATACATCTTAACATTGCCAAGTTTTTGAAAAAGGTCTAACCTATTTCATTAATATTGGGTTAATATTATAAGGAGGAGGAGGAGGGAGTACCACATATGTTGCTTTGGTTCCCTTGAAAAAGTTGATATATACAACAATAGAATATTCACTGCCATATAACCATGAAGAATTGTTGTTCTTAGCAACCCAGGTTGTGTCAAATTGCAAAAAAAATTCAGCTATGAGGGTTTTTATTATTTTCAATAGTAGCCTCAGGAAGTATTACTATTGTCCATGGGAAATTTCTATATATGCTGATCTGTTAAAACAATTTCATCACTTTTATATGTGGTGTGATATTGAAAGATAATTTATCCATTTAATTTGTTTTATTGAAATCTTAGTTTTCATTTTTTCCATAATAAGCTGGTAATAAATACAAATAAGACTGTTATTTCCAATCAAGATTTTCACAGCATTTTAGTGCGTTATTTTCTGGAAGGACAAATTTACTTCAGAGACAGCATCTTGCTTGATGATCAGGTACATTTGCAAGTACAGTATAATCTACTTTTGCCTTTGCAGTAGGGTTAAGGAATTTTAGCCTTCCTGAGATTATCAGCCCATCTCCTAGAATTACTGACTATTGGCTGTGCAGGATGAGGCTGATGAAAACTAGAGTCCAATTGGAAGCTATGAGTGACTCCACCTTCTCTTATACCAGGAATAGGCACAGAAATGGCCACCAGGTATTTTGGAATACAATTTTCCTACTCCCTGACCACTGGTTATACCAGTTTGGGTGTGGGACATAATTTCATCCAATTCACAGCAGGAAGTATATACTAATACCAATAAACATTTCTTATAAACAATTCCTGGAAGGGGAAAACATTTTTATTAGTGAAATAAATCACACAATCCACTTGCAGTTTTACCTAAAAATCAGTCTTTGGTGGGCAGCTTTCTTCTGATCTCCAGAATAAGGCTGGTATTTTCCCCCCAATAGTAAAATGAAGCTACCTATTCTGCCAAGGCCTGTTTTATTTACTAGTACTTCTGTAAACCCAGTAATAATGGGTGGAGTGCAAAAAATAAACCATTAATAAATCACAAATTTAAACGTGTTAGAAACCAGCCAGAATTTAACTATGCAGTGTATGTTTAGTGGTTGTGGGGTGTGTCACACATGATGTTACTACCAAACTAATCATGTCATCATTAAGATTGGGCATTTACAGTTTAATTAAGAGTAGCAAGCTTGATGATTATCAATTACAATTTAATAGAAGAAACTTGAGCTACATCCAAGCTATTTAAGCACGATACTAATCCTATATATGGCTTTTTAATCTGCAGAAGCCATACTGAGCAACGTCTACCTCAGCAAGAGCCCAAATTGTCAGCAGGACAACTGACAAACTCCACTCTTTACAGTTGGTGAAAATGCAGGGAAAATCAAAGAATGGTGAGGAGAAAGGAGATATTTCAATACCTCTAATGCAGGACTGTCAAACTTGCAGCCCGTGGGCTGGATACGTCACACATTGGACATGCCCATGCCTGGTTTAGCAAAGGGGGGGGTGGAGAATCTCAATACGTCACATGACGCCACCATGACGATGTGAGTTTGACACTCCTGCTCTAACACAAAGCCCATCTCTCCAATACACTATATGTAGCATGTTCCTCTTTCAGCATCTTGTTACTGTATTTTGAGAATTTGCACAGGCAGACTAGTACATATATGATAGATACCCTTCTGATATTCAGTGAAATCAAGATCATTATGGGAACTTTAACCCCTTCAGGTGAATTGAGACTAGCATTCAGAATCCCTACTAGCTTGGGAGAAGGTGATTTATGATGTGTTATTTTACAGAGGATCACTTACTCTATCGAGTAAAGTAGTATCCCTCTGAAAACCCCCAAACCCTCGCGACCCCAACCGGGAGGAGCACCTGCCTTTCCCTTCCCGAGGCGCCCGGTAGTCATTGATTTAGGGGCTCGAAGATGTGAGTCCCCCCTCCGGCCCTTTAATACCTTCTTCAGCAATAAACCTTTCAAGACAATCTTCCCAATTATTATTTTTTTTTTAAAATTTCCAGTAGCCGCCCCTTTCCCCCCCCCCCCCCTTATCTAAAAAAAAAGCCTCCCAGTTTTTTTGCAAAATCCCAGCCTTAACTTACTAATCATACTGAGTCATTTATAAGCATTTCAATCAGATGGAAGATTTAAGAAGAAAAAAACAAGGAGCGGGAAGTGAAGTGAGTCAAGCTAGAGGGGTTTTGAAGGTGTTGGCAGGGAGAAGGGGTAGCATCCTTCAAATAAAAGTTGGGTGAAATTTGGGTCTCCTTCTGGACTGTTGGCTCCTGCTCAAAAAGCCATGGCCAGGAGGGCTTTTGCATAAAGTTATCCCTTCCAAATAAAATGAAGAAAAACTCTGATACTCATATTCCCTGTTTAACTGTTAACATTTGGTTTACAGTAGTCCTTGGCTTACAACCATTTGTTTAGTGATTGCTCGAAATTACAAAGGCACTGGAAAAAGTGAGTGTTTTTCACACAACTGTTACAGCATCTCCAAGGTCATGTGATCAACCTTCGGAGGCTTTGGCAACTGGCATGTATTTATGATGGTTGCAGAGTCTGGGGGTATTATGATCGCCTTGTGCAATTTCCCAACAAAGTCAATAGGCCAGTTGGATACAACCATATTATTAACTTAATAATTGCAGTGATTCACTTAACAATTGTGGCAAGAAAGGTCATAAAATGAGGCAAAACTCCCGTTAAACTCTTGCTTGGTAATAGAAATTTAAGGGCTCAATTGTGGTCATAAATCAAGGACTATCTGTCATTGCATGGGCATATGCTGTACACCTTTACCTGGGGATCATCATGATGTTATTTTGTTTAATCCGAAAATTTGTTTGCTTTGACACACTTCAACTCCAAAGGGGAAAAAATGTGTATTTTTTAAAAATAACTGGAATAACAGGATTAACGATGTCCTTTGGTACATGGGTAGTGTGAGCCCGGTCAAAAAAATGTTCCCCAAATGTATGTTTTAGAAAGCAGCTAATAGCATTTGTTAACGTATTACTATTTAAAGCTGCCATAATTGGAAAAACCTTAGCATCACCTCCTGCATTCCTAAAATGGCCTCCTCAATCCACCCAATCAGACCGACAACCACATTATGAATCAAAACAATCTAAAAAAATCCAGACAAGGTATTCAGATTGTTTATTAGCAAGAGTACGACAACCTCTCCGCCATACTCTGTCAACATGCACCCGGATTCTAAATCAACTTTTTAAAACAGCACTTGCAAAAATTACAGTTATTTAGTCATTATTTGTGATTACATACATTTTGTTAATGAGCACTAGAACTGATTAACAGTATAACTAAGTAATCTGTTATTGCTTGTCGACACTGCAGCTTTGGATCCACTCGAGAGAATCCACTGAATGCCTGAGTTATCAAACTGCATTGTTTTATCAAATGCAAACTATAAAATGCTGGAGAACACTTAAATACCTACTAGTGAGTATGATCTATTCCTACTACATGGGCATGCCAAGTTCATTATCTTCTAATGTGGCCCTAATCCCGCCATTGCTATTTTGTCATGCCTTTGGCTAGAACCCAGTCCATGTGGCTTTCCAGATATAACTAAAGTATAATTCTCAGGAACATAATGTATTCACCAGGGTCAAAGTTCAGGGAAAACAGGAACAGAGTTTATTAATGCTTTGAAGGGGCCATATTCTTCCATTCTATAATTGAGTAAAAATCCAATAAATTAATATAGATCGAGTGACAGAGGCTGCTTTTGAGCATCCCTCAATTGATAACCTCCTGCAAAATGAAAGATTTTTTTAAAGGGGTATTTTGATTAGGCAGAAATGGCAGCTGCTGTGGGGCAAACCAGCCAATTTTTGTATGTCCACTGACCCTCCCTTTGCATTTATGGATCAATCTCTCATGCATTCCTGCCCAGGATGCCAGATTGAGTAGTTCTATATAAAAGATTAGTCTGAACATTGGCATGTACTCTGCCAATGTTACGTCAGAAAAAGATGTTTTGTCTATGTTGCAACCTCAGCCCCAGTATTTAGTGTTGTGATAATGATCAGCCCCCATATTTAATTTGGATACAAACCACGTTATACTTGTGATAGAAATGGATTTCTATGCTTTTTTCATGCTTGTCACATTTGGTATAAAGAGAGTAACGTATGACTATGGAAGTAGTAACTACAGTGTTTTAAAATATTTGAGATACATTAGGAACTACTCTCCATTCCAAAATCTTATTTTCATTGCAGGAGTAATTGATAATTCTTGACCTTTCTACAAGCTTAAATATCCCTCCCATATCAATTTTAAATTTATAGTACAGGCAGTCCTTGATTTAACAACTGTGGCAAGAAAGGTCATAAACTGGGCCAAAACTCATTTAACAACTATCTTGCTTAGCAATGAAAATTTTGGCCTCAATTGTGGTCATAAGTTGAAGACTACCTGTATGAGTTTCTTCCTTTGAAAAAAACCTCATACAGTACATATCATTTTTAACTAATTTGACAAATAGATAAAGCATTAGTAATGGTATATTGGGCAACAACAAAGACAACTTTGTTAGGCAGATGTAGAGATGAGAGGTGAAGGTAATCACAAGTAATCCTTGACAATGATTGGGACCAGAACATTGGTCACTAAGTGATGCGGTTGTAAAGTGAGACGTCACACGACCACATCGCTTAGCAATTGCAATCCTGGCAATTATCATCTTTTCAAGCCATTCCGTGCTTGGTTCCTTCCAGCCCCGAGTCTCAGTAAGGGATTGTCTCTGACACCCCCCCTCAATCTCTTCCATTTTAGCCACCTGCACCCTGTCGTCACCATATTAATTTTATTGATTTGATCTTTATCCCACCTTTATTGTTTTTAATTTTAGTGAAACAGACATCATGATTTTTTTAAAAATGCTCACTGATGTTTGAAATATAGCTCCTGCCACGATGCTTGAGGACCAAGCGTGGTCTTTGGCCTGGAAAAAATGGTATACCCATCGTTCTAAAAAAGGATCCAGGCTCTGGAATACTGGCTTAGAACCTTCATGAAACAACTTGGAACGAAAACATCTTGTTGACATTGACCTGGGATATGACGTCTGAAGGGTCTTCCTTGCAGAGAGTGAAGGCTTTTGGGTGTGAGAGAGTTGTGCTGTATCTCCTAATGTAGCTGGCTGATGGTCTTCCTGAGTGGTGTTATTGAGAGGTGAATATCTGAACTACATCAAATATTTTTTTTATCCACCCAGCAACCACAGAACTGCACAACTCCCGGGCTGTGTGCCACACTCCAGGCAGCTGCAGACGTTCCCATTAAATGCCAGTTGCTCTTGCCACCCTGCCTTCCAAGACTCCTTACGCCTTGTGCCTTGCCACTCCAGCTGACCTTCACCGCCCCATTTCTGGACTGTGTGGAGCTAACTTTGTACAGCAAAAAAAGGGCAGGAAAAAGCACAAAGGGTCCCTTTTCCTTTTCATCAAGCTCCTGGGCTGTACAGGATTGGCCAACTTGCTGTGGCCAACTCACCATGGCTAACTCACTGCGGGACAACTCACCATGAACAACTTGCTGCGGAACAGTTTAACAATTCTATTTAATTATTTATTTATTTAAAAAATAAATAAAATTATTTTAATTTTTGCCATTCACATTTCATTCTGTCCCTCCTTTTGCATCCTTTCTGTAATGATTCTATTCCATCATTTCTTTGATATTGTTCTGACCCAGGTTTCGTCCAAATTAAGGAAACACAAACAGTGTAAAAATCAAACCATTTTTGAAGTTTTGGGTTTCTACTTCCTAGCAGTGCTGGGAATTTGTTGCATTCCCAGCCAAAACTCATTAGAAACAATTCTCTGAGATAAGCTCTTGCCTTCAACATTGTAGAAGGCTGCCCTTAACTATAATATATACTGAAAGAAGTTCCAGCAAAAACAAACCAAAATTTGCAAGGCTTCAATGAGAAATCAGAATCTAATGAAATTTTTTACTTCCTGCAACAAGCACATCACCGAGGGCTGGTTTTTATCCCTTACGGGAGGGACAATCATCTCACAGCCTTACTCCTGAGTCGCCTCTGCTGCTTCAGCTGCTCTCTCCTTCTAGCAGCCCTGCATACACGCGCACTGGGAACAGGCTCCCTTGGGTCCTCTGCTTCGCTCCTGCCAGACTCCAAAGGCAGCACCCCACTCCCAGATGGTCCTGGCCCCATCCCTGCATTGGACGCAGGACCCTCATCCAAGTCCTCGCCAGACTCCCTGACTGGTTCCCTTTCGTTCTCACTGTCCAATACCTCTACCATCCCCACCGGCTGCCAGCGAACCACAACAGATATTATTGTAACTCTTGTCCTGAATTGTCCTGTTGGCCGTGGTGAATTGTCATAGACGCCTTTTTCACAATGCAAAGCCAGCCTCAGCCCCACCTGGGAGCTCTTTGCAAAGGGACCCTTTGGACCTCTGCTGCCCTTTGTGCATTTTTTTTTCCTTTTCTGTAACAAACAACCAGCCCCATACAGCCCAGCGTCCAGGCTGGGCACGTTCGCAGCGGAAGAAGGATAGCAGTGAAGGTCAGCTGGGGTGGCGAAGCACACAGCAGCAGGGTGCCAAAAGGCCCTCGATGGGGGAGGTAGATAGATGGGGGGAGTAGGAGTGCTCTAGGGGTCATAAGTCCAGGCAAACTGCCAAGCAGCCAATTATTTTTTTATTAGTTGATAATATAAAATACAAAAATATAAAAGAAAATGATAGGAAAATAAGGGAGAAGGGAACGGAAAAGGGTAACAAAAAGGGAAAAAAGAAAGAAAAGGTGTTGACTTCCAACTCCCTTTGGTGCAGTAGAATAAGGTAATAGCATCAAACCTCAACTTTTTACTTTAGTATAAACTAGCCATTTCTATAACAACAAACCTAACTGGTAAAACCCAAAATCAAAGTTTCACTTTTTTCTACCTCAAGCACAAAGTCCAGTAGAAACAAAAGTAATTGTGGTTTTTTCGTTAATCAAAGCAGTCAATTTAGCCATCTCTGCTGTGAAATTTTGATCATGTGACTGCAGGTGCGCTGCAACAGCTTTAAATTTAGGCACAGGTTTAAGTCCCTTTCTAATTTCTAATGCTTGTTATGAACAAATGGCTGTAAGTAGAAGACTAGGTATCTGTATCAGATAGATAAATCCAGGAACGAATATTTGTGTGTGTCTGCTTTTTTGCAGACAGAGGTCCATATCTTATAAAATGATTTGATTGATTTGCTTTCTTCCTCCGAACTCAAAGTAGCATTTTCTTATTATTAAGAAATGGGACAAGATGAGTGAAAATAGATACAATGAACATTATTCAAGCTCAACTTATAGCATCTTTCCTCTCAGCTGAAAAACAAATCAGAGATGAGAATCACCAAAAACAGCCCCAATGATAGGTGTTCTCTTTTCATTGCAATGTAGAACTCAATAGGGCAGTAAATTGGCCACCCCTGTCTTAAAATGTGACTAGAAGTAGACTCAGTAAAAAGGAAGTTATGCAAATTTGTACCGTTATTCTAGGACAGCCTCCTACCAGTTCTAACACTCTCCAGATGTGATAGGATTACGACTGTCAGAATTTTCACTAAGTATTACCAAATTGTCTGGGACTCCTAAGAGTAATCCTGCAATGTAAAACACACCCAAAGATATTAAATTTGGGGGGGGGGGGGGAACTATATAAAAAGATAAATCTTTATACGGATTTTGCCATAAATGTTGTTGCATGTTTTTCATGCTTTGTGAATTAAAATAATTTGATACAATTATGTTAAGCACTGTTTATTGGATAACTGGAACAATTCTTCTACAGATTTAACGGGGGTTCCACAAGAGGACATGCATCTTGAAGCTATAGCTGGGTAGATACTCTTGTTCTATTAAGTAGCAAACAGCATTGTGTTCGCATTCACATTCCAAATGATCTCTTGCTAATGGACTTCAGAGCACTGCAAAACCCTCTATGTAGCTTCAACAAATTGCCATTTGTTATAGTGGGAAGGGAGCATCTGACAGGTGCCATCAGATCAGTTTATAGTTTGTTTTGATGTTAAGGGACAATGTACCAATCGTGTCCCAATAAAGGAGAATCTTTGAAGCTTACGGTTAAAATGCTCCTATTTTGTCTACTAGTTGAAATGTACATCTTCTTGAGTAACAAAATGATGAACCTCTGAGATATGAAAGAGTACCTTTCAGTCATTCAAGTATATGATGTAGGAATATGCTGTCATTTTCAAATTAACCCATCAAGGTGAAATATAATAATTATATAGCTCTTCAGTTAATTCTATGTTCTCTCTTTAGTTATTTTTCTACACTAATGTAAACTGCTCTCTATAGTGTTTCTTCCAGAAGATGTAACATACATTTTACAATAATCAAGGCATCAGTGGAATTAATCATAACGAAAGCATATAAGTGGTGTAACCCTAACAATACACACATTCTAGTCTCATCTTTTGAAGCCTTTAATATTTGAGTGTTAAGGTCCTCATGTCTAACCACTTAACACGAACACCTGATCTTTCTCTGTGTGCTTTTAGTGGCATAACCATTCAAAAACTTGATTGTTTTTTAAGTTTGATAATTAAAATACTAACTCCAATTATACTTGTTTCCAGTTTCTTTTGCACAATTATCTCCCCTTCCTTCCTCAAAATCAATTGGCAAATGGTTGCTGCTCTGAATCATAAATAGCAAATCATACAGTGGTATTACAAGCAGTCTCTGAGAAACAACCGTAATGGAGTCTGCCCATTATGGTCATTTGTTGTTACAGTTGTAAAACAGGCCACAGGCCCAATTTTACTCTTTTATGGCAGTAGTTAAGAGAAGGCTGTGTTTATTAAGCAAACAATGGTTTGTTACGGACAGTTTTACAACAAAATATTGTAAAACACAGTCGCATAACCATGGGATGCTGCAAACACAGCATGTTGCCCAACACCTGCAGTTCAGTCACATGACTGGGAAGGGGGTCTGACTGTCAGAACTTCAAATTTAAGTTGTCAGTTGTAACTTTGAACGGTCACTAAGCAACAGGTCGTAAGTCAAAGATGCCTGAAGTGCCACATAAAAGTGACGCAGGCTAAGAATTTAGGCTGCATTTAAAATATTGAGCTCTTTTCAGCAGACAAATGATGGGGGAAGTTCAACGTCTGCATTATTAGACTGATAGTTACTGCTGATGTGCATGAACTCTGAAACCGTGTATTAGTTCCCAGTTTCTACTCCTAGAAAGAGCTCAGTGTGGCATGAGAATTTGCAACAAGTCTTCATGAACTGAGGAAGGTGCAGACTGTGTGTGTGTGTGTGTGTGTGTAAGGCTGATTGTGCTAGATGACCACACTTGACATTCACACAGTATGCAGGGGATCCAGGCAAATATTACACTGTGAGTTTCTGATAAAGGAGAAATATTTGCCTACAATTTAAATAACTACAAAAAATACAGTATACCAAAATCTTGTTAGATTTGCCCTAAAACAGTACATGACAACTGGAAGAGAAAAAGAATGCCATAGTAATTTTATTTATGTCAAAGAGACATTATCAGTGCAACCCTAAGAAAACGCAAAGTTTATAAACATAAAGTAGCACTCTTGGCGAGAAAAACATGGCTACCCAAGTGTTTCCAGCATTTTACTAGTCTGTATATAAAATCTTCTCAAACAGATATAAAGATTAAAACTATTTTGACCTTTCTAATAACTCTTCAAAGATATTTATTAATTTTTTTCCTCCCCCTTTCCACTGATTTTTACATAGAATCTAAATGGCTACTTCCAAGAATCTAATTTTTTTAAAAAAATGGTATCACCCCATGCTTCCTTTAAAAACATCAATATGGCCTTTTAATAATATTTTCTTTCTTGTCCAGTAAAATACGCTTCCAAAACAGCTGATCTTAAAAAAAAAGCAATGATTTGCAAGTGAAGATCAGACTGGTATGGAAACTTCTTCACAATCCATGCAAACTAAACTTTTAAAGGGCCACATTATTGTAAAATATACCATTTACCTACACAAATCTTCATATATACCACTTAATTTTAGTTTCTGGTAGTGGCTCTATGACAAACATATAACACATGACTAGAGCATACTTGCTTAAGTTGCTGTATCCCTATTGCAGCACTGATGCTGGATGAACCTAGAAGGAATCAGGAATCCTGGATCACTTGTCCTAAAGGATAAGGTCTTTGTCCATTAGGAAAATCCACTGAAGGCATATTAATCCGCTTCCAGTTCTTCATCCAGCAAGATTCTTCACAGTTTTGCGGCCATGAAATTGATATGAGGTTTCACCAGAGGGAAAAGTGGTAGGCTGCGTTTGAACTCAGTCATGTTTTCAATCACAGCTGGCTGTAAACAAAGCATTTTAGAAAGATAGCCATTGAGAACCAAGCATGCTCCTACTGATATGCTGCACAAGACAGGCAGAATCACTGAAAGCTGAAAAAAGCACAGGTTTTAACTGCAAAACCATCATTAAAAACCAAACCCAGAAATCAGACTTGGACCCAATTCTTCTGAAATAGGATTGTGTCCTCTAGTGTATAAAAGTTCAATGTAACAATAAGATGCAATCTGCAGACAAAAACACTCTATGTGCCAATGTGAGTGAAAACATTAAGCTGTATGTAAAACCTGCAGTATTATTGCTAAAAGATGGATTTGAAGCAACCAGGAAATCATCTCAGGAAAAATTGCTGACAGCTTAGAATGACCAACTGAGAAGCTGACTATTAGCATTTGAATGAATTAACAAGCAAATACTAAAAAAGGGATTTTAGACAGGCTGAAATCCGAACCAGTGCTCAATTAAGGCAAAAATGACAATGATAAATGATCTATTGCTTGTGAGTTAAACTCACTATACTGCCATTCACCTAGTTGCCTAATCAGTGTAAATAGGTTGATTGGTTGTGCTTGTTTTTTAGTTGCTTCTATATTTGGGTGACCTGATCAACTTTTTATCAAGACTGTGTGCCAGGAACTGCTTCTTGTGCTTCTTGTAAGCTTATGCTTCTGTTGTTTAGTGATATCATCTATTCAACTTGTTTTCTTTTTTAATTATTTCCATTTTTCCATGGTTCTCTCCAATAATTCTTGCATGCCCAAGTGAAGTGGTTTTACTTCATCTGATACTGAATCCTTGGGGGCCTTATAAATTCTAACTGCTTCTCTTGGTCATCATAAATATTCTTCTGTAGGCACTTGGCATGGTGTACTTTTCTCAAGTCTATCCACAATTTGTGATGGTCGATGTAATCAAAATCCTCTATATAACCCATCAAACAAAAACAGATGCTTTTGGAATTCTCTTGCCTTTTCCAGAATTCACTGGGGATGATTTATATGATCTTGTGTGCCTTGTTTCCTTTGAACCCAAGTTTACATTTCATAATTCCTGTTTCATATATTGTTGAAGTCTGGATTGCAAAATCTTAATCATCAACTTATTAGCATGTCAGATAAATGCAACTGTTAATAATTCAAACATTATTTAGAACTGCACAAACCAGATGGCATTTTGGGCATTTCTTTTTTAGAAATAGTAATGAAAATATCTTTCTTTTTTACCTGTGGCAGTGGTGGTGCTGGTGTTAGACTTATATCATTTTGGCTTGGAAATTCTCCTACAACAGGACCTATTTAATAATCATAACAATAATATTTTAAAGACTAATAAAGAGCTCTATAACATATATTTAAAAGATAAAAGATATGCATTTTTCCTTGTTGGAATTTTTGCAGATTTGTATCAAAATAACAGTCACAAAGGATGGTTGCCTGCTGAAACTCATATGCAAGTGTCTGACGGCAATGTGTAATATAGCAGAATATCTCTCAAAAGGAGACAAACACAAGTCTTTCATTGCTGAATCTGTTGGTAACAGGATACTTTTGGCAAAATGATGCTTGGATATACCCTCAGCTGTTTCTAGTTTTGAATTATGACCAGATTGTGGCAGAATGTAAGGAAAGGACTTTGTAATCAAATTCCAACCTGAATTTCTACAAAGTTAGAGCTGGAAACTTCAAGAAAACTGTTTTCTGCCAGCAACTCACAGTTCACAGATATCCTAGGGCAGTGGTCACCAACCGGTGGGCCGCAGCCCACTGGTGGGCTGTGAGAAAATTTTGGTGGGCTGCAGAACAATCTCACCCCCAGAGCACCCCCCGCAAAGCAATTAATCCAGACTGCACAGAAACACACGGCTGCGCTGCCCACATGGCCCATGGGAACCCTCCCCGCCCACTCACTCCTTACCCGGTAAACCTGCCTGCTAAATTACTATTTTTCCTTTTTCTGACCATCATCTGTTCTGCTGTGCCGAGAGATTTAGATTAGCTAGGAAGCAGGAAATGGTTGGATTTCTTGCTTTCTAGTTAGTCTTTAGATCTTCGGCTCAGCACAGCCGAACCTCCCTTAGGACTGAAGGTTTGCTTGCAAGCAAATTCAGTGCAGACTCATGGCAAGCAAATTTGAGAGACTGAGCTAGCCGATGGTAGATAGATAGATCACTGAATGATTCTGTGAGCAACTCAATCTTCCTGCTTTGCCTGATTTTGGGTAAAAGTTGCTCTTTTTTATAAAAAAAAATCAATATTTACATGCATGGTATGTTGTGAGTTAATTTTGTGAGTTTGCTTGCTAGCAAATTTTATGTGACAGACTGAGCTAGCCAATGGCAGATAGATAGATTTCTGAATGAATCTGTGATTCTGTGAACAACTCAATCTGCCTGCCTGCTTTTGAGTAAAAGTTGCTCTTTTTTATAAAAAAATCAATATTTATATAAATATAATTTACATACAAGCCATGCCCAGCCAGTCACATGACCAAGCCACACCCACAAATTAGGCCATGCCCACAGAACCGGTTAGTGGTCCCTGGGATCTAAAATTATGAGTTTGGTGGTCCCTGAGGTCCAAAAGGTTGGTGACCCCTGTCCTACGGCATTCGTGCTAATGTAATTTCACAATTCACCATGAGCACTTTACAACAGTACTGCTGAATCACTATTTCCTATTCTGACTTCTACAGAAAGTCCTGCATCAGCACTCTGGAGCATTCACCACTAATAACAACAAACTCAGCTACAACAGATCACAGCTGATCTAATTTGGGCAGTACCAATTCTACAAAGTATGGCTGCCACTTTCATCTTATAATTATTTCCATGCATATAAATGGATTGTGAGTGGTATATTTTAATGCAATTGGTTGCTTCACTATTACATTTATAATTTAAGTGGCATTCATGTAAATCAATGAATGTATTTCTATTCATCCATTAAAAGTCACATGACAGCATGTTTGTTCTGCATTACAGCAATCTTTAGGGGCCAGCTTGAACAGAGGTTATTTGTGAGGAAATACATGCATTTGGTACTTACAGGAATTCATTTCCCTTGCTAGTACATGGACTGATATTTTGTGCCTTCTTTGGGCACCTACTGCCAACATTTCCTACATGTAAATAAATTAGGGTTAATTATTTCCGTAAAAACCCAGACAGAATTCCATCTTTGCAATGGGAAGAAATCATGCAAATAAGCTAAACAAACTACACCCTGAAGCAAAGGATTTTTGACAAATATTAATGCTAAATCAAATCAAATCAAATTTATTTAACTATGGTAAATGACCAGCCAGGTAAAAAAGAAAAAGAAACAGTGACTAAAGACAATTAAAACAGTATAATAGTAACATAAAACATTAACAATTAGACTAAAAACCAGAGAATGAATGAAGTAATAATGTGTAAAACATAAGATAAAATAATGGGATAAAATAAGAATACAAAAACATAACAGAATGAAGATGATTCATTATATCATCGCTCCAAAATTAGGACATATTATGTCTTCCTGTGGAAATTGCTACAGAAAGAAATTTAGCAATTCTACTGCTAATCGTGGGGTTCTGGTTGTGAGTAGGACCCAGACAGCCTCTCCCTCATTAAAAAATCCTAGGCTTTTGTCAAGGAGTGGCAAAGGTATTTCTGCATGTATAGTGATGTAAAAAAAAGATGTCAGAAAAGCACATGTTAAGGGGTCTCAGGTTCATTCTGATCTCAAGGACAGCATCTCTTGGTGAAAGGAGTCCTATGCTACTTCTCCTCAAATATTGCCAAGTGTAAGAGGTTGAAGTGAGATAAGAAATGGCTCTACAAATGAGTGAGCTGGACAAATAAGATTAAGTAAATAGTTTGCCAGAATAACATGAGGATGCAGTATGAGAATACAGTCAACCAAATTAGATGTAATAGATTTGATCACTTTCCTGCAGACATGAACTGAAAGAGGTTGCATTGTAGCCCCTATCTATTATCAAAGCCAGTTCAATGGTAGCTGCCTTAACGAAAAAGAATTTTGAACCTCCGAAACAGAGTAACAGGCACTCAGCGGCAATACAATGATGGCAAAGCAATGATTTTGCTCACAGAAAAAGTCTGCAGGCCATAATGGAATTCTATAATGAAGAGCTTTCAATTCATGGGTCTTAAAGCCAAAATTCTGGTTTTCTTGGGAAGATCTACTTACTCAAACACCAATGGCTAATTTGGGGGCATAAAATTCAACAGATTTTTATCTTTCAAATTGGCATAAGATTGAGTGGGAACAAATTAGAAGCATTTCTGCAAGGCCAACAGCAGGGCCCAAACAAGTTTTGCCTCCCCCCCCCCCACACACTTCAAAAGGGGTAGATGCATACTTGCCACCATTAAGTTCTTTAAGGCCCAAAACAAATGCTGCATGGTGAATGGATTGTATGCACTACAATTTAAAGCCCTTAGACACTGTACAGGTTAGGTTCTCACACGCTGTGTTTAAAATACTTTATAAATCTTCATGGACTGATGATGATTTCACTGGGATCTGTGTTTACAGACACTCTTAGTGGCTTAAATTCCTGTTTTCTATCAGCTAACTGGTCCCATTAATTCCCCTTCATAGCTTTTCATCAAAGTGGAAAGAAAAAAATCTTAGCTGACCTCCATTACAGTGTTTTTCCCCACCTATCTCTTTGCTGCCCCTAGGTTTAAAAGAGCTAAAACTGAAATCCACCAAGGAGCCTTTAATATTGCATGACGAATGATCTGGGTGCTACCATGAATACCAACAGGAAGAGCACAACAGGAAGAAGAGCACCAACAGGAAGAGCATACATGGCACAAGATCCCCACTGCATCTGATTTCGCTGTTCAAGTTATATTATCTAAGCTCATGATGTAGCTTTATTTTTCCTAACGAAAGCCAACCCTTCCTACTTTCTTCAGTACAGCCCCTCTACTAGGAAAATGTTCAGATTCAACAAACGTTACATGAATAAATGAAATTCAGAACAGTTAGTAAATGAGCTGCAAGTCAAAATGTTATAAGAACTAATAATTCTTCTCAGCTTACTTCCAAAAACATGTACCAATGCTTAGGAGAAACATTAAATACATGGTAAAAAAATAAATCTAGCTTGTAGCTCATCAAACGCTTCATTAAGTGATTTAGCTGGGAAAGGAATAAATCAGAATTATCCACAACTGTAATCAGATAATCTAACAAAACATTAATTTTTTTTTTAATTCTCTGGCAATCAAAAGTCTACTAGAAACAATAGTAGTCAGTATTTTGTTAGCACTACTTCAAATGAAATGAGCATTCATAATTATTATGATATAATTATAATTATAATTATTATATTATATTAATTATATTATATTATATTATATTATATTATATTAATTATATTATATTATATTATATTATATTATATTATATTATATTATATTATATTATATTATATTATATTAATTATTATTATATTATATTATATTATATTATATTATATTATATTATATTATATTATATTATATTATATTATATTATATTATATTATATTATATTATATTATATTATATTATATTATATTATTATATTATATTATTATAATTTATAATTATAATTATAAATGAGCATTCAACAATTATTGCAAGGTTTCTCTATTCCTAAGGCAAGAAAGAAAAATTCACTGGAAGCTCTTATTAACGTCAATCGCCCCATAAACTACATAGCTAGATCTTCAGTAATACAACTGAATAATGGTGTATAAAAATAAAGCACACATTACCTTGAATCTGTTTAGAACATTAATTTTAAATTATCACACTATAACTACTTTTTTTTTATTTTTACACGATAGATACTATAGCACCTCTGCAAATCTCAAAAACAAACATGCAAAGTAAAAATAATTTCCATATCACCTTCAGAACAAATCATTCTGTCAAATCTTTGTTTAGAAAATGCATTCTGAATATACCAACACATTATATCATCCAATATTGATTTCTTTGCTGAATAGTTAACCTTTTACTAGAATCCCCATAGCTTGCTAAAGCTCTTGAAAGAAGCAGCATAATAAAGCATTTATTAAGAACCTTAGTTATTAACATCTGAATGGAAATTATTAGATCATTAAAAATGTGGAATTGGTATTCGATGTTTCCTGTATATCTATTTATAAGCCATTATATGTTTCCTTTATAAAATGATAATCAATGAAATAACTGTTAATATGCTATGTTATATGGCGTATACAGAAGAATTTGCATGCCAATATTTTAATATTTCATCCATATGATCTTAAATTACCACAATCTTTATAGATTATATCTTAGTATTACAAATATGTCTTTTAATAATAATTTAACCAAAAGCTGGATCAACTTACCTTGTAAAACTGCACTATATTATCCTTAGTAAGGGTTTTGAGATATGCCACTTCAATGTTATCTGAACAACAAAGTTAATAAATTTAGTATGTACAAAATATGCAAGTTTGATGTGTGCAATACATAGCCATGGCTAACAAATCTTTTAAAATCATCCAACTTGGCGTCCGTTGCCATAACTGCTGGCAGAGAATATAATGTTTTAAATGGATAACCTTGCATTTTAATACTTCACTCTAGCTAGCACTGCTGTTACCCAATTTCGGCAATAAAACATCTGCAAGAAAACCACTAAGCTCAGACAGCATCATGGACCCCAAAGTTAAGCCCTGTGCTACAAGTATTCCATCATAATACTTCAGTCTATCCACATTATTTACATCCTGCATGATTTTATAAACCTCAATCATGTCATTCTTTATCCTTCATTCCATACTAAATAACCCCAATTGTAGTCTGAAAGCTTTAGCCCATTAAATAGTCTTACCATCCTCTCTTGAATGATTTCTGTAATAATTCAGAATTGTACAAAATGTTTAAAGGGTAAAATAGAAATAGCACTTAGAGTTATATACCGCTTCACAGTGCTTTACAGCTCTCTCTAAGCAGTTTTACAGAGTCAGCATATTGCTCCAAACAATCTGGGTCCTCATTTTACCCACCTTGGAAGAATGGAAGGCTGAGTCAACCTTGAGCCAGTGAGAATTGAACTGCCAAACTGCAGCCAGCAGAAGTAGCTTGCAGTACTTAGCATTCTAACCACTGTGCCACTATGGCTCATATTCCAGTGTTGAGACTGTCACTAATTTTAAAACTACAATAGGAATTTTTATCATGGAAGGTGGGATTTCAGTTGATCTCTAATATTCTTGTTTCCAATTGGCTCATGGTAATCTTAGTTTTTTTTTCTTACCTCTATCAAAGTTATACTGCTGAGAAATGATTTCATCCCAATATTTTGCACACTCGGCAGATAGTTTCTTTGGTTTGTCAAGGCGGCGAATTGCTAAAGCCTGGATATGCTTCTGGAAAGCTTCTTCGGACATATCTTCTATAGATTTCTCCATGGTTTTTAAAAAGGCTTCCACCCTGCTTTCTAAGTAGTGTGGGGGCTTTTCTGATTGGATGATGAACCGCAGACCTTGGACACCATTAGCCCTTCGTGGACCACTGAACACAATGTAACCTGGGGGGGGGGAGTCAGCATATCAGCAATTGTAATTTCTTGCAGTTGTAATCTCTTACTATTCTTTGTCAGGAGAAAAAAAGGCTTCAATTTCTTTTCTTGAATCCTGACCTTTCATTAAAATTTTAAATTAACATTGAATGTTAGCACAACTTTTTAGAATAGTTATTAAAATCAAATTGTTAACTGGACTTCTGGTGAGATGGCGGCACAGGAGATTGCATTTATGTGAGTTCCAACTGATAATTTTAAATTTTATTCTAGAAATATTGGCAGAAGTTGTTTTAATGAAGGACACAGCATCATTATCAGCTGTGGTTTGACTGTGACAAGCTAAACTTACTGCAGGAGTGTGAGTTTGGAGGCAAAACAATATGGCACTTCTAGATTGTTTTCCAGAACAACCATTGATAGTACAACGATCTTCTGACTTATAATTGATGTTAAAAAAAATAAAATATGGACAGAAAATAGGAGGAAGGAATATTTTGTATGTCTGTTGCTTTAACAAACTAATAAAGGTAGGATTTTAAAAAATTTAATAATAAAATATTTCCACAAACATCTTTTTCTAACTCAACTTTCTGTTTCATACTACAGTTTAATTTTTTGAGAAAGACCCAACCTCCATACCTTTCATATCCCATCCTACCTTGCCAGGTAAGATTTCCCACTGGATACAACCAGTGTTTGTGTTATTTCAAGCAATTAAGTGTTTAGTACTACGTTAAAAACTCTTTATTAACAAAGAGGAGAGCCACTGCACTACAAGGACTGGAATTTTGATCACTGAGTAAAGCATTTGTTAAGCAAGACATCTATGGGGCTGCTTCACTGAACCACTGTAATCCCAGCACTCCTGATTGTGATTGTTAAGTGATCGTCTCGGTCATTAAACAAACAGGGCAAAAGAGCTACCTGCTGAGTTCATCTACCTGCTATCTGTGGAAGTAAACTGCTCTGGCAGGCTGTAGGAACAGAACTCAGACCTGCAGGATCTGGACTCCGTTTTTCCAACCTAATGAAAATGTTCATCTCCCCTCCATGTGTAGCCTCTTTTGGAGTTATATACTGTAATATTCTTCAAATTTAGACAGCCTCTTATTTTGATATTAAATATGACATAAGTGATAAATCTTGATTTGAATGAGGGCACTGATTTGAATGGCATTGCCTAGTTTGCAGAGAAGTTGTCCCTAAAGATTTGGTTAGTCCCAAATTGATTGCCTTCTAGTTAAGATGAAGTTGTAATTTTTCCAGAGATCATTTAGGATTCAATTATTGTGCTTTTAGTATGTTTTATTTTTATTTCAAACCTAGGAAATTGTGAGTTCTAGTCTTGCCTTATGCATGAAAGCTGGCTGGGTGACTGGGCCCAGTCACTCTCTCTTAGCCCAATCCATCTCATGATTGCTGTTATGGGGAAAATAGGAGGAAGAAGGAATACTGAGTGTGTTTGCCACCTTGAGTTATTTATAAAAATAATAAAAGCAGAATATAAACAAATATTACTTTACCATTGATATTTTAGTATACACTGTCTTAGAATTGATTTTAATGTAAACTATTGCAAGACTGCTATGAATCCACAATATGAAAATCTGATTTAAAAAGCATCCATTGCAGAAGAATCTGCTTCACACCATTTCTTTCAGTTTTATTGAGAACCAACCACAATCATATTTTAGTTTACAGTGTTTTGTGAGACTGTGTGTTGTACAAATGCAGCAAAATCAGTTAAATGAATAAACCACACAGCCCTAAATAGCTGATCATTTGTTCTTTAATCATCTGTTGTGCTATAGGTGGAATTGTTAATGAAAAGTTGCAGCAAAAAATTAGCTTATAATAATTGATTTAATATATATATATATATATATATATATATATATATATATATATATATATATATATATATATATATATAATGTGTTCTTGCGTATTTTCCCGTTGTGTTCTTTAAAGTTGTAGCAACGTTTAGCAGAATCTCATTGCCATCATCAGGCTTCTGTATTGTGTCCGCTGGGCAGACTTTTACAGTGGTTTCCATTTAAATTTGGGGCAACACATTGCTGTGCCTTCATCCTGAAGTCTTGGTCATTGGTCTCGAGTTTGCTGTGTTCTGCTTGAAATCTTCTGTCGTTTTTGGCTCTTTTGTAGCCAGCAAAAACAGACAGAAGATATCGGTAAAGAAACACCCAACAAGCAGAACACAGCAAACTCCGAGACCAATAAACACAGACCAAGACTCCCAACCAATCAGGATGAAGAAAAAACCATTCTGGCACAGCAATAGGCTGCCCCAAATTTAAATCTGAAACCACTGTAAAAGTCTGACCCACAGACGGACACAATACAGAAGCCTGATGATGGCAGATGAGATTCTGCTGAAACGTTGCTACAACTTTAAAAGAACTACAATGACGTGGGAAAATACCCGAACCAAGCCGAACACCATACATGTAAGTACCCGCGAAAACTTAAGAAAACATATATATATATATATATAGTGATCTTAACAGAGATACACATAAACAAAAGCTCACCTAATTGTTCCTTAGTGCGCAGAGTATTAAAGCAAGGCTCTGAGATAATTTGACAGAAGAGCTCCAAAAACATATTCTCCGAAGTGCTTTGCATATCTGTTTGATAATATATTTCTATCCCACAATTATTATGAACTTCATTCCTCTGTTGATAGACGAACCATCCTCCTAAGAAAAAATGAAGAGTGTGCAAAAGTAACAAAAGTATTTTAGGCTGAAGGAGAATTTTATGTTCTATTTAGTGTAGGCTAGCAAAGTACAGCACTAAAGAACATTATTTAATATAAGTATCCAAGTCCAATATATTTATTTGTTTTGTGCAACCTGGCATCTCCTAAATATATAATCAATTTTAGAATTCCCAGGCACCTTGGGAAAAGACAGGCTGATTGCAATTCTAGCATCAGTGGTCTAAACACATCCCCAGGTGCCAGATTAAAAAAATGCTCCTTTATTCTATGTGTGGAACAAAAGCACACCACCACAGTATTTTTAGTAGAATCAATTGAACAGATGCACAAATATTCCAAACAAGTATCAAGGAAGCTCATGGTATACAACAGTTTCAATCTGCACATCATGAAAATGAGTATGACTGCCCTACTACAATATACGCCACACTCAGTTTAAGTAAGCTGGATGGTACTAATATCATTTCTTTCTTATACCACACTGAAAGAGATAAGTCTCATGATTAGGGGTTTTTTTTTTTTCAAAGAAGCAAATCATGGCGTTGATTCTCACTTATCTGCAGCACAAACTTGAAATTAAACAAATTCTGAAAAACAAAAATAGCTGAAGACATAATTGTCCTTTATTGCAAGCTATAGTATATGCACTTTGAAACTTTAAATGAAGTATTTTATAGCTGATAAGCTAAACCACTTACTATCAGGCAGCTGTACTTCCCTGTATCTTACTAACTGGCTGGGAAGCAGGGGTTTTGTATGAGCATGCTCAATAAGCGTGTCTTCAACCATTTGCATAACTCCTAATGCAGCCTGAAAAAAGAAGAAATTCATTGCAGATTTTATTCATTGCATGGTCATTTTTTATCTATCTGTGACAACAGCAGAAGGGTAATAGATTTGACTGCAACAGCAAAATTAGGAATGAGAAAGGAGAAGCTCCCTTGCAAGTATTAAATCTGAAAGCTGAAACCATACATATGAATGCTATTCAGCATCAGAAATAAAAGGGAGAATTCCTCATTATATACTTAATTTCTGTTTTTAGCTTCTTAACAGTTTAAGATGAAATTGTTCTTTGGTTCGTCATCCTTTTCATTTATGATAAATCTGTCTCACCTTCCTTGACGTGCATGAGCTACATCATTTTATATTGCTCTGTTTCTCCCAGTTTTGTGCACAGAGCACTTTGCAGATTTATTTGAATTAACATTTCCTTAAGGCGCTGGAGTGCTTAAGCCTCACGCCTGGATCCTATTTGCTTCATGTGAACGGGACAGTGTTAATACAAATGAATGCCAAAATGCCTTTTATTTTATCAGGCACAAAAGCTAACAACAAGATGGCTAAATGAATTCAGAATCAAAAGTATTTGTAAGAGAAACAAAGTGACTTAAAAATTACAAAATAAAATGAAGATCTAATCAGATGCATGCTAAGATTATATAGCACCAATGACCAATCTGAGAAATGGTGAAAAGTCTGACATTACAATTTTATCATAAAAGAAACATTTCACATTTCAATTGTGTATTTATTTGGAAATAAATCCTATTAAATGTAATAAGCTTCAATCCAAACGAACGGATTTTGCAGAAATATTAGAAAAAGTAATTATCACAAATCCAAATTGTTGTAGAAGATGAAAGCATATGTAAGATGCAAATCAAAAATAACTGAAGTTAGCTCCTGTCAGCATGAAACCTATAATGCCCATTTTGCAAAATATATACCTTGTGCCAATACTATATAACTATCCTCCAATTTATTGATATGATAAATTTACATTAATATTGCAATATTGAACATTAAGGCGCTACACATAATACGGTGATTACTTAAAATTAGAACATAAAGCTAAGATTTGGGAAAAATGGGTAATAAATATCCATTAAAAGCACATCAAAACCAACCTGTTTTGTTATATTGCCATGGAGAAGTGCTTCAATATGTAACCGTGACAACAGTTGTGAAATAAAGGCCTTGAGGCGAGGAAGAGTAACATCTACAATAGATATGTAGATATTTAAAATCAAATGCATTTTCCATTTGAAGGAGAGAGAAACAAACACATTATCTTAAAATACAATGTATTTCTTAGCTTTAAGTAGAAAAAATATATAATCAACAAAAAACAATATTCATATTTGGGAAATGTTCCAACTCTATCTTGCTGCGCTCACAGTATGCCTTGCTCAGAATTCATATCTGGATTGACCCAGATTTCAATATGAAAAAGGCAAAAAAGGCGACTTTCAGTGCAATCAAACTAAGCATACATCCATCTTCAAAATTAATCATTCACATGATGATCAAAGACAAAGTTCAAGCTGTTACTGAGTAAAAAAATGTAGCACTCTTGAAAAGTACATAACTGCACTGACATAGTCGTAACAGTGATTAAAAATGGTGGTTATTTTGATATTATATTTTTAGCACACATGTGTATGCCACAAGTATCTTTCCACATCTTAGGGAATCTCATTTATGATGGGTATCAAATGCCACAATTGAGAATTATCAGAATGGTAGTGTAATGTGTCTAGAAGGCACGAAAATGAAGAATGCTATGTTACAGCTATTACCTTTAATTCTGGCACATTCATCCCTACACAGGTATATACCTACACACCTTTGCATCTATCTTTCTTTCAGACAGACACAGACAAACATATGGGGTAGAGATCAAGGTATTAGACTGGAAATCTAAAGAGACCATGGGTTCTAGTGCTTCCTGAAGCATGAAGGTCATCTGGTGACTTGAGTTCAGTCTCTCATTCAGCCAACTCATCAGACTGGCTTGATTGTCGGGAAAATAGCATTATGTATGCTGCCTTGAGTAGTACCAAACCAAGGCAGATAATAATAACAATAAATGCCTGCAGTGCTATCCCAAAACAACTAGAGCACCACTTGAACATAATCAGCATTGACAAAATCATCATCATACAATTACAAAAGGCAGCTTTATTTAGAATAGCGTACATCCCGAGTCCATATCTTTATTATTATTAAACAACATCTTCCTATCCCACGTCCCTAGGAAGGACTCAGTAGGTGGACAAAAATGCCAAATCCAGTCTAAACATCTGGCTGACTGTGCAACCAATCATATACATTTTTATCTAGATGCTATTTACTATACTGTAATGCATTCAGTGGGATATGCATTCTAATACCAATCTTTTCACATGTTTTGATAGAGCCTATTTTATGTTAGACCTCTAACTACAGTTTAATTTACCTGAAGTAATCAGCCATCATTAAATAGACAAAAAATGATATGCATAGTCCAGATTCACCAACTTTCTATTATAATAGACATGCATAGTGGGAAAGGTAGAAAAACAAAACTAAACACAAACTAGGTAGAGGAAAGAAAGGAAAACAGTCAACTCTAACTCACAAAGTTTTCTAATACTAAGATGAATATGGGATGAGATTAGCAAGAGAACATTGTTGCATTTTTAGATAAATCATGTTTATCTAGTAGATTCCATACTCTTTTCCTATACATACCGGTAGTAAGGGGACAGCTATACTTCAATCCCAATTGTAAAGAAAACTGAATTTAAATAATAGCTAAAAAAAACTAATGGGCACCAATATCCAAAATTAATTTGAATTGTTTGTTGAAACACATAAATTGATTTCTATAGACCAAGGAATATCAAACTCAATTTCATTGAGGGTGCATCAGGGCTGTGGTTGACCTCAGACGGCCGGGTGGGTCTAGCCGATAGGGTGGGTTTGACCAACTGACCGGATGGGCATGGCCAATTTAACGCCACTCCCCAAACTGCTGGTATGTTTCTTCTTTGCATTGGCTAGATTGGGCCGAAGCCACACTGGCCTGATCTTTCCTCTTAGCATTGGGTAGACTAGGAGGGCCTGCGGGCTGGATCTGACCACATTGCGGGCCTCATTCGGCACACAGGCCTTGAGTTTGACACCTCTGCTATAGACTTATTGTCATTGCCATGTAAATCACCACAAAACATGCCATCATTTATTACTTTCTACCTTACCACTATATAAATATAATTTACACTGTGCACTTTATCTAAACATTGCTTTTTACCGAAGGATACTTCATGTCATTGGTACATATATTATATGGGGGGGAGGGGGGGAGGGAGAGACTGACTTGTTTCCTTGCAACTACAGTATATGTATCAGACATGAAGTTTGCCAGAACCTTCTTCCTCAAGCTGCACATATAATATTCTGACTTGTAATTAGAACTCTATTTGGATAATTTTACTAAACTTCCCCATCTATTTATTCTAGATACACTAAACTCCAGGGATAATGACTTTAATAATTAAAAGTTATTTAAAATTTAAATTCGCAAATTCTCCATATTTGTTTCAACTTCAACACAACAATCACAATGTCCAAATACTCCACACGACCTTAGGGCATATTTCCTTTAAAGTAAACCAAATTAACTTACCAAATAACATAGAAAACAAGCAATTTAGATTTGGCAAAACCTTACCATCTAAAGCTTCTTTTAATTCATTTTTGGTCCATGCAACTTCTGTCATTAAGAGCCGAAGGTAATACATTGCATGCTCATGTGGCTGTTCAGCTCGAAAGTTGTTAAGTGATCGCATATACTATTAAAGTAAAACAAAGGCCAATGCAAAATAATGTAGTTTTTCAATAAATCTCACTGATTTAATCACTTTTATACTCAAAATATCCATTCAAATAAAATATAGAAGAAACTATGGCTCCTTCTTCATCAAGACATGAAATCGGGAAGTGAGATTGGTTAATAAAACAGCCTTAAAATTGGACAAAGGTTAGCATTTAATATTGGGGCTCAATAATTGTAAACAAATACTTGCATAGACTAAGCAGCTGAAGTCTGGAGAATGGAAAATGAATACATTATTTTTCAGTCTTTCCCCACTCTCTGAATCAGAGTAAAAACCAAAGCATCACAGAACATTTTCAATGGTCAAAAGGGCATGGTTGGAGACTCAGAAAGACAATGCCATGAGTGAAAAATCCATCTCTAATAAATGGGATGGTGAGCATTTATTTATACTATGGATTCCTAGCCCTTTGTAAACTGAAGGGTTTAGGGTCACAGCCTACATTGTCTACTCAGAAATAAGTCACTGATTAGTGAAGATCATTCCCCGTTAAGTATTTAGGATTCTAACTTTAGTTTAGAATTATGCATTGTGCCCACCGTCTTGCTCTTTTCTACAAATGTTCATTTTTACAATACAGAAACAGAACAATTTATGTTTAATGCCTTTCTTTTTTTTTCATAGATAGGGCATTTCTCATTCTAATAGGATCAAACTTTTCAGACGACTTACGGCCTCCTTGATAATTTCAAATCGCTTTTCATCAACCTCGAAGGTAGCCATTTTCTCAATAATCTTCTTCAGCAGAATATGTTGCTTGTCATTATAACCTTTTACAGAAAGCTACACAAAGAGAATACATAAGTAGTTGTATACTTTAAGTAGCCCTTCCATCCATTAAAAAAAAAGATCTCCAATGAGAGCAATAGGCACCAACTAATGTGGGATAATTCTCTCCTTCAAATCAATAGAAATCCAGTTTAATCTTTAATTGCACGGCATTACATATAGGATGTTATCATGATTTCTTTCTTTCTTTCTTTCTTTCTTTCTTTCTTTCTTTCTTTCTTTCTTTCTTTCTTTCTCTGAACTTAAACAGTCATGTTAAACATAGTGGGATTTAGATTACAATGGAAAATATATTGTACCATGTTACAGAGCAAAGTTTAATGTAGTGGTATCCAAATGGTTTGTGAGGATAAAAACCAGTACTTTTTAAAAAATGATGTTGATATGGTCTAAGGGAAGAGTAAACAAACTTAGCTTTTTTCCCTTTAAATAAAGACTAAAGGTACTTTAAGATCTTATTATTACAGAAAAATATGGAAGAAAAACTTTCCACTCAATGTTTCCAACATTGGTTCACAAGGTTCTTATTAAGGTAAAGCAGAATATCAGAATATTTAATTCATGAATATGACAGATTACTAAACTACGGTACTTCATAAAGTGGTTAATTGCAAACCATATAAATGTTTTAACACTGTCATTTAAAGTTATGTTAATAATATATATTATCATTATTAATCTTTCTGAATAATGCAGTGTTTGCATACATAAGTGAAGAATGGATGTTTCCTTCTTCTAGTATGTTGGACATCCGCTGTTATATTGTAATACAGAAATAATTAAGCATAAATACTGAAGTACATCTTTTAGTAGAACACAATTTTGAATGTAGCATTTTAAAATGAATATTTATGATACAAGAAAAATGAAAATGTCATGGTAGATGAATTAAGAACCTATTTCATCTTTGTTGATCCCAGTTTGTGATCCAAAAATATAAAGATACAGTAACATTGCTGAAGCAAAGTAGTTTAGCATGCAGGTTGCCTTATTAGGTACAGTACTTCAAGTTTAAATTGAAACTAAGATGTTTAAATTGTATTTTAGTTGCAACAGAAGAGGCTTAAAGTCAAATTGTTAGTTTTTTGGTGCTGAGGTGTTTGTTTTTTTTCTTGCAGATATTTCATTGCCAGGCTAGGGAACACCACCAGAGGCAGGCAGGTTTGCTGGCTGTGTATATTGTATCTTGCCCTGCCTGTGGTGGATGTTTCCACCTTGATTGTTCTTTAATAAAGGTAATCTTGGAAGCTAAATATTCAGCCACATCAGCCTTCAATAGACACTAGTAGCCTAGAAGACATGCCATCTAGCAACCAACACACAAATAAGAAAAAAACAGCACCACATAAACAATCATGGAGGAAACAATATCCTATTCAAGAAACCATAAAAGAAAAAAAAATCACACACCCCAGCAAAAGTGCCTGGGCAAGCTACAAACAACCAGCATACTCCATTGTTCTTTGCACTGCTTCTTAGCCAGGTAATAAAATTTCTGCAAGAAAATAACTAAGCTCAAAGAGAACCCAATTTTTTACTCAATTTGTAACACTCCATATTATACAATATTTATACAATATACATTTCTTTTGAAACATCTTATCTTCAAATAACGTTAAACATTTCAAAGTGACAATTAAAATGTTAAACAAAATAGATATTTTATATTTGACCAAAAATTTCAGGAATTGATGATACAAGAAATTGTTATTTGTAAAAATAAATAAGCTCAATTTATAATACTCAAATTGACCCTAACAAGCAATTTTTCTACAGTCAATAATGCAGTTAGTGGTATTTAGTTCAGTGAATGGTTAACACAGTAGACTCTATCCTGCAAAAGCTCATGTCTCAATAAACATGTTAGACTAACACCACTATTTTTAGTGTAAAGTATCTAAAAGACTGATAAGTCTAAAAAAGTCAAAGTAATATTTTCCAGGATATTAAATAAAGATGCAAATTACAAATGTATTTCAAAGCACTATATGGTCACAAAAAAGCACTCCAAGCATCTTTTTCCAGACACTTCCAGACAAGAGAGATGCAAGAGGATACAGAACTGGTAACTGTTATGCAAAAAAAATATTGAAAAAGCAAGCATTTTCCAAGTGCATAACTCTCAAGCCATCTCACTTCTTTCTGCTCCTCCATCTTACTTACAAGTATTGCATTCATTGCTGATGCAATGAAATAGCTCAAACCTGAGAGGCGTGCTGCATATGTATACTCTTTTAAATCATCCTTCAACAACCTCATTAATAGGTATGTCATGTTGCAATGGAGTGGGTCAACATAAAGGTAGCGACTAACAAAAAGAAAAAAAGGATGCTTTGATACTTCGTGACATGATAATGGATGAAGAAACATGACTGAAGAGTATGTATATGCAGCCTCATAACCAATATTTCTGGGAATGAAATACTAATGTAAAGTAAGGAAATTGTTTCCTCAATAAGATTAATGATTTAATTTCTGGAAGAAAGAAGTAGAACCTGAACTCCAATTTGGGCTATATTTCATTTAATTTCATTAATTTAATGAATGATATAAAATGAAATGAAAAAAATCTAAATATGAATGGAAATCTTGAAGACTAAGAATAGTTCATGTAAAATCCAAATTATGAGAAATTAGAAATCAAGGTTGAAAAAGGAACTTTAAAATTAGATCCACAATTGGGAAAATCATTTTTAAAATGCTTCCAGCAAATCAAATTGTTTCTTGATTCCTGGAAGTAAATTTAAGACTCTTAAGAGTCTTCTTGATGTTGGTACTTACATACATCCCATAGATGGTATTTTGGAGACCATAGTTCAAGTCAGCTAGTTCTGCTGCATATGCATACTCGTTGAGGGAGTCTTTGAGTAGTTCAAGGTACAAATAGGCCATGTTACAATGTAAGGGATCCACATAAGCAAATGGGCTGGAAGAAAATGTTAAAAGTAAAATATCTGATATAAATAATACCCAATTCTATAGAACCTCAATACTGGATCTCAAGGTACAATGTTAAAAAAAAAAGTTGGCACCTCCTGTTATGAATACCATTAATACATGAATAGAAAAATACAAAAATGGAGTATCGGTAGCATTACTACTCTAGATGTGTAAAGGTGGAACTGGGCTTTCATCTATTCTGAACATATTTCAAATTAGACTCCCAGTTAATAATATGCTTTTATTACCACTGATCATGGTATTTTCTTGCTAGTTTTTGAAATGCACTGAGTTTGGTCATATCTAAAAGATGTTGTTTATTAAATACTTATTTGAAACTATGATGTTTTATTTTCTATACTATTTATTAGGTATATGAAACAGTTAAAATAGGTCATTTTAGAATTTTGGAAAACAGTATCACTAACAGATGGTTTTTTGTCATTCAATACTAAGGAAACAAATCATCACCTTGAACTTGACAACTGGCTGAATGTGGATGAAACAATCTGAGATTATAGACAGACAAGATGGAGGTGATGCTGGTCAAGTACTTAGACTAGAAAACTGAATCTGCTTCAGAAGCAAATGAACCTCCTTTGAAATATCCATGTTGGAAGAGATGCACTATGTGCTAATTATTCATCTGATCTCAAATCAAACTGTTGATCTGACTTCAAAGGTCCAATCCCTGAATGGCTTAAGAACTCTCCTATCTAAGATATGATTGGTGTTGTGCAGTTGCAATTCTTCATGATCCAATGGACTAATTTGCCAGGATGGCCTGCAAATGTTCTGAGTTCTTCTAAGTTCATGCTTGTGATAAACAGATTAAAAGTCTCGTTTTATATCTGTCTTATTACTTGCAAAGACTGATTTGCTGGGTGTGCGTGAAATAGCTTTAAATGCACAAATAGCAAACCGTGGAGAGCATTTTTAAGTTATGATTTATGTATTTATTAAATTTATATACCGCCCATGTCAGTGTTTGTATATTTTAATGTTATAATTACCAATATTTTGCAGATTTTACAAAACATATTAATCTGCTTTTCTAAATCTAGCTTTTAAAAGCTACTTTAGCAGCTCATTATTTAATTGGTTGCTCTACACTTTGATGCTTTTTGCAGAAAGGAAGTATAAATCCACATTTAACTTACATATCACCTCAGTAAAACCTCAGTGAATTGGATTCAAAGTCTAAGAAAAATACTTGTTGTGGGTTTTTATTGCTAAAATGCAACCATCTATTTTAAGCATACAAAATATGTTTTTGTTAATCTGTCATACTTAAAAAGTTACCAATATATTTTTGCAATATCCAGGGAGATAAAATAGTCTGTGCAGATACTATGATAAAGACAACTCAAAGACTCAAGTCATGTTTCAAGCAACAATAATACCAACAACTTGATGTGGAATAAGGCAGTTTATTATACAAGGAAGTCTAACTTCTACTTCTTATTTGCATAGGTAGCAGTTAAGAGAATACAAAGTTGTCATATTGAAATAGTTATAAAAATTTTACGGAATAATTTCTCTATCACAAATAAAAGAAACAAGATGCACAATTTAATACCTATTAATAATAACTGAGGGCTGGTAATATGCTTCAAATTTAAAATATAACATTTTAACATTTTTAAACATTTCAAACTGTTTATTTAATATGTTTTCATTTTTAAGAAAAATGGAAATGCCCTGAAAGTCATAGGAAAATTGCCTCACTCACAAATGTATAAAGGACAAAACTATTCTATGTTTAATAAAAGTTAATCATCTTGTACTTAATGGGACTCCCTTTCAGAAAGTTTGAATAGTGTTACAGCTGTGTTTCTCAAACTTATTGCTGTCATGCACCTAGTAAATGACAGAACATCCACTCAATTGAACACTCATTCTCAACTGTCAGCCCTCTAGGATAGCCCAGATTAAGAAACCAATGCCGTGTACCTGCATTGCCATGCTTTCAATCTGCTAGGTTGGCAGGCACTGGGGCAAGAACAGGAGCTTACCCCATCACATAGTATTTGCATCTCGAATTGCCAACCTTCCCATCGACAAGCCCAGGTCTTAACCACTAGGCCACATCTCATTATACTTAATTAGCAGCTTTAAATAGACAAAATGTACATTTAGTTAATGTGGAGCTTTACTGTGCCTAACTAAGTTACCTAGGCAGGTTACACATTAGTTGTTGTGGGCAATCTGAAATCCCAAAATAGCTCTTTGAAGTTTTGTATTAATTTGATTGATGAAATTTGGAAAACCAACATGTTCTTTTTCCTAACAGCAGATGAGATCTTGTTCAATGGTTCAGTATATGGAAATCAACAAGACATTGATGCTCAATATGGAAGGTCAAGAGAGAGGCAGGTTACAATCACAGAACCTATTGCAAACAGATAACCAATGGAAAGCAGACACACCTACCTTTAAAACTCTCATATCAATAAAAGCTGAAAAAAACTCAGTAGATTGAATGCACAGTAGCTTTGTGGGTTTTGCAACCATATGATGATTATTTGATGGTTTCCACTTTGTAATAATGTATAGGCAGTACTCAACTCACTACCACAATTGGAACCAGAATTTTATAGTAAATCAATGCAGTCATAAAGCAGGTCATCATGTTGAATGAACCCAATTTTACAACCATTTTTACCCTATTTGTTGCCAGCTGGATGAATCTTGGCCAGTCACTCTCTCTAAACCTAACCGCCCTCACAAAGTGGTTGTTGTGGGGAAAATAGGAAGAGGAAGGTGTATTGGATATGTTTGTCACCTTGAATTGTTTAAAGGCAGGATATAAACAAACAAACAAACAAACAAGCAAAGTGGTGAAGCAAGCCAGCTTCCCCAATTTTCCATCAGAAACTAGCTGGGAAGAATGCAAATTGTAACAATGTGACTGCAGGACGATGCAACTGATTGTAAATGTGAGCTGGTTCCCAAGTGCCTAAATTGCAATTCCATGAAGTGTGAAGAAAGGTTGTAAATCACTTTTTTTGAGGCTGTGATAACTTTTAAGCAATGATATTCTTTGTTCAAGTTCCAGTTAAAGCTGCAACTATCCCATCTTCTAATATATTTTTCATCCGGCCCATTCCTGCACTACATTTCACACTGAGATCCATGATTACAATCACAGCTGGAACCAGAATGATGATTGTAAGTTAAGGCATCCATGTGATCGGACTCAATTGTGTGACCATTTTTACAACAGTCAAAAGTCCAAATCACATAGTTGTCAAGCAAATCATGCAGTCTAAGTGCTAACCTATGTCAACTGGCAAAAAACACAGGAAACTGGCAAAAAAGTTGCAAGTCGGGTTGCATGACCATGGGACACTGCAAGCAATTATAAATGTGAATGGGTTGCCAAGTGGCCAAAATGATGTCATTTGACTATGAGGACACCACATTTCACAATGTCCAGAAGTGTTTTATGGGCCATAAAGCACCCTTTTGAAGGCTGCTGTAACTCTGTATGGCCATTAAATGACCAATAATTGGGCTACCTGTAGAAGTAGTGTTTTTTATTTGAAAAAAGGTATTGTAGACAAATTGATTATATTATATAAATAAACAAATAAATGAATTCACTTTTACATGAGCTGTTTATCAGTCCAATTCTATCTTATCTAGTTTATTCTCATTTAAACTACTGAGATTCTTATAATCTTCACATTTTTCTTCCTTTTGTAAAACCATAAATATTGGAAACAATAAAAAGACTACTCAGCAGAAACTAACTCTCAGTTTAAGGAATAGTTTCTATATCTGTTTTATGTCTCATTAGACAAACAATATTCTGTAATACAGAAATTACTATTTCAGGATGTTAAATCATCCAGATTTTTTTTCTATATTTCTTCAAAGGCAAAGATCTTAAAAATGGGCAATATCAACTTTTTGAAGCTTAATAATTTTTCTAATTTTTCCTGGGAGACAAGGTAAGCTTATATTAATAAATTCTGAACTTAGTATTAAATCACTACCGGTATATAAATGAGGCAATGTATTGGAAGATTGGTTTGCTACATCTATGTGTTGGGAACTATAAAACAATTCAAGTATACACAGTGGGGAGATAGAACAGAGTTATTTGTTCTAAAAAAGATTCACTGGAAGGAGGTAATTTCAAAAAAAAGTAGATAATGCCGATACACAGGAGGAACTGGACATTCAAAGAGACTTTCAAAGTACTGTAGTATTTTCTACCAGCAAACAAGCAATTTTCTTGCTTGTTTTGAAGTACTCCAAAATCTCCTATTCCCAAAATCAACACAAAAATAGATTTTCTTCTCTCTGAAAAATGATTGTCTATATTAATGATGCTCAAATCTGAAGCTCAACGTTGTTCATTTTTCCAATGTTATTTTACTGATTTTGTCAAGTTTTTTTTTTTAATATATGCATTTGTTGTATGCAAATTTTTCTATCGCAATATGTTTTTCCCACCTGGAATGCATTTTATGTAAACTTTTTCCTAATGTAAACAGTTTAGCAGTTTAGATCAAGAAAAAGTACAAATATTTAAGTATAATTGTCTTTCAGTTTACATATTGGTGTAGGCAATGAAAGTTAGAATTTCTGCACTATGCCTCCCCATTATAGAGTAATAAACCAAATGTAATTATTATAATTATAAATTATTAAAGCCAGTAGTTTCATATTATTACTCTTTACTGAATGCATGTGTATGTATGTAGGTATATGGAAGATGGAAGTATTACTCTTCTGGACAAAAACAGCTAACTTGATAATAAATTATTACACTATTAATTTGTAAATTAATGTTTTTACATTTGCATAATATGGTCAATCAACATGTCATTGTTCAGTAATTTAAGATCCCTTGAAAAAAATCTCTGAATCATCTCTGAGGATGAAAACATTCTAAACAATAAACCAAATGAAGGCAATAATCACATTGGCTACACATCTGTCCTATTGTTAAGAAATCTAACAAAAGATACATTTATTTCTATCTGCAAGCAAGTTCATATGCACATATCCAAGATGAATTTTTTATATGCAGAAAAGCTTTATCTGGGTATTACTTATTGTGACCTGTTTTGAAGGGAGTGGAGAGAAGAATATTCAGACCTCTGAATTCAAGTAAAAGGTTCAGAATGCAGACCTCTGCTTTCAAGTAAAAGCTCTTTGATCATGTTTTCATCTTCTGGCAAAAGGCTGCACATATCAAATTCTGATTTGAGGCAGAAGGTATCGATAGGCAAATTTTGGTTATACAAAGAAAGCAATTCTATGGGGGTTCCAAATTACACAAATTCTCCTTACTAAATATATATTTATATAACTTACCATATTTAATGTGAAGAAATATAAACATAGACATGTTTGCCTACCTGAAAAATTCAAAGTTGAGACAAGCTTTAGGAAGGAAAAATTTGTCATCCTGCTTGAACCATAATTTGCACATAGCAGTATCCTGCATTTAAGAAAAAGCACATTTTCCATTAAAAGCCTCTATTCTCATTATTTTAATCTGATTACTATTTATTAAATAGCCAGAGCTCACTCTAGATAACCTAATGTGAATAAGTCCAGTAAGGCTCAGTAAAACCCTTTTCTCATGTTGCCCAATTTTAGTGTATGATGTTACAGGTCAAAGCTTTAGATGAGAATATAGAGGAATTTATCAGTACCCACTTCTTTGTATTCTTCCTTTATACTGAATTATAGCAACATACTCTATTAGGTGAAGTCAGAATGCAGAAGCAAGTTATGTGGATTAACTGGTTCATTCAGGTAACACCCAGCATCAAGAACTGTACTGCTTACCAATTTCCTCAATTCAGGGATGGCTTGGGATATGTGTATCTTTGGGACCTAGTGATTTATGGCTTAAGGTCTTTCTCTTATGAATAATATCATCAAATTCAATGAAGTAGGGCATCACAGTGGCTATCTCTGGAAACATCATTTCTTCAGAGATAAAACAGCACTCATGCTTCTGAATTTTCAAAAAGGCAAGATGGCTTGGCTTAGGGGGGGGGGGGGTTAACAGGTTAACTTGTTCCTCCCTGCAGGAGAATGTATGTATGTGAATTATTGCCAGTGGCATCCAGGATATTTTGGATTGTATTTTTAAATGTGGTTTTTGATCCGATTGCTATATGGAGTATAACCACCACTGAGAAGCTATTAGGACCCGAGTGCCTTATATGTCCAACTACCAAATAAATATTCCCTCGATGTATAATTACATTTGTCCATATATTTGTATCTACATAGAAAAAAAGTCAGATCTTAAGATCTACAGGGATGGAATCTGATTGTTTTACCAACCATAATTTTGAGAAAGAAAATAGGTAGTGATGGAACAACGATAGGTGAATTTTAAATAAGGTTAGAGTTTATTTATTAGAGATTTGATTCACATTATATTGAGATAAATTGTTCTTTAAAAGGGGAATTTATACACTCCTGTCCATTTGAATTTCATATGTAGCACTATTTAAAATAGAATATTTATTAGCAGTAAAGGGTCAGCCAAATACCACCTAATATGAATGCCCATTAATAGCACATCATTTTAAACCTGACTGCTGTATAAAAAAATTAACGTGCCTCTTTTTCTTTCAAAAGGTTGTTCGATCAACTATTTTCTGTTCTTTTTCCCAACTAATTTCAGTAAGGATTCAAGTAGTATTATGGAAGGCTTACTTTTAAATAAAAGAAAACTTTCATTTTTTTAAGTTTTGAAAATGAAGGTTGTTATATATACCATAGATACAGTAAGACAGATGCACACACAGGCATAGAGACAGATTTTATATGTGCATGTATATACAGTATGTATATATGTAATCTTTAAGTCAGACTTGCTTCCTGGACAAATGTCTACAGATTTTTTGGGAACATTTTCAGAAATGGCTTGCCACTATCTTTTTGGGGCTGAGATACAGTAACAGGCCCAAAAGTCACTCAGATGGACTTCATGAATAAGACAGGATTAGAATTCAGGATTTCCTCCTCTATTTCAGTACCATTATCAGTAGACCAAACTGGTTGTCTGCATTGTGCAATTTGATCTGGATTGTACAATTTGATCTGGAACTAAATTTCAAAATTACATTAGAAATTCAAATTAAAAACTTTAATGAAAACGAATAGAGCTGATGATTCACTTCAGAACTAGCTGTACAGCACTAGTGTTAAATAACATTCACTATTATTAACTATGGAAGTCAAATATACCTTAATTAGATTTGGGTACTGTGGTGCATCCTTCTCCAAAGATACAATTTCAAAGTTAGTAGGAATAAATTCATTTTTCATCGGAAGCTTGAATTTCCCATTAAGGTCAGCATTTTGCCATTTCTGTGTAAAAGAAATGTAAAGAGGAGTATTTTTTTAAAAAAAGAAATTGCAATGAAACCCTGCTTATTATCATCTTTAAGATATTTGTGTTCCCCAAAATTGTAATCGAAATTATAACTGGTTAGTAACATATTGCAATATTTGATATATGATTGTTACTCTCCACAGTCCATTGTTTTGATATTCTTTGTAATCATAATGTAGAATATGACATGAATAAGCTGAGGATTGCTTCCATACTATGACCACTGTGTTGGATTACTAAACTGTTCCATACAAATATTACCGTGAAAATAGCTATCTTTTGTCAGCTTCAATTACACAAATTATTTTCAGTAGTTAAAAACATTAAAGATATAGAAATTTATATTTTATTTGTATCCCACCTTTATTACTTTTATAAATAACTCAAGTGGTGAACATAGCCAACAAAGTTTAATCCTCCTATTTTCCCTTACAAGAAGAGAAGAGAAGAGAAGAGAAGAGAAGAGAAGAGAAGAGAAGAGAAGAGAAGAGAAGAGAAGAGAAGAGAAGAGAAGAGAAGAGAAGAGAATTCTTTATTGGCCAAGTGTGATTGGAGACACATGGAATTTGTTTTGGTGCAAATGCTCTCAGTGTTCATAAAAGAAAAGATACATTCGTCAAGAATCATAAGGTACAACACTTAATAACAGTCATAGGGTACAATAAACAATCAAATCATACTAGGAAACAGTGAATAAAAATTGTAAGGATACAAGCAACAAAGTTACAGTCATACAGTCACAAGTGGGAGGGGATGGGTGATAAGGAGTGATGAGAAGATTAATAGTAATAGTAGTGCAGACTTTGTAAATAGTTGGACAGTGTTTAGGGAATTATTTGTTTAGCAGAATGATGGCGTTCGGGGAAAACACTGTATGAATAACTATGTGATGGCTTGGGTTGAGAAAAAGTTACTGGCCCAAAATCATCCAGTTGGCTTTCATAGCTAAGGTAGGACTTGAACTCATGGTCTTCTGCTTTCTGTCCTGGTACCTTAAACACGATCAAACTGGCTCCTATGCAATAAGCTAACTATTATGCATTACAAAACTGTGCATGGGTTTCCTCTTAGACCAGCAGGCAGACTTGCATGTAAAATATTTTCTTTTAATAACACAGACTTTTTGTACTTTCAGTTCTTTGCATTGGACTACATAAGATCAAAATAAGCAAGTAAGATTTTGATAGACCAGTTTAAGAAAATAAATATTTTAAATTTTTATATTTAAAATATCTAATTTTTAAAGGAACACTAATATGCAGAACAAGAAGTCCAACATAATGCAAATAAAACTAAAGTTGGTAGAGAAAAACTTCAAATTATGCATTGCACATATACAAGTGACAGCTAATATTTATATTCAAAATAGTTTCCTGTAAATATTTTTTAAACACATATTTGGATCTGTTACCACTAACAAGACACTATCAGTGCTCTTAACATACCTTAATGACTTCATCAGAAATCTTTTCTTGCTTGTACTGGGTTCCATACCACCGTTCTTTTTTATCAGTTTTTCCTTCAAATGTCTTAGAGACAATTGCAACCCTAAAAATAAAAATACACATAACTATATAATTTATGTAACTAACCTAATCAACATTTTCTATCTTTGAAACAAATAATTCTGCTTTATCACAATGAAATTTGTATTAGGACACTTTAATATTCCTGTTATAATGTACTGTTTGCTCACATTCATATTAAAAGAATTATGTTAATTCCTCTTGTTATATTAATACTCTGATATTTGAGTGAAAAAAAATAAATTATAATAGAACAGTCGCTCGTACATTGTTTGACCTAACAGCTTCTTTTTCCAGTTTCAGATAATATCATTGCTCTCACAAAAAAACCACTTGGTTGTTTTATACAACAGTATATTGGATCCTGGATTCACAAATAAGTAATTACAAGTTGCTCCAATATATGCCCAAATTACTTCTTGGGGGGTAATAACCCCCAGTCTAAGAACCACTGTTATAGAGTATTTAGTAGAGACTTATGGTTTTTTTTTGTCAACTTAAAGGAAAAACAATTCATAATTTCATGAATTATAAAAGCAGAATAAAATCTTTAAGCTGTAACTATAGCCTGAAATTCTATGTTTTATTTATATTCTTAGGTTAAAATCTGCTAAGAGGAACAATATTAGAATTAGTGTAAAGGAAAAAAGACTAAGACAAAAACAAAAACAAAACCTGCACCAAGGAAGGGACTGGACTACATGGCCTCTGAACCCTTTCTGCCCCTAAAAATATCTGGGCATTGGTTTAAATTAAACAACAATTTCTGAATTTGATCCTCAGCTGATATAAGCTTATGCAATGTTCAAGATTCAATTCAATTTCCAGCCATTTTAAATAAAATACTTTGGGGGAGAAATGCTTTAGGCCATCCATGGCAGAATCTCTCTCTGCCATATTCCAAACTGTTTTAGTAAGTAAGTATCTCATCAAGTAAAACGAGGAGTTAATAAGGAGATTCTATTTTTCTTTTCCAGTTAAAAAAAAGGCAATTATCAGTATTATCTTTGCAGCACATTACATGCAAGAGAAATTATTCATTATCAACATTGTTCTGCATTTCAGAGACAAATAGTTCTTGATTGGCAAAATGTAAGGCATTTTGACGGACAAAATATTTATCAATTTGAATATTAAATACAAATTAAATCTTATAATAATGGCCAGAACTAAACAAATAGTGGAACAATTGTTTAATTTATACTTGTTCTTCCCTGCCAAATAAAATATCAACATGCATCTTCTGTGCCATAAACAGTCCACATAGCCTTTTTGCATTTTATGTATGAATACAAAGCACAATAGAGTAACATGAGAAGCTTTATTTCCCTTTGAGATTAGTTTCCATGGTAACAGCTCCATTACTGACATTGATAGAATGCTGCTTATCTAAATGTTTCTAGTGTACCCCCCCACACACACAAAAATCAAGATTTTTAGCAATAAAAGAGAGAGTAAATTATTTACACAACAGTGGGAAGTCTATCTTTACAATATAGATGGCTATTCTATAAAGACTGTGAACATTAAGATAACACAATTATCATCATACCCTATATAAATTTACTCATTGCCAATGAAAAAAAAAATGTTGCCACTGGGCAATTGCTGGTTTGTTTGGTTTTTTTGCCTTCATTCAGTTAATTATAGAAACTGTAGGACAAATTTAGAGCAACATGTTCTATTAGTAATGCTAATGCAACTGAGGCTAAGCAAACAACAAATCGGTTGATAGGAGTATTTTTTTTTCTTGTATTACGAACGGGAAAAACCTCCAGACCCTCAATATTACCAGAGCAAGAACAGACCATTTTTTTCCTGTTTTCTATTCCCTCACAAATCATTTGTTGGAGGCAGCAAAATGAGCAGACTTCACAAATACCAGTAGAAGTAAAGATCAATAGGCATTCTCTCTTCACACTTTTTTTTTTTCTTTTCAATACCCGTTTCTTTCAAGAAGCAGGCTGTAGGAAGGAACAAATACCTCTTACCAGGGACAAAAAAGTAGAGGTTTTTTTTTATATTGGGAGATTTTAAATAGCAACATTGGTGTATTTAAGAGTTAAGGTACCAGTTTGACCTTTTAAAGCTTTCTACACACACACAAACACACCAGAAACATTTGGAATGTGTCCTTTGTCATGCTACACAGAATTTGGAGGAGACTCAAGCTGGAGGAAGTGGTGCCCTTCAGCTCTAGAGCAATCATGTGAAAAGGGAACTCATGGTTCTCCTTTGTCAAAGAGATATGATGACTCAGTTCAGATGATCCTCAAAAGAAATCTGGTGTAATGCTCAAAGGGTGACTTTGGGGCTCTCTTCCAACCCAATCTGCCTCAAGGTTTGCTCGTGAGGAAAAAATAGAAGAAGGGAGCACTATGTACACCACCCTCAGCTGAAGTAACACCGGGTACAAATTGAATGAATAAATGAATGCATGATGAATGAGCTATAATTTCCCTTTTTCCTGCTGAGTTCTATTTTTTATTTTTTATTTTTGCTACTTAAAAGCAAAGCTTTTCAATTTTCAAACCAAGAAATGAAACTCCCCAACCAAATTGGAAATCGACTTCAAATTATATTCCCTGGTTCTGACTTGGAAGGTAAACACTAATCATAACAAAAACAAGAAAAGTAGATTCATAAAAGAGGGAGGCAGGTGCTGCTTATTTTGAGTCTTCTCAGGGTTTATTCAGCCACACCTCCTAATCATACCTAACAGTGAAAGCATTATGAATGAATGCAAATTAGTATTATATAGAAAGTGGGAGGGGTGCCTTTGAGTCAGTTTTGACTCCTGCTGACTACCTAGACAAATCTGTGCAGTTTTCTTGGCAGTGTTTTTGATTATGGTTTGCTTTTCTTTTTCTCTATGGCTGACAGAAAGTGAGCCAATTGGCTTACATGCCTCAGCCAAGACTAGATTTCAGATTGCCCTCACTTCTAGTCCAGTGTCACACCTATTAGGTTGAATTCCCTTTCCATAAGTGAACAAACAGTGATGAATTTATTTAGAAAGGCAATGTAATGCTTTGGATTCTGTTCTCAAAAGGTGCTTCAGAGCCTGCAGGAATAGAAATGCAGCACCTGTAGGAAATTCATTAAAGCAGTTATATCTGCTTCCAGGAGCTCTTGCCAGCTGACAGGCACTGCATTTCTGATCACTTATGTTTTAGAAGCATCTTTCTGAAACCAGATTCAAAGCATCATACAGCCTGATTGAATGACAATCCCTTCCTTAAAATAATCACATTTGAAAAGCATGTAATTCTCATTACAGTATAAAAATTACTACCAAATTTTGCTCCCAAATTATTATTCCATGCAATGTCTTCACAAAGACATCTAAAGACATTTTAAAATGAGGCAAATGAGGAATTAGTTTAGAATGCTAATCCTTGTTATTTGGGGAAGAAATATAATCTTTATCTTTCAATAAGCATCACGATGTACCATTTATAAATCACAGTAATACATATGGCAATACATCTTACCGGACATTTTCGGGTTTCAGTTTGTCCAATACCATTTCTATTAAATCTGGCCTAAATTCTTCAAGTAAATATTCAGCAGCAAGAACTTCTTCAATAGGATAGTACTAAAATAAAATGTTACACTTTTAGTTTAGACTGAAAAAGGTTTTAAAAATGCCCAATAACAGTGAAACAAGGAATTGGCGCTACTTAGAAGATCTATTAACAGATCAGAAGAAAAAACATCTATTCTAATATAGGCTTGACATTGAATAAAAACAAGTAAATGCTGACCCCTAGAGGATATCTCTGCAATTGTATGGTAACTCTTAAGAGTAGCAAGCTCAAGTCTCTCTATTGATAACAACCATGAATTTACTCAAGGACAAAATGGATGCTGTAAGTCCTAGGGAGGATTAACTGGTGTGTGTGTGTTTTGCCTCTTACAACTGCCCAAATTAGGAAACATCAGTTTGAAATTGTGGGAAGGATGTTCAAAAATTTAAAGGTTAAAATGAATTCTTTAACATGGGCTTAGAAGATTGCAAATAAGATGCTGGGAGAATGTTACCCTACATCAGGGGTGGGATTCAAATTTTTTAACAACCGGTTCTGTGGGCATGGCTTAGTCGGTGGGCATGGCTTGGTGGTCATGTGACTGGGTGGGCGTGGCTTGGTGGTCATGTAACTGGCTGGGTGTGGCCAACTCAACATCACTCACATCGAGGCACGCATCTCCTCGCCTGGCCTCTTGTGACCATGGGGATGCTGCAACAGTTATAAGTATGAAAAACGGTCATGTCACTTTTTTTAGTGTCATTGTAACTTTGAATGGTCACTCCACACAAGCAAAGTACCACCAAAGGAGGGGGAAAAAAAACCCAGAGAAGCTGAGACAGGAAGTCTAGTCCTGCCAAGAATGTGATAAGGGTTAATGGAGAGGCAGTTTCTGTAAGCAAGACCAGAATGTTTCCTTCCTGCCTTCCTTACAGCATTAGGCCAGTAACAACCAGTTCTCCGAACTGCTTAGAATGTTAACAACCGGATTTAGCGAATAGGTGCGAACTGGTATCCCACCCCTGCCCTACGTGCACTTTAGATGTTCAGGCATCAGACTCACATTGAAAGTACTAAAATAAGGTAAAACTCAATACGTCATGCAAACAATAATGAAAAAATGTAACCTTTTAACATCAAACTGTTTAAGCAATAAATATTTTAGTTCACAGTAACATTATGCTAATTATTTATTAAGCAGGTAAACATGTAAAATCAAATCACTTCTGATTGGAAAAGGAATGTCGTAAATTTGTTCAGCAACAAGCAGGACAGTTCTCTCAATCCTATTTCATGGTCCTCCACATGAGGACGTTGGTCACCGTACCATCAACAACTACCACTCTTTATAGTAGCAACCCTGATTTAGTCCTGCATTTAGCTGAACAAAGAGAGGGTTGAAGCCATGTGAAGAACCAGAAATTGCCACTGGCTCTTCCTCTCTCTCACCTCTACTTCAAAACATACACTCAGAGAACCCAAATACAACACTCCACACAGTCCATTGACCCTGCTTTTATTATTGGAGCCCTGAATCCTGCAGAGAGATGGATAAGCATTCAAAGTAACACACAGCCCTGTTGTTTCTCCTGCTGCCAATCTTAGCAACCTTTGTCTACTTGAGGTACAAAAGCAAAGCTTTGCTTACAAGTCCCATTGTTACCAATAACTTTTCTCAAAAGTCTCAGAAATATTAAGAAGCAATACAATATTAAATACAACATTCTAAGCTATATACCAACATAAATAGCTCTACTACAAGTTGCAACTTACATGAAGCATCCCTGCAAGTTTTGATGTATAACCTCGGGGTCTTTCTTTATCTTTAAATCGAAATGCTACAGCATTTAGATCCTAGCAAAAGAAAGAAAATAAGATAAAATACTCTTGCAGATGCAGATTTCATATTTTAAATCACAGAAAATTCTTCTTAAACATAGATTTAGTTTGATTTTTATTGTTCATCATTAATCACATGAATGGAATTGGAAGACTGCTTACGTTATTATAAATGTTCCAGAGTGGATAAAAATATGATTCTTTGCATTATATAGATACAAAGAAAACATCTCACCAATAATAATGATAAATGAATACAAGGTTTGAAGTACAAGTTATTTTAAAGCTGAAATGAATACATGGAGCCAATTCTCTGAATCACCTAAAAATGTACTATTTTTCAGAATTAAAATAGGATCATTAGCAATTTGATAAACTATATGTATATTTATATCAATACATTTTTCTTGAAAAATGTTATTTCATTATTATTTTTGTCTTCTGCAATTCTGGGCACTTCTGAGAACTATGGCCATTGCTTAAAATTATTGGATTTTAAATCCAAACAGCTGGAAGGCATTTAGGTTGGAGAAGGCTGTATTAGTTTAATTAATACAGAACAGTTACCTACATAAAATACTACTTGGGAAAATGTTTCAAAATAGTTATTTCTATATATGAGAGGTTCATTCATTCAGACTATGTTTATAGGAATATCCAAACTAATGTATGGGTAACCACCATTGAATTCAGTAGTTTGCTATATATTTGCATAGGTTATACTTACTAAGCTCAGTTTTTCACAAAGAAATTCTTTTTCTGGATATATGAGTATTTTTAGTATGAGATAATAGTAATAGTTATTCAGTAAAAAAATTTTTTGCCCTGGCTGTGATCTCTACCAGATCTGTGACAATCCTTATTGACAAAAATAGTATTCTTGGACAACATATAGTTTGATGTTAACTATTGCTTTGTCTTAACTGCTGCCACAATAAATGTAGTTATCAGACAGTGGCTTCAAAATTTGAGGCTAAAAGTAAAAAGAGGGTATATATTTGTTCTACCAGGGAAATGTAATACAAGGGGAAACTATAATGCCTTATTGAAGATCCTTATACAGTAACAGTTGCAATAGTAAAAGACATGTTAGACTGATCAATTTCCCTGGAATGATCAGCCAAAAGTGCTGAGACAGAAAAGTTGGCATTGATCACAATGATGTGGATGGGAAGCTTTCAGGGCTGTTGTTGGCCCTGAAAAGGTCCTTCCTCAAGCTAAAGGAAGGTATTTGCGGATTCCCATGCCTGGGTTGCTTTCAGGGCTCAAGAGAGGGAACTGAGTTTGGAATGACACTCCATGCCATTCAACTTTTGTATTACCATTTTTTTTATCTGAACATTGTCTGAATTTGTAAGGAATCTAGAGGCACTCCAGATGTTCTTAAATTTTTGTTCTATTGCTTTTCTTCTCAGTGAAATGTAATTGTTAATAAAGATTAGCTGTAGCAACACTGTGTGAAAAAAACCCTGATCTTTAACCAGTATGTCACCAATGCTCTCCATGCTCCAGTTCAATTTTTGACATTGCAGACTCAAGCCTGATACTATCTTGGGGATACCTCACGGTGCCACAAAAATCTTTAAAAACTTAGTGTGTATTGTCTCTAAATGTCTTTTTCTTCATATATAGGCCCTCTGAGCTTTATAGAATATTTGGGCTAATGTTTTAGCTTCAAACAGCTTTAGTACTGGATGTGACATATCAATTCACCTCTTTGGGAATAAAAAAAAACCTTTTAAAAAAAATCTTTTGTAGCCCTTGTAGATTTTGATGCTACTTGCTTAATATTCTATTCATGATAGGTTTTCTAAGATTCACTAACATGAAATACCAAACCAGAATATTTAAGGTACCTGCTCAAATGATAGACTTTTATTATTCTCCTTAAGCCAATAGAAAATAATTTGGTAAAGATATCTTACCTTACATTCTTGAAAAACCCATTCTTGAGGTCCTTCTGTGCGTAATTTTTGAATATATTGAAACATATGCAAAATAATATCTTCCACATGTACTGTACAAGAAAAAAATGCAGGATTTTTAGTTTTGTTAGGTCAAAGCAAAAGTGGCACCAAAGTTCTAGGATTACAACTCCCGTATTACTATACAGGCAATCCACAACTTACAACCACAACTAGAACCAGAATTTCCATTGTAAAATAATGCAGTTGGAAAATGCAATATTGCATGATTGCATCACTTAGTGATGGCAATCTTGGCAGTTGTCATAACCTCAGATGCAAGTGGAGAGAGAGTCTGGCAAGTGGAAAGAGTCCAGGTACGGAAAACAGGCGCGCAGCAGTGGGATTGGGGAGGCAATGGGAGGCCTGGTGCAGTTTATGTGCCCACTGTAGTATAGCACAAGCTCAGGAAGGCCAGGGAAAGAAGGTGTTGGGTGTATGCATGCATGCATAGCTTCAGGTAGTTTTCAAACCAATTTGATTATCAGGAGCTGTTTTTCTTTCTAACTGCCAACAGTGTTTAAAACAGGGGTGTCCAATCTTGGCAACTTTAAGACTTGTGGACTTCAACTCCCAAAACTGAATGGCTGGCTAGGTCATTCTGGGAGTTGAAGTCCAAAGGTCTTAAGGTTGCCAGATTTGGATACTACTGATTTAGAACATGAGGAATTATCACATTTGTAAGATCAGGAAAAAGCACATAGAACTGTTAGCAGCATTTTGAAAAATAAGAAAATCCTTCTTGCTATAGTACAGATAGTCCACAACTTACAACCACAACTGAGCCCCAAATTTTAATTGTTAAGGAAGACAGCTGTAAGGTGAATTTTGCCCCATTTTATGACCTATATGCCACAGTTGTTAATAATTGAATCATTGCAATTGTTAAGTGAATCAAAGTCATTAAGTGAATCTGGTTTCCTCCATTGATTTTGCTTGTCGGAAGCCATCTGGAAAGGTAACAAATGGTGATCACATGAACTTGGGACAGAGCAACTGTCATAAATACATGCCAGTTGCCAAGCACCCAAATTCTGATTATGTAACCATGGGGATGATACAATGGTTGTGAATGTGAAAACCAGTCATGTCACAGATTTCATTGCTGTCAATTAACTTTAAACAGTCACTAAATGAATGGTTATAAGTCAAGGAGTACCTGTCTCTATGAAACTGCATGTGATTAAAGCCAATTAAATGTTTACATTTTACTACACTACAGGATATTTTTCAGAGCGGGATATACAGAAGGTCTTATAAGAGAAATGACATTTAAATGATATTTAAGCTCTAACATAGCAAAATGATTTGAAGGGATCCACTTACACAGTCCTTCTTCAGTAAGATCCACATTAATAATAAAAAACATGAAGCCTCGAGCACCTTCTTTTTGTCCACCAACCAGCGTGCTTACCCAGCCTATGATAAAAGCATATCATATATATACAACATTGTTTGAATTTTTAAAAAAGTTATATTATTTTTAAGCAAACACTGACAATATATACATTTCTGGTTAATAGCCTTCACATATTACAACGGAATATCATAAATGGAACTGATAAAATGTGACCATTAGGAGTAATGAATTTCCAGAAATTTTGTACCAATAACACTTCTACAATGACACCAGCAATTTTGAATATGAAACTTATGTTTTGAAGTCAAGACAAGGCAAATCCAAACATGAACATTAAGACACTTAGTTTTTAAAATATATTATGTACAGTATTCCTTTGGCATATGTAGAGTTAAAATGTCCATCACATTTAGACAAATATGCTTTAAAATGTTTTTAACTATTTCACAAATAAAACTTGTTTAAGAAAAACAAGGCAAAAAGTGAAAACAGAAGAAATCAGCTTGTTTGTAGTGTAATTTAGGAAGCTCTATATTGTGTGTTTAGTCTTCTAATATATCAAAAGAAAATTGGAGGGAATCAAAGCGTAGAAATTTTGCTGCATGAAATTTTGACAAGCTTTTCTTTTTAATTTGAAGCAGAAGCATCAACCACTCATCCTTCAGAAATTGGATGGGGTCAGTTGTTGGGGGCAATATGCTGACATTTGTAAACTGCTCCAAGAGTGCTGTAAAACACTATGGAGCAATATATAAGTCTAATTGTAATTAGTTTAACAGACTTCTATCGTGTTCATGGGTTTTAGAGAATCAGCATTTGCCTGACCTGGGACAAGCTTGTCACCTTTTCACATCTTCGTTTATTTTTTTGAACCACTGCATTTCCAAAAACAAAACCCAATTGCTTTCACAATACTTTGTGGATTACTTTAAATTAAAATATTGCAAAATAATTTATTATCATTTTTCCTACCTTTTGCCATTTTAAAAAATACACAAAAAGTTTTCATTAGATATAGACACACTTAGCTATGTTATACATGTATGGTTGCGTGATATGCAATAATAATCACTGCATAGATGCATAAATTTTTCATTTGATATAGATGAAATGATATATAGAATTATGTCTTATAACACAGTAAAGGATGACTTCAAAGAACATAAGTCTCCAAGAATAAATTCTTAACAGTGAGTGAAAACAGCTTGTTTACCAATACCTTTTTTTTAACAACCATTCCCATATTTGTCCTACACCTGCATAAAAGTTTTAGAGGGAATCTTGTCCAGCTGAGAAAATTTAAACCAAAAGTCTATCCTTCTGACTATACTTTAACACAAAATTGTTGGCTTTCCTCTCGGTTACCTAGGACAATGCAGTCCTGATGTACGTGTGTGTGTGTGTGTGTGTGCGTGCATGCGCACGTTCACAGGAAGAAATAACAGTTACTAGGAACATTCTTTAAAAATAAATAACTGAAAATCCATGTTGCGAATGGTCTGGAGGCCCACTAGAAGACAGAAACAAGCCCGTTTCCAGACTTCCAGTACTTCTGGGAGGGCCGTTTTTTGCTCTCCCAAGAGTCCGGAGGCCTCCCCCGGGCTTCTGAGAGGGCAAAAACAGCCTCCCCTGGGCTCTGGAGGTCCACCAGAAGCCGGAAACAGGTCAGTTTCCAGACTTCTGGTACTTCCAGGAGGGCCATTTTTCACCTTGTCAAGGGTCCGGAGGCCTCTGGAAGGGCGAAAACGGCCTCCCCCAGGCTCTGGAGGCTCTCCGGAAGCTAGAAACAGGCCCGTTTCCAGTCTTCTAGAAGGCCCGTTTTTCTTCTCCCAGAGCCTCCGCGCGAGCCCTGCACTTACTTGCATCGTGTGGAGACTCCTGGGAGGGGCGGGGTGGGCAGGGCCAGACGGTCGGTTGAAATACTGGTTCAGCGAACCAGATGTAACTTTAACATCCGGTTCGCCCGAACCTGTCTGAACCGGTAGAATCCCACCCCTGCCACTAGACATCTGTTAACACTTCTCAAATCATAGACCCTACCCTAGGGCAAGAGCGATAAATTGTGTTTAGATCATGAAGGCAATCTGCAGAAGCATTTCCACAACAAGAAGTTTAATGCAAGTAGCACATCAGCTAACGTTGAATTACCTTACCTTTAGCTTTCAGTTCTGATAAAAGACTTCCTGGACCTTCGTGCCCAATAAGATGACCAAGATAGTGGCCAGGGTTTGATTTGTAGTACTTCTGAAGATCTGGTATTGGAAATGTGACATAAAGATTTCTAAAATCTTTAATAGGTACCACCTTGTAAAGTTGCTGTAAAATTAAAAAAGAAAAAAAAAGAAAGCAGGAAAGCCTTATTTAAAACTTTTTATCCTTGTAAGATAAAGGTTAAAACCATCAACTTTAGGAATACTTCCTATAATTTCAGGAAACAGATGGTTGAACTTGCACATAACAATCTCCACTTTTCAGAAAATATCCAGTACTATCTTGTTACATCTACTGTTTAACAAAAGTGTAATTTTGAATGTTAACCCACTCGGAGATGTTCTTCCTGGAAGGGATGCTCAGGGAATTCCGGTATTGGAACATTTTTATTCTTTACTTCAGAAAATAACTTCATTACCAGTTTGGTTAGCTCATCTAAAGTTTCTGCAAAAAAGAATGAAATCACTAATGATTAACAGCAGCATCATTTATTCCAGGCCCTTTAAGTGTGTTGGATTTTAATTTCCAGAATTCTACCTATTGGGAATTCTGATAATGTAGCTCTTATACATTAGAAGATATCTTATTGGAAAAATATACAAAATAAGATCATTTATAGACTTCTTAACCTCTCTTTTAACCACACATTTAAAAACTTAAGAGTACATATTTCTTATTGCAGAAATTCTGTATCCAGAATTCAGTCAGTGTATTTTACACTACATAATATAAATAAAATCAGATCTCAAGAAAGGAGGGATGTTAAGGGAAACCGCCCCCAATTTAAAACGCTCATGTAACACGAAGACCACCTATTAAGAGTACATATACAAATTCTTAGTATGATACAGAGACAGAACGAACAAAATATTGTATGACAAAATGGAGGCCAAACTTGCAAACACACTGCAGAGCATGGTGATCATAACCATGTATAGTTTCAGTTTTAAAGGGGTCTGAATGTCTACAAATATTGCAAACAAATGAGAAACCAATAGTAATAGTTGTTATTATTATTATCCTTTTTTTTACTTTGCAGATATTTTATCTTTGTTAAATTTGATTTGCCTATCTTTTTTCCTTTTATTAATTTATATCAATAATATAGCAATACAATGGAAATTTAAATGAGTTTAAATTATTTTAGATTAAAACTATTATCACATTAACAATACTTTGATGTGAGTGTAGTGGTTCTTGATTAATATATAAAATATATTTTAATATATTCAAATGAAAAACCGAATACGCTTATAATATTGATATTCTAAATTTTACTTAATAATGACAGAATTGTTTCTTTCCTTTCCCTATTTTTGATACTTTAAGCTACCTAAATAATACAATGATAATAATCTCATATAAAGATTGCTATATTGAAACAATAAAATGAATCATGGTTTATAATCATACGGTAAAATGATTTTTTTAAAAAACTGTGATATCACATGAATTTAGAGAAAGAGCAGTGATGCTAATAGCCACAGAAGGCAGAAAAGAATAAATCTGCAAAATAATACCAAGTGCTTTGTATCTGTGTTCTAATATTTTTATGTGCTATAACCAGGAATGTGATTTTTACTCCTGAACATGAAGCTTGCTTTTGTTTAATTTCCTAAATGATTTATTATTATATAAAATATTAATAACATTTAAATACTTCAAAATAATTCTCTCAATGCTTGCCATTCTTACCCCGTCCTAAAACACAAACAGCCATTAAATTTGATGAATAGTAAGTGGAGTGAAACTTCAAAAGCTCTTGCCTTACATCTATTCCTTCTTGGTTTGGTCTAGTTTCCAAAGTGTACTTGTTCCCTATAAAGCAAGAGTAAAATAAAGAATGTGTTAGAGAAAAAAAGATATAGCAGGGAAAGAAGCATGTATTCTCATAAACTGCACAATCATATGGGAAGTTGATGAGTATATTTTTCAACTCATCAGATCATCCCATGAGCTTGGGGAAAACTCCTGGGTATCTTGTGGTCAATAGGCATGGAGCTCCTAATGCATGTTTCCCAAAAGATCGTGGCAGTTCTGTTAGATGCATGAAATGTATGTGATATGAATTGAGAAAAATAATTTGCAACTCGAAATGTAGAACTGAATTTTTCACCAACTAAAAATAATAGAGGTCTTGCAGTGATCTCTACATTACCCGTAGAGGTCATTAATTAGCATCCTCTAACCGAGATGGAACAAAAAATATTATGCACTTATCAATCAGTCTTCCTGATTAAAAAAAACCCCATGGTTTATTAAAGCAAAAAAGAAGAAATTGGCTAATGATTTCTTTTTACGCAGGCAAACCCTAGTTTGTTAAGCATATTTCTCAGGGTATATGAACTGTGAACCTATCGTTCAGCTATGCTTTGTGATCCTAATGTATTGAGAAAATTTGTTATCTATAATTTGATAATTTCAGTACTTATTTATTGGATTTTGATGCTGCCTGACTCTAAAAGCACTCTGAATGGTTTAGGCCAGGGATCCCCAACCTTTTTGACGCCACGGCCCGGTACCGGCATCAGCTGGGCGCCGCGGCCCGGTACCGGCATCAACTGGGCGCTTCCGGTGAGCTTTTTCGGGTAGAAATGGCTTTCTACCCGGAAAAGCTCACCGGAAGCACTGGCGCCGCCATCTTTTTTTGATGAAAAAGTGCTTCCGGTGAGCTTTCTACCCGGAAAAGCTCACCGGAAGCACTTTTTTACCAAAAAAAGATGGCGGCGCCCAGCAACCAGCGGCCCGGTAAGAGTTGTTCCGCGGACCAGCATCGGTCCGCGGACCGGCGGTTGGGGACCCCTGGTTTAGGCTATTAAAAAAAAACACTTAAAGAAATAGGACCATCTGGACAAAGCCACATAACTTTAAAAAAATGGATAGGGCTCCCCAAATTCCTAGATATGGGGATATCTTAAGAAAACTTTGTTATTATGAATCAGTCTTTTCTTAAGCCAACTAAGTGAAATTCCTTCCCAATCCTATGCACTATAGTCTCTTGGTCAAGGAATAGTGAAGGTTAAAATGAAGGGTTCTTCTGCATTGCTGTCATAACCTGCTTGTCTCCTATGTTGCAACCCACTGAAAATAGAGTCTGCTTTAGAATCAGTATTTATCTGGATCCATTCTTCAGCTTTGTTCCCAATGTATGGTGAGAAGGGAAAAAAAAACCTGAAAACACTACAGTTTCTATTTTTATTTCTGTCTGCTAGACCAGAAGGGTAAACTGGAACAACTGTTGCCGATGTCATGTAGTTTGTCAGGAAAAAGTCCACTATTGCTAGAAAAATCTTCACTTAAAAAATCTTAACATTGTGCAGTAGTTTTTAATTAATGAATGTAAAATGAAAAAAGAAAAGAAAAACTCTTTGCTTTTTCATGATCCTCCATGGGAAGGTCCCTTCTGATTGGGGCAGGTAGCCCAACACAACCTAGGATGAAATGGAAGGCAATGACTGGAGAAGGACAGTTGGGGAATAAACTGTGGTGGGCTGTCCTTGCAGCTCACTCACTTATTTTTGAGCAATGATTACTTTAACATTCTTCTGTATTAATGCAGGGAGAACTATTTCTAGAATTTAGATTAAAAACATATATTGTCTAAATGTGAAACTCTGTAATATTTCTACAATTTTCTGGTAGTGAAAAGAAGAAACCAAGGCTATAATGTCTATTTCCAACATATTGTCTTAAACATTACTATGGTACTATACAAAATAAAGCTGTCACTCCTAGATGATATACTATAATAATGGTAAAGTTAAAACAAGAAACAATAAAGCAAATAATATGAAGACAATTTCTAAAATAATGAGAACACAGAAATATAAAACAATTATCTTTGTTTATGAACGGTTGTAATTATATTCAAGTATGAATAAACGTAACTAACTCATCAAGCCTACACACTTTGATTACAGACTATTATTATAATAACAATATAATGACCTGCAATACAGGTATCTAGCATTGCTTTGCTTTTGAAAATTCAAACATTAAGAAAAAAAAACAACTTAAAAGAGTTTTCCAAATAGCACACACAACAAAAATGAACTTTTAGCCAATAATACTGAATGAGGGCAGTATAGGTCTTGACCTGGTATCTGAAGATTACAAGGGCTGGATGTGGAAAAACAGGATGACTTAACCCAAGAAGGATACAGTGGCAATTGATTCAGACTTACTTGACTCCAAAACAGTACCAACCTTAAGTTAAGTCTAGAAGAGAGTCATACTCCCCAGAAGGAGCTCATCCATAACTTTGGGGGACTCCTAAATTAACAGTTCCTACCAAAAGAGCATGTGGAAGCCATACCCAAGAGAACTTTTACTTAATTTTGGCTAATGTCCCAATTAAATCTATTATTGGAACAACCACTAAAAGCAAGTCACTCATGCCCTTCTCACTTCATGTTTAGCTATGGTAATATAAGGGGCTGTAGTGGAAGACTATCTGGAAACTGCAACTGGTACAGAATGCAGTTGCCTACTTGTTAATGAGAACAGCCCAATGTTATCACATCACACTAGTATTTGGGTCACTACCCTGATTGCCAGTTTGTTTTCAGAGCCAATTCAAGATGTTCATAACCTATGAATCCCTAACCTTACTCCCACCAGAATCTACACACCCAAGATCGGATGGCAGAGGATGCGTATCATAAACTTAGACTATGGTTTAGATCAGGGGTGTCAAACTTGCATCGTCACGCGACATATCGGGACTTTTTTCTCCTTCGCTAAACCGGGTGTGATGCATCTGGCCTGTGGGCCGCGAGTTTGATACCCCTGGTTTAGATCCTTTGATGGTTTAACTTGTCCTGATATAATAAATAATGCTGATGAATAGATGGCCAAGATAATACTTATTGAATTTTATTAAAATTACTTATAGCTAGATATTTCTTCCATTTCTCATTCCCTTCCTTTTTTTCTTACTTCCACTGTCAGTGAATCAGCAAGAAAATGGTAAGAAAATACCTGTCTGATCTTGAATATAGCCAGCATTGGTTTGTTAAAAACATCATGCCAAACCAATCTTATTTCATTTGACAAAGTGACTAAATCAGTAGACCTCAAAATGCTGTGGACAGAATATACTTAGATATCAGTAAGGCATTCGACAAAGTAGACCACTACCTACTTCTTGGTAAGTGAGAAAAATGTGGAATAGACATCACCACCAGATGGATTTATAACTGGCTGACAAACCATACTCAATCAGTAGTGTTTAATGGTACTACATCTACATGGAGGGTAGTAAGCAGCGGGTTACCACAAGGCTCTACCTCAGGCCCAGTACTCTTCAATATCTTCATAAATGACTTAGATGAGGGAATAGAAAAGGAACTCATCAAATTTGCAGATGACTAAGCTGGCAGGAATAGCAAACATCCAGAAAAGCTCACAAGACTATGGCTAGAATACTGCATCCAGTTTTGGTCACTACATTACAAAAAAGATGTTGAGACTTTGGGAAAAGGGCAGAGAAGAGCAACTAAGACGATTAAAGGCCTAGAGACTGAAACATATGAAGAATGGTTGCAGAAGTTGTGTATGGCTAGTCTAGAGAAACGAAGGACTAGGGGTGATATGATAGCAGTATTCCAGTATTTTAGGAGCTGCCACAAAGAAGAAGGAGTCAACTTATTTTCCGGCAGCAGAAGGCAAAACAAGAAAAAAAATGGATGGAAACTAATCAAGGAGAGAAGCAACCTGGAATTAAGGAGAAACTTCCTAATAGTGAGGACAATTAACCAGTGAAATAGCTCGCCTTCAGAAGTTGTGGGTGCTTCATCCCTGAAGGTTTTTAAGAAGAGACTGGACAGCCACTTGTCTAAAATGGTATAGGGTCTCCTATTTGAGCAGAGGGTTAGACTAGAAGACCTCGAAGGTCCCTTCCAGCTCTATTCTGACAAGTCAGTTCCATTGCTCAATCAAGGAAATTTAATTATCATAAATATAAAAGCTGCATCATCAATAAGATTCTACAACATATGTCATATATTTTAATTTGCATGATAACTGAATGTAACTGAACTATGAGGAATCATATCCTCATAGCCAAATAAACCAAATAATGTAAAATTGCATTCTTAATTACCTGTCCCAAATTTGCAAAATGGATGATTAGGATTTCCAGTAGCCTTTTCTAGCTGAAATAGTCTCCATGAATCATTCATTAAATTCTTCTCATGCTCAGAGTCAACAGCATTTACTTCTCTATCTTTGCAGCTTTCATCAAAGAGGGGGCACAAGAAAAATTGGGCAAACCTATACAAAGGAAGTCCCATATTTTCCATATTAATTTACTGAAATACAATAACATTTTTGAAGTTTAAAATAATAAATATAAGTATAGGAGTATAGAACACCGCTTTAGATTTTAGTTCAGGATGGATAACTTTAGTTCATCCTTGATATTTACCTCTGCTTATGTCTCTATTAATTTACCCAACTGGACCACTGCAGCTGGAAATCACAGAATCACCCTCAAGCAATTGCTTCATATGGAACACAAATTATTATCAATTTAAGTGAGGTTAGAATGGGATGGGCATTTGCAACCCATATGGAACATCCCAGCATACATTTATTGAAAGAAGGACCTGGGTGGCATACAAAAAAGGGCCTGTTGTGAAAGATGGCCCCAGCTGTGCCACCATGAAAAGACTGTCCTCCTGTGTACCAACGAGGTCCTTCTTTCACAAAAGGAAGCCCTGGCTAGTGCAGAAAAGAAGGATCTGGCTATATGCCCAAAAGAACAACCCAGCCCATGCGCAAAAGAGGAGCTGGCTGCCACACAAAATAAAGTATTGGCAGGTGAAGCACACACCTATCCAACTGTAGCTCTCATCTGACAATCTTTGGGACATTTCCACAGCACTTTCCCCATGAGAATCAAGTGGCGACAGAAATGTGATAAAAATGTGGGTGGGCCCAAATTTTGCTCTTATGGCCACAGGGATACTGTGACAGCTTGAATTTCAAGGATTGGCTGTAAGCTCCTTTATTCAACACCATAGCAACTTCAAACAGTCACTGAACAAATGGTCATTAAACAAGGACTACCAGAAATAAGTTCACAGCTATATAAAGCAGTAAGGAAATTTAAACCCAGACATCAAGTCTTACACATTATAGCACTGCTGAGTTTACTCTTCCTGGAAAACTATTTTTATATGTCAATCAGGGGGCTTATATATCACATCTTACATTTTACTATGATATCCAAAACATTAACAGTCTTTTTCCAGTTATTTAATATATAAAATATGAATGTTAAATAACTGGAAAAAAACTTTTAACATTTTGAATATAATTTTAATATTATTTCAGGATTACTTCAAAAAAGCAGAAATAATCCAAACTCCATAGAAGCTGTCCCTTTATTAAATTAACTGAATAAATTGTGAAGTTTAAAAAAAATTTCACTATGCAACTTGGTAAAGAAAACAAAAAGGATGAAGTGGATTATGGAGTAATCCATTCTGCATTAATTTACCTAATAAAATGTAATGATAGATTTCATACATACACAGTTGTATTGAGCAAGTGCATATTAGTTTCATATCAATATTTTCCCAAAGCTTATTATGAAAAAACAACAACAAATATTTTAAAATTTTTAGATTTGAAAACGTAAATCCCAGCTGTCAGAATCAAAGTAGCTTCTATCCTATGGGAAGATGAATAAAACCTGACCAGTTGAAAAACCAGAAAGCAACTATTGAAATATATATAATAGCAAACCTGGGAATATTCACTGTCGGTTTTTTTAATCCAACAAAAGTCAATAAAAATTAAACTGGACAGAATTCCCTGGTGATAGAACAGAATCTTGAGTAAAAATGTCTTCCTACTTCCATATGAGAGCTTCTTGTAGTTAACACTAAATTTAATATTGCCGGATCCAATTTGAGTCAGTCACTGGGACCAAAAGTTTACTCTTCCAAGTTTTAGGGCTTGTGCTGGAGCCCATTCTCCCATCCTCATGAGGATGAGCTTCAGCACATGCCCGAAAGCTTGGAAGAATAAACCTGATAATTGACTCAGATTGGATCTTGCAATATTATCTTGGGATACATATATTTTTTCTTCTTTTGCAAAATTCAATATTTTCCAAGTTGTATGAAAAAGAATTATAACTATGTTCACTTAAAATTTCAACTGTCCTAATAAAGGTTATGCTAGAAGTACAGAGTACATTAAATAGAACTTTTCTTCACAGTAAAAAAAAATCACACAGTGGTCAACGATATACTCACTGAATAATTACGATATGCTTACCTATCAAGAGCACCTTCTAAGTGTTCATGTGAGACATCAAAATAGTAGTTGGTGTGTTCTCCACTGGTAAAAGCATTTGAACTTCCTCCATGTTCACTGAGAAATTGGCTGTACTCATTTTCTTTGGGGAATTTTTTAGTTCCCAAAAATAACATATGTTCACAAAAATGGCTTAATCCAGGAATATTAATGGGATCAGATAACGATCCTTGTGGAGAGAAAAAGAAATATAACAAGCCATTATAAATGTTTCAGTTTTATTGAAGAAATACTGTCGAACTTCTATAATTAGATTGATTTTTTTTTTAAATAGGAGAGTTGTAAAAAATCAATAGGAAACTTTATTTACTTCAAAAAAGATCAACATATGAAATAAATTAAGTAGATTTATTTACTCTGCAGCTAAGTCATGCTAGTTATATGAGCTACTACACAATTTCTTCAGTATTAATAGTTCCACGTAAATCTCCACTGAAGTCATAGTAATATATACTATTAACAAATTAAAGGTGAAGATATGCAAGCATTTGAAACTGCAAAGAAAAAAGAAATGTTAACTAAACTGCATGAAAGTCAATCAAGACTTTATTTTACATAAAAATAAAAGGAAAATATTTAGAAACATTGCTATTAGGTTAGTGGTTTATTTCATTCTCTGCAAGCTTTTTGAAAAATATAAGCAAAATTCTATACTACAATAAACACAATTAGAAGTTGCTGGATCCACTACTATTACATTACGATTTCTATTATTACCATTTTACTCTCTTCCTGCTTGCTTGTTTGTTTCTTGTAACCTATGATTACTTATATTTTTTATCTAATTTCTTGGTGGTCTTTTGCTACATGTAAGTTTATAAAATAACATGAAAATCTTCAGGCTGTGCCCAGCAAACATACAAATCTGACTAAATCAATTCTAATTTGAACCACTGACTCTTGGGGGGGAAATGTTAGTGAAATTTGCAAGCAAACTTATAATTGTACTTAAGTCACGTACGTAAAAGATTTTGTGACCCTGTGTTATCATACAATATAAAACCAAAACAAAACATTTGATTAAATACCTATGTGCACATCAAGTGTAGCTGAAGATTTGTCTGTAGTGGGATCACTGATAAGCATTGCTTTGATGCCATTTGCCAGTTCTAATCCACGATATTCTCGCTTATCTTCAGGTGATTTGATAATTTCATTTGTTATTCTTTTGATAGCAAGATCATTCATTTTGTAGTATATTTCCTGCGGAAGCCTAAAGAAAATAGGAAGATATCAGGAAAAGTTAGATTCAAATAATTTAAGATAATATTACAAACATAAGAATATAAGTAAGTGTCCTACGGCATCACTCTGGCCTAACTCTGGCCTAGTTCAGCAATCTAGTCTTACCAATCTAGTTAACCAATTGCACAAGAAAGTCCTCTAATCTCCCAAGAGATGGCCTTCAGAGGGATTCATGCTATCACCACAGGCTGATAGCACTGATCTATCTATCTAGCACAGATTATTTCCATTTATGAGGTCCAGTCCTTTTTGAAGCCAGCCAAGCTAGTAGCCAGGACTGCAAATTCTGATAAATACATTACTACAACTTCCAAACACAGTTCCAGATCTAAAATACTTTATCCACGGACTTAAAAAGATCGTAATGGATTCAGTTTATTAAGGTAAATCATTTTACAGGCTACAGGTACTCCTTGACTTACAAAGGATCATTTAGTGACCGTTTGAAGTTACAACAGTACTGAACAAAGTGACTTGTGACTGTTTTTCACACTTATGACTGTTGCAGCATCCCCATCATCACACGATCAAAATCCAGATGCTTAGCAATTGGCTCATATTTATGATAGTTGCAGTGTCCTGGGGCCATGTGATCACCTTTTGTGACCATCTGGCAAGCAAAGTAATGGGAAAGCCAGATTCATCTTACGTCTGTGTTATTAGCTTAACATCTGCAGTGATTCACTTAGCAATTGTGGCAAGAAAGGTCGTAAAATGGGGCAAAATTTTGCTTAACAATTGTTTCATTTCAACTGTACTGTAATTTATCCTTAATTGTATCCCTGCTAACTACTGATTAATAATAAGACTGTTTTCCAAAGCTAATTCTGAGTTAAATAAAAATGTTAATACAATGCCCAATTAATTACCTAAATAAAAACACTACTCCACTCAAACCATAGTATAATAGCACTCAACTTATCATTTGTTTTAGCAGGCCATGCTTAGATTTATATGGCTCTTTGAATCCCAAATTAACAATTTAAGGTTAGTTAGAACACTAGTGAATTGAGCAAGATAGACATATTTTATAATGCCAAAATTCTCCTGCAAGGATCAGTGAGAAATCCATTCAGTTCATGACCTGCACTTACAAGGAATTAACTGCAGCACACATGAACACTGGGGTCATTCATGCAGGATTCCTTGCATGATTATGCCTTTGTCTGAACCTCAAGAAATGCAACGATCACATTTTCAGTGCTTGTTCTTGCAATATTCTACTGCTAATTAAACTGCGCTTAGATATAATAAAGGAATACTTCTTCTAGATGTTGTGCTCCAGACAGAAAAAATGAAATTTTGACTTTGGGATTTGCTGATTAGATAAGTTTGCGTTATTTTGGGATTTGCTTATAATTTTGTTATTATTGTTATAAAAAATGCTAGTATATACGAAGTACAGATAGTCCTCGATTTATGGCCACAATTGAACCCAAAATTTGTTAAGCAATCCATACTGAAAAAAGATAGAAGTTAACGCTTTTTTCTTTTTTTTCCCCCCCTTTCCCTTACACTTTTATTTCCTTTTTCCCCTCCCTCTTCCCTATTATTTTTATTTTCACTTGTGTTTCATATTTTGATAATCTGAGTAAAATTTATACACACACACACACACATAAAACAAATATATATTTTATATATAAACTTTTTATTTGGATTATCGTGTGTGTGTGTGTGTGTGTGTGTGTGTGTGTTGTGTGTGTGTGTGTGTAAAAAAAGATATAATGCAGGAACAATGATAAAAATGAGAAGAATAGAGTAATGTGGGGCTGTTCTTCCTTGTACATTATTGCCTGGTTTTGTTGTTTGTATATTAGATTAACTTTTAAACTATAACTCTGAAGAAAACAGCATATCTTCTTCATCCTATCACTTAACAATATTAGCAAAACATTACCAATTTTCCTAAATCATCTAAATGACTTGTACTTCCATTTGCAAAGTGCTGAATTATTTGTTCCCAACAGCTATCTACTTCATGATAGCAGCACGCCATCCTGAAATTTTAAGACAAATGCAAAATGCATCAGCTTTCTAGAGCAGAAAAGCAATATATTACAAAAGTGCTAAATAATTCCACACAGGGAAAAAAACCTGCTCATATTCTATGACACTATAGTAAGAAATATAAAGAAAGAATCAAATAGTTGCATTTTACAAACTGTACTATTCTATTATAGTAATAAAGAATTAAGTATTAAAAAGAATTAAGAAGTTAAGCAAAAAGAAAGCTGGGCGAAAATAGAAACAAAATGGTAAATTTCATCAGCAGTAATGGAGCAAAATATTTCATGGCTAAAACTAGATGAATAGCAAATTAAATTCCATATTCCTACGCTCTACCTTCACTAGTCACAAAATTATTAATAATTGAGTGCACAACAAAGTAATCTATATTCTATGGCAGGGGTGTCAAACTCAAGACCCGGGGGCTGGATCTGGCCCATGGGGTGCTTAGATCTGGCCTGCAGGGCCACCCTGGAAACAGTGAAGGATCGGCCCATGGCTCTTCCAGTGAAAACGGGCTCCCGAGCTCCGTTTTTGGCTGCGACGGCGTCCTGAAACCCTCTAATAGCGAAAATTATTTTTTCACTGGCAGACAGTTGCAGGAGGCTGTCGCAGCCAAAAACAGAGCTCGGGAGTCCATTTTCAGTGGCAGAGCGCTCGGGCCACCATAGGCGCCCCCAATGAGTGATGTCAAGCGCCTGGCCATGCCCCCCTGGCCATGCCCCCCCAAGATTAAACATAACCCTGATGTGGCCCTCAATGAAATTGAGTTCTATGGTATAGGCTCTTCATTAAAGATCCCTGGAACTCCGCACTGTACTTACTATAGGCGACCCAAATATATAAAACAGACCTTGGCTGTTAACATTAGAATTCTATGCTTAAAAATCACATACACGTTTTTTTCCAGCTAAATTCATTTTGAACTACATAGCGAATCAAACAATAAAGCAAAATTCTTTCTTCTAATTTGTCTAATAAGTATTTTATAATGACATTTTATGCCAGCTGGGATGGTAGTCTGATGTGAGAAAGAATCAAACTGAGAAGGGAGTCAGATTGCGATAAAATTAAAGAGCTGCAATAATAAAGGTTGCCATAATATCAGTAGGATACACACAGACATTATATCCTATCAGCGTGTCATTTACTTCACTCGTTGAAAGCACAGCAAGCTCTGCATTCTCAATGATTTTTCTTTCAAAAACACAATTTTTCCCTGGCTGCCTTTGTTGGAGGTTCTTCATAGCTTTCAGATACTGCCCAATGTGTAGACATTTAAAGTTGCCATGGTATCAGTTTTACATGTGCTATGTCATCATCATTCAATACAGTATGTCATAACAATCCATTTCCAGAAACATCAATTGTATAGAATTAAAATCTAAAACTATGGACCTTCAATCTATTTTTCAACCATGTAGTCTGACATTCATCCTCCTTTGAATTTTCCTGGTTACTAACATAGGTATCTTAGGAAAACTAGGTATGTCAGCATTCCCAGAAGAAAACAAGAATCTTGTGAGAAATCACTACATAAAGTTTATATGATAAGCATATTGTTAATCCTCTAAAATTTCTATAAATACTGAACTACAGAAAACAGAAATCACAGTCTTTTAGTCTGATAAAATTGACTAAAGTAGATAGCCTTCAATACCAACTCCCAATCATTTTCCTGACAGTTATGAAAATCAAGAAATCTTTTTGTTTCCTTTTTGGGAAGAAAACAAGTCAACAACAGCCTGAAGCGAAGGAAACATGCTTAAAACTAGTATGTTTACAATCCAAAATTAGATTTTTAAAAAATGATAGCAACTGGCCTTGAACTTTATTGTTATCAGATACTAAAAATACATCGCTTTTCTAGCACTATTCTTCTTTTGCTGTTATGAATTAGTATCTCATTCTCATACTAATTGAAGTCCACACCACATTACCCAGCACTGTTTGCCATGTGCCATAGACCAGAAATTGTGCTTTAGAGAATTATAGCTGTTATAATGGCCCACACATCAAAAGCGTTTCATTGTAGATCATAACATAGATTACAAAAATTGCAACAAAAGTTTGGTTCCTAGGTTAAAGCCAATAATACAACACATATCTAACAACCAGTAAAACACAGTTAGTTGGGTGGTGATGTTGCCATTAGGCTGTACTCAATAGAGCCTTTTCTGTTCTGGTGCCCAACTTCTGAAATCTGGAGATCAGATTGGTCCTGATTCTGCTGGCTTTCCACAAAGCCTCAAAGGTTTGGTTCTATATTAGAACTTGGGAGCCTGAATGTTGGATGGATCAAATTTCCTGGCTGTGCTGTTTGTTTTTTATTTTCTCTTAGCTGCTGTTTTGTTTAATTTTGAATATGGTTTCATTGTTTTTAATATTACTAACTATCCAGAATCATTTAGATAGGTACCTACCTACGCAAATACCTATGCATGGGTCCTCTTTATAGACTTCAGTTCAGCATTCAATACCATCATTCCAAACATTATTCTAACTAAACTAAACCAGCTAGCAGTACCTGAACACACTTGTAAGTGGATCATAAGCTTCCTAACAGACAGGAAGCAGCAGGTGAAGCTCGGCAGAATCACATCTGATACCTGTACAATTAGCACAGGGACCCCCCCAAGGCTGTGTGCTTTCTCCACTTCTCTTCTCCCTATATACCAATGACTGCATCTCAAACCACCCACCTGTTAAAATAATGAAGTTTGCAGATGATACAACAGTGATTGGTCTCATTCGAGACAACAATGAATCCGCATACAAATAGGAGGTTGAACAACTTGCCTCATGGTGTGACCAGAACAATCTGGAACTGAACACACACAAAACCGGAGAAATGGTGGTAGAGTTTAAGAGAAACCCTCCCATACTAGCACCTCTTACAATACTAGACAACACAGTATCAGCAGTAGAAACTGTTTTTTCACCCCCCCCCCCAGGGAAAAAAAAAAAACCAAAAAAAAAAAAAAAACCCCAGTCCCCTTCTAGTAAGGAATAATAAAAAAAAAAAAACCCCCCCCCCCGGGCCCCCCCCCCCCCCCAAACCCCCCAAAAAGAAAAAAAATAAAAACAACCAAAACAAAAAACAAACCACAGCCCCCCCCAAAAAAAAAAAAAAAGACCCCACAAAAAAAAAAAAAAAAACCCCCCCCCCCCCCCCAAACCAACCCCAAAAAAAACAACCCCCCCCACACCCCCACCAACCCACCCCAAAAAACCCCAAAAAAAACACCCCCCCCAACCACCCCCCCCACCAACAAAAAACCCCCGCCCCCCCCCACAACCAGGAAAAAAAAGAAAAAAAAAAAAAAAAAAAAAAAAAAAAAAAAAAAAAAAAACAAAAAAAAAAAAAAAAAAAAAAAAAAAAAAAAAAAAAAAAAAAAACAAAAAAAAAAAAAAAAAAGGAAAAAAAAAAAAAAAAAAAACAAAAAAAAAAAAAAAAAAAAAAAAAAAAAAAAAAAAGGAAAAAAAAAAAAAAAAAAAAAAAAAAAAAAAAAAAAAAAAAAAAAAAAAAAAAAAAAAAAAAAAAAAAAAAAAAAAAAAAAAAAAAAAAAACAAAAAAAAAAAAAAAAAAAAAAAAAAAAAAAAAAAAACAAAAACCCCCCCCCCCCCCCCCCCCCCCCCCCCCCCCCCCCCCCCCCCCCCCCCCCCCCCCCCCCCCCCCCCCCCCCCCCCCCCCCCCCCCCCCCCCCCCCCCCCCCCCCCCCCCCCCCCCCCCCCCCCCCCCCCCCCCCCCCCCCCCCCCCCCCCCCCCCCCCCCCCCCCCCCCCCCCCCCCCCCCCCCCCCCCCCCCCCCCCCCCCCCCCCCCCCCCCCCCCCCCCCCCCCCCCCCCCCCCCCCCCCCCCCCCCCCCCCCCCCCCCCCCCCCCCCCCCCCCCCCCCCCCCCCCCCCCCCCCCCCCCCCCCCCCCCCCCCCCCCCCCCCCCCCCCCCCCCCCCCCCCCCCCCCCCCCCCCCCCCCACCCCCCCCCCCCCCCCCCCCCCCCCCCCCCCCCCCCCCCCCCCCCCCCCCCCCCCCCCCCCCCCCCCCCCCCCCCCCCCCCCCCCCCCCCCCCCCCCCCCCCCCCCCCCCCCCCCCCCCCCCCCCCCCCCCCCCCCCCCCCCCCCCCCCCCCCCCCCCCCCCCCCCCCCCCCCCCCCCCCCCCCCCCCCCCCCCCCCCCCCCCCCCCCCCCCCCCCCCCCCCCCCCCCCCCCCCCCCCCCCCCCCCCCCCCCCCCCCCCCCCCCCCCCCCCCCCCCCCCCCCCCCCCCCCCCCCCCCCCCCCCCCCCCCCCCCCCCCCCCCCCCCCCCCCCCCCCCCCCCCCCCCCCCCCCCCCCCCCCCCCCCCCCCCCCCCCCCCCCCCCCCCCCCCCCCCCCCCCCCCCCCCCCCCCCCCCCCCCCCCCCCCCCCCCCCCCCCCCCCCCCCCCCCCCCCCCCCCCCCCCCCCCCCCCCCCCCCCCCCCCCCCCCCCCCCCCCCCCCCCCCCCCCCCCCCCCCCCCCCCCCCCCCCCCCCCCCCCCCCCCCCCCCCCCCCCCCCCCCCCCCCCCCCCCCCCCCCCCCCCCCCCCCCCCCCCCCCCCCCCCCCCCCCCCCCCCCCCCCCCCCCCCCCCCCCCCCCCCCTTCAAATTTCTAGGTTCTATCATATCACAAGACATAAAAAGGACACCTAACATCAAAAACGTCATCAAAAAAGCACAACGAAGAATGTTCTTTCTGCACCAATTCAGAAAGCTCAAACTGCCCAAGGAGCCGCTGATACAGTTCTACAGAGGAATTATTGAGTCTATAATCTGTACCTCTATAACTGTCTGGTTTGGTTCTGCAACCCAATAGGACAGACACAGACTTCAGAGGATAATTAGGACTACAGAAAAAACAATTACTACCAACCTGCCTTCAATCGAGGACCTGTATACTGCAAGAGTCAAAAAGAGGGCTGTGAAAATATTTACAGACCCCTCACATCCTGGACATAAACTGTTTCAACTCCTACCCTCAAAATGACGCTATAGAGCACTGCACACCAGGACAACTAGACACAAGAACAGTTTTTTCTAGAACGCCATCACTCTGCTAAACAAATAATTCCCTCAACATTGTCCAACTATTTACAGTCTGCATTACTATTACTATTAATCTTATCACTCTTTATCGCCCAACCCTCCCACTTGTGATTATATGACTATAACTTTGTCGCTTGTATCCTTACAATTTATATTGACTGTTTCCTAGTATGATTTGATTGATTATTGTACCCTATGACTATCATTAAGTGTTGTACCTTATGATTCTTGACTCTTGACGAATGTATCTTTTATATACACTGAAAGCATTTGCACCAAGACAAATTCCTTGTGTGTCTAATCACACATGGCCAATGAAGAATTCTATTCTATTCTATTCTATTCTATTCTATTCTGATCCATGATAATCTAGATGTCTCTAAAGGAACAGGTATGTCATTGCAGCAGAGATTGGCAGCCAGATGGTGAATTTTTGGCCAATGAAGTCTCTCTGCAAAAAAGAGATTACTAAAATAATCCACTACTTCAAAGAACTGCTCCTTGTGAGCAGACTGCAGGAATTTAGGCTTTTTGGTTCATGGGTGAGCAGCTGGGAATTCAAATTGAAATCAAGTTTACAGCCATAACACAGTCTGGACGTAAGGTTCACTTGGCCACATCTCTTAATCACTTTCAGAAATTGTTTAACTCCTTTTCAATTATTAGGAACCTTTAAATTAAGTGACTTAACTGGATGGAGTCTACTTCATATCATATTTGGGGAAGAGAAGTTGCACAGACCTCTATAAGACTGGCCTTATTGTGGAAGCTTCTATATTAGATCCAGGGATAGCCTAAGAATTTAGCCAGTACAGCAAGCATCTAACAGAGAGCATGATGATGAAAGAAACTCAGAAGTGTGAGAACCACTAATTTATAATAGTGAATAATGCTAACATTCTCAGCAGAGTTCATTCAGGCAAGTGAAGTTCAGGATGTTAGCAAATTGGGTCTGCTCAACGTCATACATTGGTGCTTATCATTATTATCATATAGACTCCATTGATCTTACATTTCAAATGCTGAACTAAAGCATCATTACATCAGCCTGAGGCACATGTAAAGAGGGTTGGCAAAATTGAATTATCCACTATCAGAAACTCATGAAAACTTTAGAATTCCAAAATATCATCCAAGAAATATATTAGATGTCCTGGCCAATGTTTGGAATGAAGAGCTAAAGAAGATGAGTGACATAATTACATTTATTATAAATGCACTCCTGTAATCTCCTAAAACCAAGCTCCTTGGACAATGAAAATTGTTAAAAGTAATTTGAATACACCTAGCAAAAGTTATCCTGAATTCAGAACCCCTTGTTACTCAATGAGATGCTAGCAATGAATATATTTTATATAAATTTAATAACAGCTGAATTTTTTGGATGACATATAAGAGCCACTGAAGGGTGATGCAGCAAATGACAATTCTGACTAACCTTTTACTGACTAAAATGTTTACTTTCAGCCTAATCCAGTTTGCACTCTACAGCTAACATATTTATTCAAAATGTGATTATTCAGAGTTTAAAATGACCCCTCTAAAAGGAAAAGAAGGCAGTAAACAATTAACAGATGAAAATCCTGCAGTGCCCAATTTTTTCCCCATCCTTTACCCCAAAAGTGATATACTTGTAAATAAACGAAGCCATGCCCCACCCCAAACAGCAATCAGAACAAAAATATTTTATTGCTCGATTTAATAACTAACTAAAATTAAATTCCTATAAAATAAGGTACTCAATTCACAATATTGATTCCGAAGGCACTTTCCCATTTTTTTCACACACTATTTCACATACAGAAATGCAAGTATGCATAGGCAAATTCTTCTTTGTCCAGTAATAGCATTCAGGAAAAAACAAGGTAGAGAAGCTGGTGAAATTGTGACAATTTCTGAATTAGGAATGAAAAGAGGGAAACAGGCGGACAAAACTGGATGGAGATAAATCAAGGGAAAGAGAAAACTGGTAATGGAAGGAAAAAGAACATCTATTTAGGTTTTATAATAAGCAGGCAGCCAACATCTTCCAAGCAACAACTAATAATATTGAAAGATATTAATAATATTGAAAGGGTGGCTATGTTATAGCCAGTTGTATGTCTTTTTGGTTCCTTTTTGTATTCCTCTATCAGCAAACATAAGGACAAATAAAAAACTATTTTCCTATTAAGAAATAAATAGTAATGGGTTGTGAGAGCTATCCTAAATTTTGAATCCACACATAACGTGACTGGCTACTCCATTAAGTAATACTGCTATGCAAGACTCTTCTTTAAGTAAATAACTATAGTACATTAATGTTGAATATGATTAAATGAAACAATTTTCCTCCACTTTTCAAAGCCACCAGAATAGTGACTTTTTCACTTGAAAACCCCCCAGCAGAAAAGTATTTGTTTTAAAAAATGAAATCCTGGGCTTTGCCCAAGGTATCCTATAGCTATAGACAGCCCATCAAATATTGTTTTAGAAGAATGGCCTCTGAATGCTGATATTCTCAAGTCTGGCAAGAGAATCTGCTGATGGGATACATATGGGATCTTTCAACCTATATGTTAACCTCATTTTTTAATTAAAACAAGTCTTCAATTAACACAACATAGGAGAGTTGTAAGCAGAAGTTAAATTGCTGATTTGTGAGAAATTCATGAAGCTGACAAAAAGAAATGCAACGCCTTTTGAAGCCAATAAAAATCATTGTCTTGACTTAAATGGAAACTAAAGCTTGGGAACATTTCATTAGTCACAATTTTACCAAATTAGAGTCCTTCTTCTAAATACCAGTTCTTCTACTATAAATTACCAGCTCATCTTGGAAATGATTCTTCTGAAGGTGAATACTGAATTAATTATATATTTCCCAAAATAAACATTAAATTTGTGCCCTGTCAGTCAATAAAAAAATATTTTTTTCTTCATTATTTAAGAGTAGCTGGTCTCAACAGCATATCAATCTGCTGAATGTACTAATTTAATGTTAACTTTCTGGTATTACTTAGCAATTTACCACATGCTCCTTAAAGAGGTTATCTTTGGAACCAATCATTTTTGATAACTATCATGTAGTCTGCAACTTTCTCTTTCTGGGTAAGATTGCTGAGAAAGTGATCAACTGGACAATCCTGGAGGAAATAGATTTGGTTAGGTTTTAGGCTGAGATTTAGTACTGGGAAAGTTTTGATCACACTTCCAAATGATCTGTGCCAGAGAAGGGGTGGTGGTGGTGCATTCATCCTTGTGCTCTTTGATCTTTTAACAGTTTGTCACATCATTGACCACAGTATCCTTCTGAGACAGTTCTGTGGGTTGGGAATCAGGGACCATGTTTTACAGTGGTTCTCTTCCTTTTTCCAGGTCTGGTTCTGCTCATATTGATTGGGGGGGGGTCATTTCCCAAGCCTCCTTTGTATGTTTTTAACATTTGTATGAAATTGTTAGGTGATATCACCTGCATGTTGGAGCTTTGGTGTAATCAATATGCCCAGGACTTTGATGAGGATGACTGAAGCCCTCTTAGATTGTCTGGACTTCTTGATTCTTGGTTTTATCATATTTGCCATTTGTACCTTTCATTTTTGTTTTGTTTTTAATGTTTAAAACACTTTCTAAATCAACCAAAGTCACTAAGAGGCAGGCAGTATATTAATATTACCTATGTTTTCCCCAAAACAAGACCCAATCTTATTTTCTTTTGAGCCCCAAAATAAGTTCTAGGGCTTATTTGGGGGAAACATGATTTCAGGGTAATCAGCCCGGCTGGGCACTCCACCTGCAGTGCACAAACAAAAGCTGGAAAGCACGCGGGGACTGATGGCATCCGGCAGCAGCTGCAGCCTGCCAATCCCTTAGCTGGTACACTCTGGGCTGTGCAGAGCCGAAGGCACTGAGCGGAAGGCAGGAAATCCCAATGCTCAGAGCGAAAGGCAGGTGATCCCAACACACTGCACAGGCTGCAGGTAAGCTGAGAGATGCGAAGATGATCATCCTGTGGCCGTCTGCCACTCCATCTCAGCACTGCTCAGCTTTCCACAGCCCGCAGGCGTGTCCAGATCACCTGCACCTCTGCTTCCACCTGATGCTTGCACAAGTACTCAACTCACCTGTACTGTGTGGGCTGTGGCTGCCGCTAGACACCATCGGCCCACGCATGCTCACCTCCTATGCTAACCATGCCCACCCCCTTCACTAGGGCTTATTTTAGGGGCAGGGTTTATATTAGATGCCAGCGTGTAAATCAGGCTAAGGCTTATTTTCGGGGTAGGTCCTATTTTGGGGGGTAAATCATGGTACTAGTAATAATAATTAAATGGTGGAAACATTAAAGCAATTAATACCTGGGAAATCATTGTTGTTCAATATGCAGCAGGAATAACTGATTGAACCCACATGTGACTTGGTAACTTGAATTGGAAGATAAGAAAACAAATAACTCACTATGCTTTGCACCTAAAATGTTATACTGATAGACTGTATTTGCTAAAGGTTGAAGAAAGCAGAGGACTTAATAGGTTTTAATGAAAATTGCATTTTTTGTACAAAATCATAACTACCTCTCTGATTCCATGAGTTCATAACAAGAAACAGATAACAGTGTTACTGAAAGAAACTAGCTTTTATCAATTAAAACCTACTCTAATTTGAGGGAGATAGTCTTACAAGCAGATATAAAAGCTACACTATAGAATACCTTTATATTTCTGGTGGTTTCACTATATAGTACTGTTGGCAACAATGAATCAGTTGGCACTGTAACACAGGAAGTATTTATGAGGAGACACACTGTTGAGCTGGTAACGTCAATTGCTTCCCATCTAACATTTTAAGACATATGGCCCTCTGCAACCACTTCACGCCTAAGGAAGAATCAAATGAGAAGTAGTTATAGCCATGATTATATCCAAAGAGCAAGTGAGTATATATCACCAAGTTATTCCTAAGTAATGTATAGACATATTCTTGTCACAAACACTTATCCAAGAAAGTTATTTATATTACTACAAAAATGTTTTACGATATAATAAAGCACAATCAGATATATGTTTAATAAACAACAATGCTACTATAGAGTTTGGTCAAACTAGCATTCTGAATGTGTTGTTAAGGCAAACAAGAAGCAATTTTCACAGAACATAGGATAAATTAAATGGAACAATACAAATGCAATAAGCTAGAAAATCAAGAGTAAAATAGTCCAGCTGAAAAAGAAAACAAAAAAGTGATGTAGTGGTTTCAATAAGAGAGTGTACACAAGGAAAAATGAATTACGCTTCACTTTAAAAATATGTGTTCATTGATTTCATCTATAATGCAACAATGCAGAGATGGTCATTCACAAAGTCCACAATTCTCTGGCAATTGCTTTATGGGGACATATAAAGCATGATAATTTATTGGGTGTAGCAATGAAAACTTCAAAATTGCTATGTGTATCAAGGCAAATAGAAATTCCAAAATAATTCAGCTGTATCTTTGGCTGTTTTATGAGTGAGCATATATGGTTAATAAACCTCAGAAGTTTATTCAAAAGTTACAATATTCTTAGGGTGTGCTATGAATCAGGAATCACATAAAACCATACTGTAGTTTATCTTAGCAATGTTATATGAACACAGGCATTATGATTAATGGTTTAAGCTCTGATCACACAACATACTCGAACTGAACTGAAATCTCCCAAGAGTGGAAATGAGGAGCTATAACTCATTAAATGTTGGAAGTACACCAACTCCCAATGTCAATCATCACTAGTCATCCTGACAGTTACTGCTGGCTATTAGTGCAGAATAGCCAGAGGGTGAAAAGGTATTCCATTCTTATATACATTATTTAAGTAAATTTCACCCATCATAAATAACCTGACTAACATGATCCTGACAATATGTATTAAAACAATCTAATTTTGCCTGTGTTGTATATTTAACAAGTGAATTGTGTTAAATCCCATAGTTTCAGCAAAACAGGCAATAGTAATCATATCAAGCTATTAGTATTGTCTCCCACTTCTTCCACATAATGTTGAAATGCAATCATGCAAAGGGGCTTGAAACTTTGTTCATCAGCAGGATGCTCTCCAAAACAGAATAGGGTCAAGTGTGATATGGCAGAAGTAGTTGGCAAAACAAATTTCCAGTTAAAAAATGGGACAGATCCATTTGAAGATTGCAAGAAAAACATTCCAGGAAAAAAAAAATACTTCCCTATGGAAACAATTAAACAACAGCTTTGAATACTACCCACTGTATCATTCTTAAACTTACCCTTTCCTATCACATAACTTAAAGGGATGCTGCTATTAAGGAATTGGAAAGAATTCTGCATACTTTTTCTGCTCTGTTGTTTCATGACCTTGTGTTCTATACTTTGTTATAATCACTCTCCTTCCTCTCCAAGAATAGAAAATATCATGGACCCAGAATTTACTCTTGAAATACATTTCTTATTTATACTTTTCTTACAACATTTTCTGTAGTTTGATATTAGATTCCAACTACTTCTCCTTAATTTATAATTTTTCTGTTTCATTAATTGCATTAGAGCCCAATTAATTTAACATTTCAATGTCAGAGAATGAAACAGACGGTCTCTCTAATGGGGATACTGATTACAATTGCCTTTTCTGTCAGATTTCAACCACTTATTTTATAGCATTTTTTTCTTTCTAGTGCTTTTCCTGCAAGTGCAGTCTGCTTTTTATGTATCAATAACTTAGGAACAAAGTCTACAACTGGGAAAGTGACAGAAGACTATGTTTAGGCCTTCATTATGGCCATCTAATCAAAAAGCAGGGCCTAAATCAGGGTGTCCAACCTTTTGGCCTGCCTGAGCTATACTAAGTGAAGATAAATTGGCTTGGCCTGCATACAAAATATGTAACACAGTTAATACATATCAATCACAGAATAAAATTAACTTTACAAACTTGTGGGGCCGCATTACTACCTGTTGAGGGCCACATGCAGCCTGTGGGTCATGGGTTAGACACACCTGTCTCAAATAGAAAGTGATCAATGGCCTATAATAATTTTTTGTGTGAATACAAACATATCAGATTTTCTAATTCTGTTTTTAAACCATTAGCAAAAATCCTATCAACTTCTTTTCCAAACCTACTCATACTTTGATAGTGTCTAACACAACAATGAAGAACTTCAAACATCTCTTGGGTGACACCCCTTCATACAGTTCAAGGTGTCCACCTGTTGTTCATTTGTTCACCTAAGCTGAATAAAACTAGCTCCCTAGTTTCAATCACTTCATATAGCATTGTTAAAACATTTTCAAATAGTACTAATGTTTTCACCTCCAAATTCAACACCTGAATTTTCATATTATCAAAATATTAAATTGAGCAAATGCTTGTCATTAGCTTGGCTCACAATATTCCAACACCTATCAGGATTCTGATTGGCTGACCAAGAAAAAGACATTTGAAGCATCCAAGTGGCTTCTGCACACGTCAAAAGACAACCTAGTGATATTTTTCAGGAGTGATTAACTTATGACCTACCAAATATTAAAGACAACTCTCAGCATTTCTCAATATCAACAATGCTGTCCAGAACTGAGGATTTTAACTCAAATATGTAGACCACAGCCTTCCTATACCTCCTTGTCAATATTTATAATGGCATAAAACTTGGTGGACTACAGTTGCAATAAGTTATGCACAATAAAAGTATTGAAATATCACCTCTTTCAACATGACTGTTAAGTGTAATTAAACCCAATGTCATTAATCCATGTGGGTGAGATCATGCTAATTATTTCTGGCAACTCCTTGGTAATTACAAATTCAAATATTTCACTAACAGATGATCACATCTGCACTTGTTTTCCACTCCCTACAAATAACATTTTAACCTTCGTATGTTTGGTGCATGACAAAATGAAATTTCTGCAGTCCAAATAGTTACTTGTAATTCACCAAATTCCACACAACCTGTTATGTGTATTAGAATACTATGTAGTTTAGTACCATTATCTTCACTCTCAGGCCAGGCCCTTTTGTTTGATACCCTTTCTATTCTTCCTCATCTGCACTCTACTAAAAGCAAATAAACTTCCTAATGTTTAGTTCTTTTATTACACTTAACCAATGTACAGCCATAGATGTATTCAAATAAGAAATCAAATGGGCCAAATACTGGTATTTAAACATACAATAATTCAACTGTCAGCATCTATGAAAACTTTTTTATTCATTGGATTTGCAGGCCACACAATTCTATAATGACTTGGGGTAGCTTCTATTTTCAAACTGAAAAATAATGAAAAGAAACCAGAGCTTTTGCATAACAATATCCCACACAGCCACTCCACAACCACTCTGCTCAAAGGGTGCTCAAAGTGGACTCCAGTGGAAGTTTATGATTGCAAACCCACTGACTTTAACGAGATTTACTTCTTAAAATTTGCCTCACAGGACCAATGACATATTATTTACATTTTTAATCTGTCAATCACTGGAGTTCCCTGAACTGAGAACAGAAAGAAATAATACTCTTCAAAATGAAGAACTGCTGTTAATAAAGGTAAATAACAATGTCCTGTATATTCCTAACATATGTAAGGCTAAATTAACAGTTTTTAACGGTGTTACTCCTTTTTCATTAAGTTGTCCAAATAATTATTTACCTGCAAAGTGGATAGAAAATATTTCTTCATGATCTGATATTGGCTCACTTTATTGAAAAGTGAACAGTGTATTTGTATATCTCTCACATAAGATTAAATGCATAATTTGGACAACTTCATGAAAACTTACTAACTAACCCATATAAAACAATTGTACATACTCTAAGAAGTGTAAGAAATTAGAAAAAGAATAAAACTCTCATCTGGAAAACCAGTTTCACTTGGACACCGGCTTCGATTATACTGGCATGAAAAACATAAAAAGAAATGCACCAAAAAAAAAAGCGGACACTTTCCGGTCTTATGACTCAGCCTCGATTTCTGAGGCAAAAGAGATCTAAATCTATACCGACACCTTTCTATTAAAAAAAACCCGAAAAGGAAAGGAAAGAAATACTTAACAAGAAGCCATGAAATCTGATGCTTCTCTGGCCAAGTTCTCCTCAGTTAAACCTGTTCAGCATGACGTTAACTTCCTCCCACAAAATGTGACTCCGGGCGGCAAGACACACAACAGAAAAGCAGAGAGAAGCGACTTCAGCACACCCCACTTTATATCGCCTTTACTATTCCTTCTGCCCCAATATAAACACCCGCCGCGACTCGCACCCGCCCACCGACCTTGCCTGCATGCATGGCATCCCACCCATTTTGTCCGCAGAGAATCGCTTCTCGGGGGACGGCGAGGGGGAGAAGGCCGGCGGCCGTTCACCTTCCCCTCCTTCAAACTCCCATTTTAAGGATTTCGGGCCCCGGGAGTGGGGAATTTCTTCCCGCCTCCCTCGCCAGAGAATTCGCATTCGCGCCGATTCACCCCTTCTCCAAGCAGGGGCTGCAACTATCCCACTCGCACCCGGAAGGTCGGTTACACAACCTGGGAACGGGCGAGAGGAGAGCCCGGCGAGACCTCGAGGCGGCCTCGGTTTCCCCCCTCAACCTCTTCCTCAACCGTAGTCATGGCGGGGAGACGCTCGCCGCCGCCCCGCTCCCCTCCAGGCCCAACTCCCGGCCTCCCCGCGGCTGTACCCGCAAAGGAAGAGCTGCTGTTGCTGTCTCAGGAAAAGCCGGCGCGCTGAAGGAAGCGGCCGCAGGGAGGCTCGGAGAGCAATAAGCCGGGAGAGTCGCTGCCGCATTTCTGGGCCCTGCCCGCTGCCCCCGAGCCGGCCTACTTCCCCGGCCGGCCCCTCCCTTCACAGAAAACAGCGCCTAAGCCAGTTCTCCGGCCAGCGGCGGCGCCATTTTGCGCTCCCCGACGGAGGCCTGGAGGCGCTCGGAGGATCCTACCTGGCTCCGAGAACCGCTCCGCCCGCGGGGAGGAAAAGAGTAGCCGGCTTCGGGGAGAGCGGCGTGCGGTGACGGCAGGAGCAACGACGAGAGGCGGCTTGCAGCCAAAGGGGTGCCCGCTGGCAACGTCCGGGCAGCGCCTGTTGCGGTGGCTGCAGTTCAGGAGCAAAGGGCCTCTGGAATGTACCCTTCCTCTGGGGAGCGTGTTTGTGTATGCGCGCACGTATGTGTGTATGTGTGCAAGAGGGAGAAACAGCGCGCGATCCAAAGACTGTTACGAAGAAAGCTGCCCTTTGCACACCTTAAGTCCGAGTCACTTGATTTACTTCCGAGTAAAGCTATACACGCAAACACTAAGCCACCCTGGCACCTTGTGCCCGCGAAACACAAAAGGCCAGGCCCAGACGATCAAGTTGCACCCGCGGAACTACTAAAGGCGCAGCTAATCTTAGAAACGGGCCCCGTGGACCCGCGGCTCGATTGAGTGTTAGCAGCTCGAGGGCCCCGATTCCAATTCAAGCTGCACGTTCCCTTAATTTGGAAGAGGATTAGCTCTACGGAGTCCTAACAGCCGGAGGTAGAAGAGCTCAATAGCTTAGTATGATTTCCCACCCGTTTTTCTCCTGAGCTGTGGCACTACTGATGAAGATGGGGAGGGACTCAATTCAACCCATCTAGTGGGTTTCAGATGGGAGTCTGTTAATTAACTGGTGTAATTTTGGAGTGTTTGGGGATTTTTTTTGGAGCTGCTACTTCCAGGCCTCTTGATGCCTTCTTAAGCAAGGTTAACTATCTCAGTGAGTTTGAGCTGTTTAATTACACAGGGCTGATGTAATAAATGATAAGGGACGGTTCCTGGAAAATGAAATAAATGAAATGTAATAACTTAAAACATTGGATGAGCCCTGGTACTGAGTATAAACTTCATAGGTTTGCAATTTCACATGGATTACCACCAAATGTTTGGCTTGGAAATTTGCACAGCCAGCCTGAAAATTAAGAGATGAGGTAAAGTTTCATGTTGACTTTTGTAGAAAACTAATGAAAACAATTACATACGTAAGTGTATATTGTTTTCAATGTATACTGGTAGTCATAAAATGAGAACTGGAGTGAATCAAACACACAATTCATTAAACAATGTTTCCAAAACATGTCAGACCCTTTGTCTCTAGAATCTGGTCCTGAATTGCAGTTTGTTTTTTATAGAATTTGATTTTTGAGGATAGATTCAGTCTAAGCCCAAGCAACTGAATGTACAGACGTTTCATGAAGAACTAACGATGTTTCCACAAGACAATCTGTGGAAGAATCCAGAATCCTACAAAAGCAATAGAAAGGTTTTTAACACAGACTTTTTAAACTTTATGCAAGACATTAAGAATTATGTTATTAATGAATTGAAGCTGATGAACACAGGTGATTCAAGAAATTGTAGGTTATAAAGTTGAGGTCTGCAGGGAACATCTCAGAAGCCTTGGAATATTTTGGATCTTTGCTTCCTCAAAAAAGAAATTTTCTCCATAAAGAAAGCACTATCCATCCTTCTTTGAGCTGGCACTGATTAATTCCAGAGTAAAACTGATTGTACCCACAGCTAATCTCTATTTTGCTTCCACTAATGGGAAATAAACCCAGGGGAAAAGAGTAGGCCAGAAATAGTCTGAAAGAGGAGAGAGGCAGTCTCTCCTATGATTATGCAACTGGCAAAATCCTGGAGAAAAGAAAACTGAAGCTGAGCAGCTGCTGCGCTCCTTCATAGAGCAGGAGAGAAGTGATAGAGACTGACCTTCCTAATTTTGTAAACACTGCAGTGAGAACTAACAAGGTTGCTTTCTCTCAAAATAAGGATCTGCAATAATACCATGTTAGAATACAGTACTCTTAATATGGGATGGTACTAATATTCTTTTCCCTCCCCATACAAAATATTATTTATAATAACAGATACCAGCTCTCATCACTACCTTTCTGGAGCCTGGAGAAAAGTTGATGCCCAAAATAGGAGCAAGATGACCAGTTGAAAAGGAATTCAGAAGCCAAAAATACAAATATAGGAAGAGAAATAGCTCTAATCAAGGTTGGCTAGAGATCAGAAGGGAGAGGGGTTCTCTATGTTTCAGCTCTGATGATACATGAGAATTCATGTAATCAAGAGGATAAAAGTTTCAGGGCATGTTATCACAACCAACTGCAAATATTGTGGGAACAGAGTGAGAAAGGAATGTACCGTAGAGACAGAAACCTAACTAGCAGCAAACAGCAACCTTAGCCACCCAATCCCAAAGCTCCATTAGTAGAAACTGGAAATATACTTTTCTGAGATGTAATAGAAGGCTTGGATGTATACAAACCTTACTTCTACCACTCTTCTAAAGTCATTCAGGAACTAGGAACAATGTATACCACCGGTATATCAGACTCTTATGTTATGATGTCACTCCCATTGCAACAAATGGGAAAGAACTTCTATAAGGAAAAAATATACACTGAATATACAGTATTTTATGTGCAGTATTTTGTGGTTTCCTGGTTACTAATTCTTTAAGGTATGCCAGCTCAAGGTATCTGATTGAGAAGTAAGATAACTGTGGTTTATAATCTACAATAGCTGGTGTCATACAACATGCTAAGCAAATATTTAAAAGCCATTTTAAGATTTAGTGCAATATGTGAATTCAGCAATGTACAATAGATACCAGATACTGGTGCCCTCATCAAAAGTTTGCACAATGACTATTTTTAAACAATAAAAACTTATTCCCACATATTTTGTTTCCACAATAAATAATAGCAAAGTCCCAGAGCATTAACTTTTTTATTTTCTTTTAATTTTCTATTACTTCATTCATACTCCACCAGGTCTTGCCTGGAGGCAAGTATTACTTCATGCAGTGCACCATTTTGCTATTTGTGATACCATTGTTTGTAATCAGTCTGAGATTTTCTTGCAGCAGTTAACTAGGTGGTGTACTATTTCTTCTTTGCAGAGATGACATTTGTTTTCAATTGCCATCTTATCAATTCTCAATTCAATTCTAAATTTTCAATTATTTATTTTAGATGTATTAGATTCAAAATTGTTTTGCTTTGTACTTAATAAGAGTATATTTTTCATATTAGAATTGAATTCAATTTTAATATGAAAAATATGTTCTTATTAAGTGCAAAGCAAAACAATTTTGAATCTAGTATGGTTAAAGACTGAATTCTGGGAGAGATAGACTATTTTAGAGGATACTGCATCAGATTGGGGAACTATTTCTTAGCTGAAATGCAGTGAATCAGCTGTGCCTGGGTATTTTATCAACTTTCTTCTCTATAAGGGCAGCCATTTGCTAATTGTGTGCTGGAATGTCTCACTTTATGTGTAATATATTGTGCTTATATACTTGCACCTGAAGAGGTTGTGATCTGAGTGGCAATTCTGATTTAGTGCCATTGGGTTAGAAAGCTAATCAAATTATTGGTACCTATTTATTCAGCTTCTTCTCAATAGTTTGCAGAGTTTCCTCTGGAGTTTAGAGGTGAGCATTTTTCCATAGGTAGAAATTGCTTGCTCTTGGACCTCTCTCTCCTTTACGCAGACAAGACCTTTCCATCATTTCCCTATCCTTTCCAGTTACTCTGATGGGGAACTTTACTGTTCCCCTGCACAATGCCTATTTGAGATTTTCTACCCTGTTTTTTTCTCTTCCAGAGAAAGGAATCTAAAAAAATTGTGGAAAGAGCACCAACTGGCTTCCATTTTTATGTGGACTCATTGGCTAGAAAGAAGTGGCCAGCTTCGCAAGAGAAGTACATTAATTTGAATACCACTTTGCCAATAGTAGGGTGATGCCCATCACGGTGGCTCCAAAGATGTGCCTTTAGTTATTTCAAAGTAAATTAATTACAACTGGATAATATAAGTAGAAATGGTTACTGAATGTTTACTTTGTCTTTTAAGCCGTGCATCCCTTAATTTCTATGCTTGTATAATTAGCTTATGTAACATGAGCGCTACATCGAGTTGATTGAATTTTAACAGGTAACATGCAAGCCATCAATGAAAAACAAGACATACCTTAAAGATAACAATTAGTATTTAAGTAGGGCAACAGTTTGGATAGGTGCTGTGTGGGCAGAGGGTTCAACATTGCTGAAAATATAATAATCGGGTACAATATTTTAATCACTAAAAAATTATTGGTGAAACACACACTCCCGGATGCACTGCTTCCTAAGTTATTATAGAACAGGCATAACCCACACCCTGCAAGATACACAAAACTTCCTCTGACCCATTTCATAAGTCCTCAGAATCCTGTCTTATGGCCATATGTGGTAATAAAATGGCAAGGAGAGGCTCAAAGTAATAAAGTGCATCTTAGGTAAAACAAATTAACAATCCTTATCCTGTAGCATATGTTATTACAAATGCTCTTTTGCTTTTTTAAAATAAAAATAATCCTATTAATAATATTCCTCTGTTTTCTACCAATGTGAGTTGTAACTATTTGCAATTAAATCTTTAACAATGTGTTCCATAAGGTCATCTTAAGGGACGGAAGGGAACTGGGATTTCTAGAAGATTGAATATTGCCTCAGGATCTGTTTTCCTTCCTGCAGTTCAATTTTGTTAAATGTACATAGATTTGTTTTTTCTATAAAGAATGCTAATTTGCCTTCATACAAATAATAGGAAAATGTTTCTTCCTTCCACTGTGAAAGCAAAAACTGAAAAATAAGCAAGGGGGTGGGCTTTAATAGTTCAAAATGCAAAAATCCCAGTGTAAAATAAATAAAAAGAACATGTGCACAAAACTGAAAGATATGAGGAAATGATAGAGGAGGGTTATGCAACAGCCATCACTGGTGTTATCAACATCACACCTTCCAAAAGTGAAGGTAGCGAAGAGCTATAGAACATCTACTGCACACTTTCTAAAATTTAATTTTATTGGACACTCTGGATATCTTCATTTTTTTTGCTTCCACTGAAAATAATTGGGAATTATCTTTTAATTATAAAAGCACATATTAAAGACTCCAAAGAAAACAAATAGGGCTGTTGACTGCCAAACCATGTTCTGTCTAATGTGTCTCTGCTGTGCCAAATTGATTTTGAGAAATGATCTTCAGCTTGTTCATTTGGTTTTGCTTTATTTTTGAAGCAATTCCTTTGGTCTTAGGCCTTCTATAAGCAAGTTTTGTGCCAGTGCATCTAGAGCATATAATAGCAATAGCACTTAGACTTATATACAGCTTCACAGTGCTTTACAGCTCTCTTTAAGCAGTTTTACAGAGTCAGCATATTGCCCCCAACAATCTGGGTCCCATTTTACCAACTTCACAAGGATGGAAGGCTGAGGCAGCCTTGACCTGGTCAGGATTGAACTGCCAAATTGCAGGCAGCTGGATATAAGATGTATATACATGTATGTCTTTTTTTAAATACTTTTTGAAATGTCAAGGATGATTCAGTTCCACAGGGAAGATGATCCAGATGAAAATGATTTAGTAAGAATGTGATTCATGCACATCAACAAAACCCACACATCCTTCTCTTGTTATGCTCCAAATGCTGCTGTTCTACCTTCTCCCGCATATAAGCTCCCATATTGGGTGAGGCTGCTATAATTAATTAATTAATATTAAGAACTATGTCACTTAGATTTAAGTGCTCTAGATATATTTTCTGCCCAATCACACTAGATGATTCTTTGGAATGTCATTTCTTTAGTCCTGAATGTCTATGGAGATTCTCAGTCATCCAGGTAATGGTTGTCCCAAAGGTACTTTTTTCCAAAGGCAACTGGACTTTGTTTTTTCTTGAAGACATTTTCCTTCTCATCCAAGGAGTTTCTTCAGTTCTGACTGAATCGTGCAGGATACAAGGATTTATATTCGTTGCCGTCATCTAGTCTTTAGCAGAAAGAGTCATTGAGGCCACTTCAGTCAGTTCTTCCCTCAGAACTCAGTGCTATAAGCCAGCCTGAATCCTAACCGAAAAGAGACAAGGAGAGAATATCCTTCAAATTTGCTTAAATGGGTTATGGTCACACTAACTACTGATACTTTTAAAATAAACACCAGATAAGAACAATCAAGGACATAATAAATGCTGGCTCTTCCCAAGTAACTTTATTTTTAAAATTACCATGTGTCTGAAGTATCAATTTGAAGATGCCAAACTGCTTATATAGTGCAGTTTTGGGGTTTGTTTTAATAAGCTGTTTTAATAAACTAGGTTATTACTGATTTGCATCACTTGCTGTTGTTTGTCATCCACCCATGTCTGTTGCAGCAAACTTCAAAACCATTTGCACAATAACTGAGCATTGGTCAGTTTGAGCAAGACAAAGGAACTATATTAATATACTATTAAACAGACTCAGAAAGCAAGAGTGGAGAGGAATATACATTTTAATTAAGAAAACCGTATATTTTCTCTCCTGAACTCATTTTGCATACAGTAGCAGTCATGCAAGTGAACGTACAGATCTAAAACATACAAAAGGCCAAAACAATGTTGATCAGAGCCAGTCTATAGAACATAGCTGTCTAAAGAAACAAGTCACCAGTAGGTCAGGTGAAAACTCATGTCTGTTATCACATCTACATTTCCAGTGGATCTGGTGTAACTCACCTGGTGTGGGTAGGACCCTGTTGGTACTCATCAACAAATTCCTCTCCCATGTCATGACTCTTTGCTTAATCCTGCTGTCTTCTGTGCACATGTATATGTGTGCTGTATGGGAGGGAATGAGAATGAGAGGTTTTTTTATTGTGTTCACGCACAATTTATATTAAACTTGGGAATTAATATTGTGAGGGGAAGGGCAATAATATCTGCATATATAGTTAAATAATTAATTAAAAGTGATATTAAAATTCAGTCAATGGGTTCCTGTAGTAATATAGTCCCAATCTACACTTGAAATATTTTTATAATTATATGAATTGCATAAATTATATCCATTATGTAAATATTCCTGAACCCAGCAGGTGGGGTGCAGCAAAATACCTTCTATTATTCAATTATTCTATGTGGTCCCATCTCCTTTTGCAAAGAGATTTCCAGCATGCTGTTCAAAGGCTGTGAATCTTGCTTCAGTGAAAATTGCACCACGCCTCTGCTATTAGGGTATAAGGCAGAGCTGAAGCAATCGTGGTGGCATTCCAGCTGAAATATTAGAGTGCAAAGTATTATACATGCACATATAAATTAGTTCCAAGTTCTTGGTAGTATAGCCACTTACTTTATTTTACTGAAATATTAGAGTGCAAAGTATTATACATGCACATATAAATTAGTTCCAAGTTCTTGGTAGTATAGCCACTTACTTTATTTCTTGTAAACTATTTGATTCATGACATGGACACCTTCCACTCCAAACATTTACCTTTATAGACACACCTAGAAACTGTACCATAAAAATACAATAAACATTGTAATTTTTCCATGCAGGTAATTTTTCAATCATGTGCCTTTGTGCAACTGTGAGTTGTGTGCCAGCCCTTTCCTGAACCATTAATTCTTGCTCACAGCCACCCACACCTTAGTCACTTTCCATCTTGCCTATTGCAATGCGCTCTATATGGGGCTGCCCTTTAAAAGTACTTGGAAACTTCAGTTGGTTCAAATGCCGTGGCACACACAGTTTTGTGCAGGCCTAGATGTGCTCATGTATTATCTCTTCTGCAGGAGCTGCAATGGCTGCTAATTTGCTTCCGCATCCAGTTCAAGATGCTGGTGGTTACCTTCAAAGCCTACATGGTTTGAGATCTGAAGGATCTTTTTTTTTTCTCCCAGCAGCTCCAGTGACCTTGAGGTGGAGCTCTCGCCTCACAATCAGGAGGCTGTGAGTTCAATCCTAGATAAGAGGCTAGATGACCTCCAACTCTGTTATTCTATGTCTATGTTCTTCGTGCACTCATAACTTCCAGATCCAGCAGAGTGGAGAAATAGGGAATGCTACAGGTCTCCTAAGGTTCATTTAGCACAGACCTGAGCATTTTATAATTTGGCTTGTGGGGGGAGGGGGGGATCCCAGTCTGGCATGTCAGTGGCAGCATCGGGCAGGGGGATGGACATGATGCACATTGGTGGCAGGGGCGGTGGAGGGCAGCGTCAAGGGCGGTGTGGCAGCATCAAGGGAATCAGGAAGTTGCGATCCTCCACAAAGACCCGTTTTTCATGTGGCCCAGAAGGGCTTTCTCCAAGGTGATTCCCTCACTGTGGAACATCATTCCCATGAAGATAAGATTGGCCCCTACTTTGATATTCTTTCACAAGGCCCTGAAGACTAGTTTTTAATTATATTTATACTGGGTTTTTATCCTTGTAAACTGCCCAGTGAGAATGAATTGGATGGCCATATAAATTTTCATAAATAAAATAAAAATATAAATTAAAATAACATATGGTTCAGATACAAGGTAGCTATTAGAGAAAGTGTAAATATCTTTAAATCTTAATTTTAACAAATTTAATACTCTATAATTTTAATATCAGTAAATAATTCTGATGAATTTAAAAGATTTGCTCAGGCTTTGGTGAGATTTTGATCACTCTTTTATTTAAATATATTATAAATGCTGTGGGTTCCGAATACATAATTAACCCTTAGGTTTTTTTTTCTTTGATTGCTCCAAAGAAAGGTGAAAATAAAGCTTTCACTTCTGTAGCATTCTGTCTTAATGATCTGTACAGAAACTCTGCATTTCTTTCTCTCTCCTTTGCTAGCTACTTCCGTGTACCAAGGAAATTGGGCATAGGAGAGGCATGAGAAGGCTTTGACATTACATTATATGAGAACCAGTTTGATAAGTCTAAAATTTCTTCTTGTCTCATTGTCAGTCATCTTGCCTTGGATGACTGATGAAACAAGCAACTAAAACTACAATTCCCAGGATGCTTGTGTTCCATCCTCATCAAGCTGATGCTTATTTTCCACAATCAATTTTCCGTAGGCTTACAGTTTCTTCAACAGATATAGCATCATGGAATTATTTATTTCCTGATCTCCTAATTTAAAATCCATTCACTAATATAGTTTCTGCATTTAGAAAGGGAGACACTCCCGCAAGTCAGGCCCAACTCAAGGTCATTTTGTTTTTCAAATTTGACAACCTTTAAGATGTGTGGACTTCAACTCGCAGAATTCCTCAACCTGCAGCTTGAAGCCCACACCTGTTAAAATTTCCAGGTTTGAAAAACTCTGAGCTATATGATCTGCTTATAAAAATCCCAATAGGTATGTTGGCAGAAAATTGCAACTGATGGATAAAAAAATCTAAGCATCCTGGCTGTTAGCCTTGAGAATTACATCTCAGATATTTGGATGAAAATACAAACATGAGTTTGTAGAGATTCTCAGTCATCCAGCTCATGGTTGTCCCAAAGGTGCTTTTTCAGGAGGCAACTGGACTTTCTTATTTTTTATTTTGAAGATGTTTCACTTCTCATCCAAGAAACTTCTTCAGCTCTGACAGGACAGTGGGGAATGGAAGGATTTATAATCGTCTTCAAAAGAAAAAACAAGGAAGTCCAGTTGCCTCCTGAAAAAGCACTTTTGGGACAATCATGACCTGGATGACTGAGAATCTCTACAGACTTTTAGCTATACAATTTGAATGGTGTGGGAGTAGGAATAGATTTCCAGAAGAAAAATTGCAGACTACAGGAACCTCAGGAACTTCAGGTGACTCTGAAGTCACAGATAAACCTCTCAAGTACTTCACCCATCCTCTAAGGATGCAGATCACCAGCTGTCTGCAAGGATTATAAATCTTTCCATTATTCCCCACTGTCCTGTCAGAGCTGAAGAAGCTTTTCAGATGAGAAGTGAAACGTGTTAAAAAAAAACCCAAACAAACAAGAAACTCCAGTCACCTTCGGAAAAAGCACCTTTGGACAAACATGAGCCAATATGCAGAGCTATTCTAAACAACCACGGCATGAAATTTATTGCAAGCTGACTACTTCAGCTTCAACCACAATACAAGAGCACACAACAGATACAAACTCAATGTAAACCGCTCCAAACTTGATTGCAGAAAGTACAACTTCAGCAAGAGTGGTCAATGCCTGGAATGCCCTACCTGACTCTGTAGTTACATCCTCAAACCCCCCACTCCTTTAACCTCAAACTATCCACTATTGACCTCACCCCATTCCTAAGAGGTCTGTAAGGGCGTGCATAAGTGTACCATCATGCCTCCCATCCCTGTCCTATTGTCCCCATTTAATCGTACCTATTTCCTGTATTCTTACTCATGTTTATACGTATACCTATTATCTTGTAAGCGATTGACAAATCAAATAAATCAAATAAATAAAAATGCTAGAAGCCCGAGTCAGAAAGATTCATAGCTGCTTTTCCTCCAATGCTCACTGGCCAGCCCTTTTCTGCTTTTTATTCCGCGAGCGAGGAAGAAAAAAAAGAGCACCCGAAGCCTCGGACCCCTGTACAACCTATTTAGATACCACTCTACCGATTAACCCTTTACGTCGCCTAGTGATGATGTCATAAACATCTCCGGGAGTTCACGCGTATTTAAAAATAAAAGTCCCATGGTCCTCTGCGAACCTCGTAGCCTCCCCGCCGATTGGCTGACGCGCCGCGCGAGCAATTCAAAGTGGTCGGCTCAAGCTCTTGGCGCGCTTCTCTCGCGAAGTTGGCTGAGGAGAGGAAAGAGCGGTTTCCGCTGAAGGCGGCTGCGCTCTTTTCTCTCTCTCTCTCTCTCTCTCTCTCTCTCTCGAAGGGATTCCCTTCGGGAGTACGGATGCTTCAGGCCTGCCCCGCGCGCTGTGGGTGAAGCGCCGGTTCCCTTCCCAGCTTGCTTCGGTCTTTGTCCCCGGCTCTCGCCTTCTGAACTCATCCCGGGACGGACCGACGATGAGTTCTTTCGTGGGCGGCAAGAAAGAGGACAAAGGCAAGAACATCCAGGTGGTGCTGAGGTGCAGGTAAGTCCTTGACGGGGCGTCGCCTCCGGGTGGCCAAGGGATTGTCACTTCACGCGGGAGGAGGAGGGAGCCCAAGCGAGGCATCACCCTTTGCCTTGGATCCTCCTTTCGCCAAAGCCTCACTCGGTTTCGATCAGGATTAACCTCCCAGGCTTATAGTCGTGGGCATTTTCTTTACCTGGTCTGGATTCGGATTGGATCACGTTTAGGACGAGCATCTGCTCATCGAAAGGCTCGAGTCGGGATGGAGGAGTTGCGTCCCGTTAATTTGGGATTGGGGTGGGGGGCTATTCTGTCAAGATGAACCAATCTTGGATCTAGTTCCTCCCCAGTCATAACAATCGCAATGCCGCTTGTGGAAGGAGGGCTGCAAGTCTTAGAGTAGGAGCTGGAAAGGGACCCTGGAGGTCTTCTAGTCCAGCCCCCCCCCACACACACACACACAAGCAGGAGAACCTATACCATTTTAGATAAGTGGCTGTCTATCTGTCTATCTTCTTAAAAAACATCCAGGGATGGAGCCCCCACGATTTCTGCAGGCAAGCTTGAGTAGGAGTAAAGTCTCATTAGTTATTGTGTGCTCTTGAACAATAGTTATACATACAGTGTTCATTTGCCTTCAGAAATACTTTCCATTGGAAACAATAATAAGGTGCATTCATTAAGTATGTTCCTAAGCTTCACTGAAAGGGGAGTAAAGCCCTATTATCATGCATCTTGAAGGATGTATTCAGAGTACCTTCCATAGGAAACAATGGCACTTAATTCACCATAAAGTGTGCTCTTAAGCTTCCCAAAGGTGATTTTGTTTTAGTTTTTTTTTATTAGAGTTATGAAGACAGTGGGATCAATCTGGAGACAGCATCTCCAACTTGACAAAAGATTATTGACCGGACATAATTGTCCTGCTATGTATGGGCTGAGGTTATTTCATGTACATGTCTTCTTTATTTGGATGTATTTGAATTGGGACGAGTGACAGGCTCCTTTTCACCCTCTCTCTCCAGAAAGATGTAAAATGCTAAGGTAATAGTTGTTGAAGACTCCAATTTAAAAAGCACAGTAGTAGTTAGGCTTTTTAATAAAAAAATATATGGTAAATGCTTGAGCTGGAAAGTTTTATAAGGATTGTATCATTGACTACCTTATGGCATGGGCAAAATATCACATTTTGATGGCTGCCAGTCAGTAGTTATTCTCTAGTAACTTACTGAGCGGGATAGCAATACAAAATATAAAAATCAGAATAACCTAATATGGGTAAAATCTGTTTTAAGGATCTCAAATCATATCCATGTCTTTGGGCTAAAACATAAGCCTAATTAATTTGCTCCATTTGGGGGGCACTGGCATGAGGCTAAAGCTTGAACCTGAAGAGAATTTGTGTGGAGTTATGCAATATGAAGCGTAAGATCTTTGTTGTGATGGGATTTTTGTTAATGCTGATATAAAACTTTCCAGCTAAAGCATTTTATCATTTAAAAAAAACAAAAAACAAACCCTAAACGGTACATACATTTCAAATGAACAGATTTTGGTTATCAACTGAATCTTTTTGATGAACCATGCTGAATAATTATTTTTATGTCATGATTGTATCATGAAGTTCAAAATCAAAGTGTAGTATGTTCTATAGACAGAATTGAAGTAATTACAATTATGCTTTTTCTTTGAAATTAATTGGTGTATGTGCCATCTATCTTTTGAAGGTTATTAATGTTATGATATCCAAAATGGCCAGATATATTAATTTTCTGGCTCAGACAGTGAAGATATTTGCTGTCTATAAATTGATCCTAATTTTAAATGGCTCATATATAAGGATTTTCAAAATCTAAAAATCTATATTTCAGCTCCATTACTTTGCATCATGGAAATCCAAAGTGTCTTTCAATGCTGTTGTTTGATAATAGTTTGGGGTGGGTTTTATCTCTAAAAGAATATTTAATGGTATTGATCCCTTGCATCCACATTGTGCCTGTTGGGAGTTAAAACCCACTCCTCTCCTAGGAAAATGAAATAGTTTAGGATATATTGCCCAAAACCCTTTCATTAAATCAATTCCTATTATGGCTCTACCTGAAGAAGGTAGATCTTAAGTTATGTAGAATAGACTGGCCCAGGCCTTAATGGCCCATTGACAAAGGTGGGGGGCTGAGTTTCTGCCTCTCTGAGTTTTTACTTCTCTTTTAGGGGGAATATTTTGCCCTTTTTAATATATCCTAAAGAATTTCATTTTCCTAGGAGAGGGGTGGGTTTTAACTTCTAGAACTAGAATTCTTTATTGGCCAAGTGTGATTGGACACACAAGGAATTTGTCTTGGTGTAACTACTCTCAGTATACATAAAGAAAAGGTACATTCGTTAAGAATCAAGAATCATAATGTACAACAGTTAATTATAATAATAGGGTACAATCAACAATCAAATCATACTAGGAAACAAGTCAAGTGGGAGGGGATGGGTGATAAGGAGTGGTGAAAAGATTAACAGTAATAGTAGTGTTCCAACATGCCTTTACAGCATCAAAGGTAATAAAAAATGTAATGTTTCAGCGTGCACAAAATTATATGCTGTTTCATGGTGGTTCCAGATAAATTCCATATAATATCACTAGATCTGTTCATTCTAAATTTTGGGGCCAAGATATATTTGCTTCATATATTTGTAATGATTCAGTCAGCTTGCCCTCGGAAGTTGTGGGAGCGCCATTACTTGAGACTTTCAAGAAGAGATTGGACTCCCATCTGTCAGAAATGGTGTAGGGTCTCCTGCTTGTGTAGGGAATTGGACAGGAGGTCCCTTCCAACTTTGGTTATCTGTTATCTGTTATGTTTTGTGGTGATATTCTGTGATTTGGTGGGTTCATGTGGATCATATCTAAAAAAATAAGAGCTTCCCTGTCAATCTATGCCTTAGATGTGAATTTCATAGTGATGATTGGTTCCTTGACTACATACAGGCAGTCCTCAACTTATGACCACAATTGAGACCAGAATTTATGCTAAGTGAGACATTTGTTAAGTGAGTTTTGCCCCATTTTATGACTTGCCTTGCCACATTTGTTAAGTGAATCCCTGTTGTTAAATTAGTAACATGGTTGTTAAGTGAATCTGGTTTTGCCATTTCATGTCAGAATGTTGCAAAAGGTGTTCCACATGATCCCAGGACACTGCAACCGTCATAAATGTGAGTCAGTTGTCGTACATCTGAATGTAAATCACATGATCATGGGGATGCCGCAATAGTCATAAATGTGACAAATGGTCATAAGTCACTTTTTTCAGTGCTGTTGTAACTTCAAACAGTCATTAAATGAACTGTTGTAATTCGAGGACCATCTGCAGTTCAAATTGAAGATTTTTGTCATTTAATGAAGTTTGAGATGGTTTATGTGTAAAACCTATCCTCAGGTCCATGAGGATCCACATAGATCTGCACTTTGTACAGGAACAATATCAGCCCTGTGTTGTATAATCGTTAAGGTGTTATACTAGGATCCTGCTTGGTTCCATCTTCAAGCAGGAATGCTAGATTCCAGATTTTGGAATCTTATGGTACTGCATGCATGCCAACTAAACTTAACTCAAAAGCAAAGGAAACAGGCTTATAGGTCTTGTGCTGATTTGAAACTAGGCTTAAACACTCCCTTCAAATAACATATGGGAAACTGTTTTTAAAGGCCCTTCAATGTATCTGAGCGCAAAGCTAATTCCTACTCTGTAGTGGAGTGTGACCATGGAAGGAAGGAAGTTTTTGTTCGTACTGGAGGAATGGCTGATAAAACATCAAGGAAGACCTATACATTTGATATGGTAAGTCTTACTCATTGCTTAATAGGAATGTTTAGGGCCCTTTCCCCCCCATTTTGGCAGTTTAGGAGCATCTATGCTAAATTTTGTGCTACATTTGCACAAAAAGCTAAGGCAAAAAATGAAACATAGATGCTGAGGGGTGATGGATTTGTTTCCATGTTCAAGCCCTGGCACCTTCAATAACAAGGAGCAAATAGTGAGCAGTCAGAAAGATGTCTGAAAGCCCGAGGAATTGTTAAGAGCATGAACACGTGCTAGCTTGGTATTGGATGTATTATCAAACTAGGGTTCGGTGTTATGTCTATAGTCTACACACACACACCCAGAGGGAGGGAAGGAGAGAGAGAGAAAAGATAAAATAGGGAAGGTCTCTTAGAATAAATATCAAATGTGTATTATAAAGAAGGATATTTATTAGAGAAACAGAAAGAAAAATCTATACATGTTGCTATAATTTCACATAAAACTCAATATAGTAATCTATCTTTAAACAGAACTTTGGGTTTCAATGCAAATGTAGAGTTAGTTGCTGAGCTGATGAGGAAAATCTTGGTAGTATCAGAAAGATATATTGAAAGACAGTATTATTGAAACTGGAGACCAGTAAAGGGAGGGTTCTTAGAGGAGGCCAACTTTTTAAAATTGTGAAATATATTCAGTTTCTGACATCAGTGGCCCATTAAATGGACTAATCCCTTTTCTTAATAATTCTGAACGTAAAGAGTTTCCCTGTTTGGACTCTACAGCATAACATAATAAAAAGTTAACTGTGCACATCTATTCAGAAAAAAAAATCAGAATGGAATGTTTAATTACCGAAGGGGTGCGATTTTCCATCATTAAGTGGAGTATCTAAAAGTACCTAAGAAACAAATCACATAGAAATTAGTTGCTGCTTCTTGGTATAATTGCTATAAAGTAGTTCAGGAGCAGTCAGTACTGTTTATAAACAATACAGATTTATGTCTAAAACTGGACAGAAAGTTCACTTTATCAGTTCTGCTGAAGGACTAGCTCCTTTTGTTGCTTCTTCATCTTGAACTGATTGCCTCAAATTAATTGCCTGAATTTGTTTCCCTGTGCACGTCTCTGTATTAAATAAGATGATTACAGGCAAATATTGTCTTGATTTTTATAAATTATAAGTTTGGTAGTGTTTTTGGCTACGGATTTAAATACCAGTTTTGGGGGGGAAAGTGGGGTTGCACTTAAATCTCATATTTAGCAAAGCACTTAGACTTATATACCACTTCATAGTATTTTTACAGTCCTCTCTAAGCAGTTTACAGAGTCAGCATATTGCCCCCCAAAATCTGGGCCCTCATTTTACTGACCTTCGGAAGAATGGAGGGCTGAGTCAATTTTGAGCGGGTCAGGATCGAACTCCTGGCAGTGGGCAGGATTAGCCTGCAATACTGCATTCTAACCACTGTGCCACCACGACTCTAAAAATAAAATATGGAACAGTTAACGCATTACAGCAAACTCAACCCAGACAAGCTACATTACAGCTATTGGAATGTTAAAGCATATGTTAAAATGTAACTATTGTGTCTGAACTTCTCTCTAAGGAAACTTCTGAAATATTCGTTTTGCAACTAATTATGAAATATAGTTTTAACCTCGGCTTGTTAGAAGATTATTCCAATTCAGGTAGAAGATATGTGTGACTTCAGAGCATTTAATAAGTCCATATTTATGTCTGGTCTCAGGGTAAGAATAGTTTCTTTTATTCAATAAAACAGGTTTTTGGAGCCCAGGCCAAACAGATCGATGTGTACCGGACTGTTGTATGTCCAATTTTGGATGAAGTACTTATGGGCTATAACTGCACTGTATTTGCGTGAGTATTGTGTTTATTTTTTGTTGTACTCCAAAATACAGTATTGAAGCTAATTTTCCAAATTCTTTTATACAGTTATGGTCAAACTGGTACAGGAAAGACCTTCACTATGGAAGGGGAGCGATCACCTAATGAAGAGTATACATGGGAAGAGGTAAAAACATTTTAGTCTCTTCCAAGTATAATGCCGATACATTCTTATGTTCTAACAGCTACCTCAAATCCATGCTTTCTTTGAAGTATCTGCTCATACTTTTTTGCTAACATTCTAAGACTGAACTGGATTCTAAATCGAGGCAGTTAATACTTGTGATATTATTTTTCTGTAGGATCCACTTGCAGGTGTAATTCCACGTACCTTGCATCAAATTTTTGAAAAACTTGCAGAGAATGGTACAGAATTTTCAGTGAAAGTTTCTTTATTGGAAATCTACAATGAGGAGCTGTTTGATCTTTTGAGTCCCTCTCCAGATGTTGGGGAAAGGTTGCAACTGTTTGATGACCCACGTAACAAGGTAAAAAAAAAAGAAGAAGATGTGTCTCCTCCTTCAAGGTCATGAACTTCTGAATTAGAATGTGTAACTTCAGCTTTTCTTTTTTTTTTGGACAGAGAGGTGTAATAATCAAGGGCTTAGAAGAAATTACTGTACATAACAAGGATGAAGTTTATCAAATCCTAGAAAGAGGAGCAGCAAAAAGAACCACGGCTGCTACCTACATGAACCAATATTCCAGGTAAATAAATAAATATTTTAGAAGGCGTCAACAGCAGGTTTTTTACATAAGCAGAAGTAAAGCAGAAAATCACAAACAACTGAATGGGGCCCATTTTGATTGGCTCAGTGAAGTGTTCTTAATTTAGTAGTATTTTATGAATGTGCTTAACATTTTACTTCAGTCAATTCATGGTCATATAATCTTTACTTTAGAAGACTGGGAAAAGGTTCAGAACATCTTTTCTGTTCTCAGAATTGTTTGGGATGTCATGGATCTGAAGTTGGTTTAACATCCAACCAGATTGACTATTACTTGTGATTGGTATCCAACAGGTAAAAAATCACATGGAAAAAGATTATAATATTCACTAGAACATTTCTCTGTTATCTCAATTTGTAGCCGATCCCATTCAGTGTTTTCCATCACATTGCACATGAAAGAAACAACAGATGGAGAAGAGCTTGTGAAAATTGGAAAGCTAAACTTGGTGAGTTTCAACACATGGTATCCGCACCGCATCAGATTATGCTCAATAATACAGAGATGGCAGAATACCAGATCGTGTTATTTTGGCCACAGTCTGAAGGGAAGTTACATTGCAACAATAAACAGACTGGTTTTAAAAAATGCTAGTAGGTGTCCTTCCCTTTAGGACAATAGAGTACAGATCTTTCCATTTGAATTCCATTTTTGGAAATTTGACATTTTAATCCCATATTCTGTATCATCTCAGATTTCTACCTACTAATAGAGGTACCTTCTCCCCTCATCCCATGGTGTAACTGAGAACTTGTTGGGTTTGTAATTCTCCAACTATTGATTGCATATTATAGCATTCTAAACTACGGGCCACATTACCTATGTTTGTTGGGAATTGTAAATCTAAATACCCTCAGATATAGATGTGTTGATATTCAGTTGGTTAGTGGTTAGCAGTAATTGTTGGTTACCAAGGTTGAATGTAATTTGTAGACCTCTCCTTGTGAGTATAAATACTGATTGTGACTTAGGCAAGTTGTTTTTTTATGTATAGGTTGATCTGGCAGGGAGTGAGAACATAGGTCGTTCTGGAGCAGTTGACAAAAGAGCTCGTGAAGCTGGAAATATCAATCAGTCTCTGCTGACGCTGGGTAGAGTTATTACAGCCCTTGTTGAAAGAACGCCACATATTCCATACAGAGAATCAAAACTGACCAGAATCCTTCAGGACTCTCTTGGAGGACGCACAAAAACATGTATCATTGCAACTGTTTCTCCTGCGTCAATCAATCTTGAGGTAAGGTGCTTTCTTTCAGGTAGTGTGTTATGAGTGACATCTGTTGGACTTCCAGATAAAATTACATTTAAAAATTTACAAGATTTAATAAGCATTATGAGAAGACGGGTCTCTAGAGAACAATTTGAACAAGTGGAAGGAAAGAGAAGAGAACAACTAGCAGTAAGATGGGTGGATTCAATTACAGCAGGGATGTGTGTATCATTGGAAGACCTGATGGGACAGGTTGGGGACAACTTACCTTGGAGAAAATCTGTCATTTGGCTTGCAAGGGTTAAAACTATTTTGATGGGTCATATTAATAAAAAGATTTAATAAATTATTATTATTATTATTATTATTAAATTTGCTGTGTACCTCACTGTAGGGCAATTGTAGGCAGCTTACAACAGTAGAACATAAGATTATAAAAAATGTAAAACAATAGTAAAACAGGAAAGCAATAAAAATAAATGATGAGAATACAGCAATTCTGGGTTATATGCCATCTTTCAGAACCCAAGGCAGCAGAAGAGTTGGTAGAATGCTTTATAGATCACAATAAATGCCATTTCTTTATAGGGAAACCCAGCAAGGTATTTCTGGAGTGAACCTCCTTGTATTTTTCAAGAATTCTTTTTTCTTTTATGCAGAAGTGGCTACAAAAAGACGACTCGCTCAGTATTTTTTTACTTTTAAAAGCATTCAAATTTATTTTTCATTTATTTTGTCTTTTGTACCACAGGAAACTCTGAGTACTCTAGAATATGCCCACAGGGCAAAGAATATCATGAATAAGCCTGAAGTGAATCAGAAACTCACAAAGCGGGCCCTCATTAAGGTTCAGTATGCCTCCATTAAGTATAAATGCTTTCTAAATTTTCCCTGCTGCCTTGCAGTGTGAATGCATGATAGTTGATTGGATTTTTTTTAACTGGCCAGGCCAAAAATATAAGTTTATGGGATTTATGGATTCCAGATGCTTCAGAAGATACATTCCAGCATTGTGCTGATATTTTTCACAGGAATATACTGAAGAGATTGAACGCTTAAAACGAGATCTTACTGCAGCACGAGAGAAACATGGTGTCTATATTTCTCTGGAAAATTATGAGTGAGTAACTTGGTTCTCCACAAAAACTGGCAGCTTAGGGTGAACATGAACTAATGATTAATTTAAAAAAACAAAACGCTCCGTCTCCCCCCAGCTGGGCAAGATCATACACACTTAGTGTTTCCTGACAGAATGTGGATAAAGTGTAATTTGTAGAATGTGGTAGAGGGACGGGATACAGCTCAAATGTCACATTTGAGAAGAATGTCCTTTGCCTCATACATCATTATTGTTCCAAAGCAATCATAACTAGAATTTCTTATTGAAAAAGCTCAGGTGATGCTTATCAGGGCCACTTTCAGAAGGGTAGGGCAACATCCCATTATGAGCAGTTTTCTAAAAATAATTCCTTCAGTAACATAAGCTTAGGTGGTGAATTGGCTATTGAGAAATGAGGTTCTAACATTTTGGAGGAAAACCCTGAGGTATATTGAAATACAGTAATTTTTATTTTTTTTTTGAAAGAGGGAAAACCTCAGTCACTGTGAGTTAAGATACTTGGTGACTATGGAATACTGAATATTATTTGGGAAAGAAAGGAATCTCAGAGTATGTAATGGAATTCCCCAGAGCATAACTCGATAGCAAGCTAATTGGATTTTAAACCTTTTGGATGTCAAGATTTAAAAATACAGAATATATATCGTATTTTTTACATTATAAGACAAACCCCACCCCCCACCCACCCCCAAAAAATGGGTGGAAATATCTGTGTGTCTTATAGAGTGAATGTTGCCGAAGCCCCACTGGCCCCACCCTTTGGCCTCTGTGGTGACAATCTCCACAGCCTGGAACAGCTGATCAGTGATATTCTAGGAGGTTGATCCAACTGCCAATCAGCTGCTCGTGCTAAATCAGGCGGTGCTGAAGCTGACCAGGCTGTTTGCTACAAGGAGGCAAAATTGCTGGGAGGCAGAGGCAGATTCCCTCCCGCCATGTTTTCCTCCCCAAAAGCTAGGTGCGTCTTACGGTCTGGAGCGTCTTATAGTGCAAAGAATATGGTACTGCCTGGTCCCACTTATTCTCTCTTTAATGAATCAAGATGAGGACCAGCAAAATAAGGTTTTAAGCATGGTCACTCAGAGTCAGAAGAGAAGTGGTAATATGATTGGATAAAATCTTATATTTGGAAAAGGAAAAAATATCTGGGTGAGTAAATGTGGCAACCTGAATAACTGTTGAATGTTGAACATAACTGAAACAAAGAATAGAAATGGAGGAATAAGTTCATTGATTGATAAGTCTCTTAGCTCAAAGCATCTTCGGATATAACTAATATACTGCAAGATTTATCAGTTATACTGAAGAGAAAACTCCCCTTTATGGAAGGCCTGGTATAGCTAAAAACAACACAACTCCTAGCTCAATTGTTAGGAAGTAAGTTATAGGATCATTTACACTTGTATAATCTAATTGACTTTAGGTCAATTCGGTTTCTTATGGACGGCTTTTAGATTTTTAATAAGCAGTACCTAGTGTATTAAATAGCAATAAATTAAATGCATAGTTCAGGCAGAAATAGGTACCAATAGTTAGCAGTACGAGGAACTTTAAGCATAATGCTTGAAAAACAAGAGAACAATCTAGTAATCAGAAATGAACAGCTATTTTCTCCCATTTGCTCTTAAAGTTATTTCATTCTTTGGCCTGGAATTAATAAGACTACATCATTGTTAACATTGACTTTTTTCAGTGCTCTTCATGGGAAAATGACAATTCAGGAAGAGCAAATTGCAGACTATACTGAGAAAATCACAGCCATGGAGGAAGAATTGAAAAAAGTAAGTGAACCCAGTACATTTCTCTTATCTTTTGGGATGATTCTCATATGGTTAGAAGCTCTAGCATGCTCATCTATTCACAAAAATTATAATGTGAAAAGCTTCCAGTTGTAGATGAATTTCTTGAGTGGCTTTCCTTTCACAAGAGCCAGTGATTTAACTATTGTTGCCAGTTCTGTCACCTTACAAAATGTTTCTCTACAGTAGGTATCACAGGGTCTTTCCAGTGCTGAACATACAGTCATGCCAGCATTATGTATAAAAGTAAAACACCGCATGATTTTTTCAGCACTTTATTCATTAAAGCCTAACATTAAATCTCTGGTCTGAACTGTATATTAATTTCAAGATTATTTGAATTAAATTATTAATTTTGATCCAATGTCGCTTAGTTTTGTTTTTGAAGGTCCACCAGATTGAAAGTCATTACCTAAGTAGAAACAATACAATTAACAGAAATATGAGATAGGGGGTGGAAATGAAGCTGGAACATTGCTTCAAGAAGCTGTAGTACCTTTAAAAAGTGCCAGCAGTCAGAAAAACTACCACAGGTAGTCCTCAATTTACAGCAGTTCGTTTAGTGACCATTCACAGTTTTGTCTTGATGCAGGTTACTGAGTTATTTACTGTTCAAAAAAATAAAATGGAAAAGTGCCAGGCAGACCTACAAGCCAGGGAAATGGAGCTGGAAGTAACCCAGAAAGACTTGGAAATCACCAAGGTTCTTCTTGCTGAAGAAGAATATGTGGCCTCCTCTTTAGAGAATTCGGAAGAAAAACTTCATGGCACTGCTACCAAGGTCAGACCATATAACATATTAACATTGTTCTTTAAAAATAGATTGGTTGCTAGATTAAGAGAATTGTATTTAAAATGGTCAAAGGTGGACCATTTAAGAGCTTCAGCAGTTCTTACAGTTCTGCAGGAATATTGGACTTTTAGTGACATTCTTGATGAAGTCAGAATGTCTTTGCCAATCAGGAAAGAGGGGACGATATGGTCATTTTGCTGATGCTTTTTCAATTAATAGTTTAAAACTGTCTCCAACCCCCGGTCCACAGCATGGTCCTGGGCCGTGGCCTGCTGGGAACAAGGCACAAAGTTCCATTTGCACAAGTGGCAGGCACACAAAACCACACACACACCACTGGTGCTACTGGTTCACAGAGCTGGGAAGTTTGGGGACCAGTGGTCTAAAAGACTTTGAAGCCAAAAGAGGCAAAATTTGGAAATAATATTTCTGTAACTCCCTCTCTTCATTTACACTTGAAAATGTAATGGAAAAAGTGTGTGTGTGTATAGATAGATAGATAGATAGATAGATAGATAGATAGATAGATAGATAGATGGATGTAGGTCTAGGTGTGTTCGGTCTTTTCCCATGTAAGATTAAGACAGGCATGATATTCTTCCGATTAAAATCGAATTCGGTTTTTTGGGAATCGCCCTCCTTTCCCCCCACCCCTTCTCCTCCTTCCCCTCCTTGAGGCCCGAGTCAGGAGTTGCTGGGCAGCTCACGTGAGTCCGCGTTGCCTCAGGAAGGAAAGGCAAAGGAAGAGCCGCGGCGGCGCTTGCAACGGCAGCAGCGGCTCCTGGTTTTGCCTTTCCCTTCCCGCAACGCGGACTGGAGCCGCATGGAGCTGCCGGCGGTAGCAACTCCTGACAGCCCCAGCCGGATACCTGAGCAGAGCCCGGCGGGAGCGGAGGCCGCTGAGCGGCAGGAAAGGGAGCTGGGCCAGCCACAGACCAGCCCTGCAACGCCCGGTCCCGGCGAGGAAAGCAGCGGGCGCTCCCGGGCCGCGGCGGGGGTCTCTTTGTCCGGCCCCGAGGAATATCATGCCTGTTAAGAGTATCTTGGCGACGCTTCGGTGAGGTCCTACTTGCCATCCTCAGGCTGGTGCTGCTTCATGCCACTGCAAGCAGTGTGTGATTGGAGCTGCCGTCTCTATAAATACTGGTGGTGGGGGGCTGGTGTGCTGGGCTGGTTGGCTGCGCTGCTGCCTCTTGATTGGTTGATGTAGTTGATGTTGGTATAATGGGCTGTGTGATGGCCTTGTGAGTTTTGTTGTGGAGATATCCTGGATCTTGTGCTGTAATCTCCTGGGTCGTTTGTTTTGTAATGATCTTTTTTCCATTAGCCTCTTGTGTTTTAACGGCTTGGGTAATGGGTTGTGTGATGGGCTTGCGAGTTCTTTTGTTGTGGTATCCTGGGTCCTGCGTTGTAATCTCCTGGGTCATTTGTGTTTTGATCTCTTTTCCATTAGCCTCCTGTGTAGTAACGGCTTGGGTAATGGATTGTGTGATGACCTTGTGAGATTTATTGCTGTGGTATTCTTGGTCTTGTGCTGTGATATCCTGAGTCATTTGCTGTGTTGCAACGTCTTGAGTTCTTGTGGTATAATTTCCTGAGTTTTCTGATGTGATATCCTGAGCGGGTGGCTGTGATGTAGCATTCTGGGTTTTAGTCTGGCTTTGACTTTGGGTTCTGGGTCTGTGTTCTTGGCGTGTGTCAGCTTGTTTGGTTTTGGAGTCGTGGGGGGGGTGCGACAGCTGGCGCAGCAGCCGTGGTCTGTTTTCTGGATGGTGGTTGTCCTTCGTTTATAGGATGGGCTTGGGGCTGGGTCTGATGAGGGGGATTGGCGGTGGTGTCCCATGTTGTTTTGGGTCTGGTGTTGGTTTTTGTGGCTGGGACTCGTTTGTTGGTGAGGGCTGGTCATGTCCTGTGGCTTTAAGGTGCTGGAAGAGAGAGGAAGTATTTTCTTCTCTTCTGACTGCGTTTTTGAACACAAAAATTAATTCCGAAGGAACCAAATTAATATCCAACACTGAACACTCCAGCAAGAGAATAATCAGGGAAGCCATCGAGATAGAGAAACACCTCCATAACATGAATAGACGGGACAATACTTCCCGCCTACCAGACATCTGGAAGCTAGCCCTCACCAACAAACGAGTCCCAGCTATGAAAACCAACACCAGACCCAAAACAACATGGGACACCACCGCCAATCCCCCTCATCAGACCCAGGCCCAAGCCCATCCTATAAACGAAGGACAACCACCATCCAGAAAACAGACCACGGCTGCTGCGCCAGTTGTCGCACCCCCCGACCCCAAAACCAAACAAGCTGACACACGCCAAGAACACAGATATATATATATATATATATATATATATATATATATATATATATATATATATATATATATGTGTGTGTGTGTGTGTGTGTGTGTGTGTGTGTGTGTGTTTTCTTAAGTTTTTGCGGATATATATATGTATGGCATTCAGCTTTGTTCAGGTATTTTCCCACGTCATTATAGTTGTGCTTTTAAAGTTGTAGCAACGTTTCGGCAGAATCTCATCTGCCATAATCAGGCTTCTGTATTGTGTTCGTCTGTGAGTCAGACTTTCACAGCCATTTCAGTCTGACTATAATGACGTGGGAAAATACCCGAACAAAGCTGAATACCATACATATAAATACCCGCAAAAACTTAAGAAAACATATATATAGAGAGAGACAGAGACAGAGAGATGTGATATTTGAAGACTATCAATCTTTGTTTTTTGTTTTTCTTGCCTTAGCTGCTTACTACAGTTAAAGAAACTACTGGTGATGTATCCGGTTTGCATGCAAAATTAGATCGGAAGAAAGCAGTTGAGCAGCATAATGTGGAAGCTCAAAAGACCTTTATGGGCCACATGAATACATTCTTTGACAAAATCCAGAACTCTGTGAGAAAGAACTATCAGAATCAGCAGGAGATGCTAAACTCTTACTCCTCCTCAGTTAGTAAGTGTTTCTATTCAACTTCACATGGCAATAAAGTTAACACACAACTATGCCTGACCTGCCAAAACCTTGATTCAGACTTGTTTGAAAAATCAAAGCTGTTACCAAATCACTGTTGCCTTCTAGTAAGAAGAGGACTGGGCTAAATAGTTATAACACATCTTTTTCTTGTTAGATGATCTTCTGTCCACCAGTTTTTCAGCATTTGGAGTCACCACAGCAGCTATAGATGCAGCATTCACTTCAGTAAAGGAAATGGTTTCTACTGAAGTGTCCCTAGTTGCCGAAAAAATGCTGAATCAGGACACGCTGACCTCCAAAAATAAAGATGACCTGCAGAAAATGATTGTAAGTACAAGTAACATAAAGTAGAATAATGTTTTGGTTATTTGCTATTAAAATATAAGCCTGAAACAAAAGAAGGATCCTATTACCCAGGGTTGGAGGTTCCGTGTATTTTTCAAATGAAGACAAGGTAGACATGACTACAATAAGATTGATTTTGGTACAGCCTTTCTTCATCCAGTGTCATGAGCATAAAAGCTAGGAAATTTGATGATTAGAAACTTGGGGCAAGTCCCTATGTTACAGCAGAATGCAAGTAAGAATGCTGTTGGAAAGCAATTCTGCAGGAGGAACAGAATATTGTGTATTTGGCACATCCGTGAGTATTTTTGCTTATTGTCTTCAATAACATTTCACTGGAGATTTATTCAGTGCCATGTCAGCTCTTGGGAAAGCAACTTACATTGGAGGAAGCTTGGCACTAAGTTGATCTTATCGATACCTAACGTTTGAGAAACAATAGCTAATTCGGAGCAGTTATAATGTCTTTAGACTTGCCATAATTCTGTTTTCTGTTTGGATCTCAAATGTCTTCTTTGTTGGAAGCAATGAGTTCACTGTCTGGTCTGCTCTTCTAGGAGGAACATGCATGTGGACTGGACAAGGCATTAAGTAGTCTGACTCCTGTGGTACAACTTGTGCAGAGTATAAACTCTCAGCTGCAGGAACACTTCAAGAAAAATTTATCCTTGGCAGAAATGGTAATAAAACATACCTTGAAGTACTATAATTGTTGCATGCCAGTGCAAGGATTAGAAACCTTTAGCCTAGCGTTTCTCAAACATGGGAACTTTTAAGACGTGTGGACTTCAACACTCAGCACTCCCCAGCCATGCTGGCTGAAAAATTCTGGGAATTGAAGTCCACACATCTTAAAAGTTCCCAACGTTGGGGAAAAAAACCCCCACTGCTTTGGCCTTTCAACTTAATCCAATCCATGAGAACAACCCCAAGCTGCCAGAGTCTTCATTGGGGCCCTTCCTCCCTCTCTTGCACTATAAACCATTTGTAGTCCAGTTTCAGCAGTTTCATGCTTTGCCCCCTTGGGAAAGGCACTGAACGGTCACAGCTGTCTAGAGTGGTGGAGCTTAAAGATGATTCAGACAGAGTTCCCTCAATCGTGCTTGTCTTTGGAGAAATCACCAGGTCGTTGATGATCTGCTCGTGGGTGTTTGGCAGGAGGACAAATTATCGTGACATCACAACACAAACCCCTGTCACGCATATGCTTATATCTGGAGTCTGTGTTACGATGTTGCCATGCATGTCTTTATATGCTATCATGCAGTGACATCTGTGGTCCCACCTAAAGAGAATTTGCCATGGTTTTTTTAAAAAAACAAAAACAAAACTTCCAACACATTTATACATATCAGACTAGTATTGTTTAGAAAAAGTCAATCAATATCAATGTGCCCTTGAAAACTGACGTGAACTCTTTTTCTGACTGAAAGGTTACAGGCTACAAAGAAGAAATGGCTACCTTCTTCCATGATCATTCTCTTGCTTTGAGTGAGCTACACAAAGACAGTTCCCAAATGTTTTCTCAACTTCAGAATAGTTATGAAAGCCTGCAAGAACAAATGGAACTGACCAAGATGGCACAGAAAATGGTATTTCTTCCATTTGTGGCACAAGAATTATCAAGCCAATAGGAGGTCCTATTAGAATAGAAGTGGGTGACAGGGTAGTGGTAGTAGTAATAGTAGTAGTAGTAATAATAATAGTAGTAATAGTACAATGATCTTAGAGAAATATGTATTGCTACGCTGATTAAGGAACACTGGTAGGTTCTGCTGGCTATGGTTCCTTTCTCTATCCTGGTGATTATGATTGCATGTTACATATGGTTCAGTGTGACTTTCTTAAGAGAAAGGTAATTAGTTTTTTGGACTTCTACTGCTATTGTGCCCAGTTGACATAAAAGATTGTGAGAGTTGCACTTGAAAATAATTGGAGGACAGCGGGTTCTCTAAAGTCACATATACATACCAAGTCAAATGTGTTCAAGTAGATCAAGGAGAAACGTGAATGTGTCATTTCTTGTGCACATCATGTAGGTGTGGAGAGGAATTTGGCTGTCCCTAAGAAGGGGAAAATCTGCTTATTGAAAAGGGGCTAATCAGGATAAGCAGTACTATATATATTTGTTTCATCCTTCATAGTAACTTGGAAATAGAGTTGTCTTTGTCCATAAATTTCATTTTAGGGTTGTGAGTCTGCTTCTTCCAGGAAGTGGACTGGATACAGAAAATTGAGTTTTGCCCATATATAGCAGAATCTTTCATCCCATGTATCTCCTGAATGGTGGATTTTTTGCCCCTGAACTGTCTCTCAAACAAAATATTCAACTCTATTAGAATTATTGTTCTGCATTAAGTATTAACTGAAAAATGCATCTGAAGTACATTTGAATAAATTTGAGCTTCCTGCATGTTTTCAAACCATTTTACTTGTATACTTTTCCTTAGTAATATTTTTTGTTCAATTTTTCTTGATTCACACTAGGGTACAGCCCAACTTATTACTTTGCTGCAAAATCAACTAATCATGCTCGATCACCAAGCTGAGCAGAACTTCAGCCAAATCCTAGAGAAAGGTGGAAACCTAAAGAAGAATATTAATGATGTACAAGAAAATATAATTGTGTAAGGAAACTTTTAAATTTACTGTATTTTTTGGATTATAAGATGCTCCGGACTATAAGACACACCTAGCTTTTGGGGAGGAAAGCAAGAAAAAAAAATCTGCCTTTGCCTCTCAGAAATTTGCAAACAGCCTGGTCAGCTTCAGCACAGCCTGATTTAGCACGAGCAGCTGATTGGCAGTTGGGTCAGCCTCCTGGAATACTGACGATGAGCTATTCCAGGCTACAGGGATTGCTGCCACCCTTTTTGGCCCATTCCAAGCGGCGGGGATCCTGCTGCCTGGAACAGGCTGAAAACTGGATGCGCAGAGGCTGGAAATGGGATGCACAGAGGCGGCGATCGGCAGCGGCAATCCCCGCAACCTGGAACAGCTGATCCTCGGTATTCCTAAGGCCGATCCAACCGACAATCAGCTGCTCATGCTAACTCAGGCTGTGCTGAAGCTGACCAGGCTGTTTGCTGCAAGGAGGCAAATTGCTGGGAGGCAGAGGCCGGCGGGTGGGGGCTGGCAGGTGGGTGGGCTTTCGGCAACATTCGGTCTATAAGACGCACAGAGATTTCCACCCCCTTTGGGGTGGGGAGTGTGTCTTATAGACTGAAAAATATGGTACTTTTTTTTCTGAAATATGAAGGATTATTCTAATATTCCGCAGTGCTTGGGAGTCAGATTCATCACATTCCTTATCATTGACTCAAGCATCCATGGGGCAGCCCTGCTTCAGACTAAACCTGCATAACTGTATTGTCAAGGTAGATATTTGGAAATGGGAAGTTGAATTTTATTCAGTCAAAATGAATTGAGTGAAATAAAATAGACTCTTTTGCCAATCCCCTTTATTGACTAATGTCAGTTTTACGAACAGCTACTACCTTTATGCACTGCATGGCTTTGATCTCCATCTCAGTAACACTTTTGAGAATCAAAGGCAAGGATGGACATCTTTGAGGGATTGGGCAGCACTTTTACAAAATATATTTCAGGGTGTTAAAGTAAGGCTTGCATGCATTTGCTTTTAGCATTTTGATTGGGGAAAAAATGGCATACTGTATGTTCCCCACTGTTACTCCAAGATAGTGTCATAGAGGGCTTTTCCAGAATGACTTTAATAACATTCAATGAAATTAGCAGTTTAGGTATAACACTTATTTGACTGCTGCTTCAGTCTTAGCCTATGTAATAAAGCACAAAGATTAATGCTCGAATAATCTGTGGCTAAATCCTTTTATTTAGGCAGACTATTGGCCTTGTCAACTCTACCACCTCCCAGCAGAACAAGATGATTCCAGCTCTGGATGACCTTTCCCAAGAGATCAGGCAATCCAGCCATGATAATGTTAAGATACTTCTGGAATCAGACAACCACTGTAAAAATCTGGCCAGTGGTTTGAGAAACACATGCCAAGAAGCAACTAGCTGGGCTGAAACGGCAACTGCAGAGATAGGCTGTGTAGTTGATCAACAGAGAGCTTTTCTCAACAGCCAGAACAAACACCTACAAAACATGCATAAGGTAATCCTAAATCTTACCACCTGGTGACACCTAAATGATCAAAGACTTTTTAAACGTAGAATTTTATGACAGGTATATCCAGATGGCCCTTGATTTACAGCTAAAATTGAACCCCAAATTTCCATTACTAAGCGAGGCAGTTGTTAAGCGAGTTGCGCCCTATTTGACAAACTTTTTTTGTCACCGTTCTTAAGTAAATCACATTTGTTAAGTGAACCATGCAGTCATTAAGTGAATCTGGCTCCCCCGCCCCCAGCTGGGAAGGTTACAAATGGTGATCGCATGAACCTGGGACAGTCTAAATTGTCATAAATACATGCCAGTTGCCAAGCATCCAAATTTTGTTCATGTGACCCTGGGGATACTGCAACAATCGTAAGTGGAAAAACTGGTCACAAGTCACTTTTTTCAGTGTTGTTGTAATTTTAAACAGTCACTAAACGAATGGTTGTAAATCAAGGACTACCTTAATATAATTGTTTAGAGTGGGGTCAGCAATATTTTGGACCTCAGGGACCACCAAACTCATAATTTTAAATCCCGCGGACCAGAGACCCTGGGAAAATCCCCCAAAAAGTCTGCAGGAAAATCCCCCGCCCCGTTTTCTTACCGATCGATCATTCTTTATTTGGGATCACAGGATACCGTCTCCAGCTCTGTTCTCAGGGGGAGAGAGAGAGAGACTTTTGTCTTCATGTAAGGAAAACAGCAGAAGCAGCTGTCTTTCTCTCCCCCAAACTGCGCCAGAAATGAGTTTTTGTGAGACTTGTCGTGCTGGTGCAGCCTCTTGGAGCAGGATGCCTTGCGGGGTCCCAAAGACTCATTACTGGTGGAGTTTGGGAAAGAGAAAGAAAGACTTTTGCTGCTTTCCTTGCTTGCAACCAAAAGCAGCAGAAGAAAGAAGCGGAAAGAAGCAGCCCGGTGGTCAGCCGAGGTACGTGGGGCAAGTTTCCCCCCCTCCGCCCTTTCCCCCCTTCCCCTCACTACCTCGTGTTCGCAATGCAAGCCTTGCGTTCCCATGGGCCATGTGGGTGGCGCAGCCTTGTTTTCCCACAGCCTGGATTAATTGCTTTGGGGGTGACATTTCTCTGCGGGCCACCAGTGGTCCCCGGACCACTGGTTTAGACCAGGCCAGTCAAACTGGCAGCCCATGGGCTGGATACATCACGCGCAGTCCACGCCCACCCCAGCTCCTCAAAGGTAAAAAACATTGTGATATGTCACGATTCGGCCTGTGACGCAATCGGGTTTGATACCCGTGCTTTAGACCATATGATACAATGTGTTCTTCCAGGAATGGCTACGGATGGCTGTCTCCCTTTAATCAGGGAAGCCTGGAAGAAGGACCCAATCCATGTCTTCCCACACTCAAAAGTCTCTTTTTTGAAATAATGGTGGTTCATATACTTGGAAAGGACCATAAATTGTTGCCGTATATTGAGTAATAAGATTCATTCAGTCAAACCTGCAGTTTATAACATTGAAGATCTGGTTTCTTAACATAGTACCTTAAGATGTTTTTCTTCCAGGATCTCCATGACAAGTGTAACACATCAGAAGCCAAAGTGGCAGAGCACATGAGGGGACAAAAAGAGGCTGAAGATGTTGCCCTCAAGAGGTTTCTTGACCGCTTGCAGAATGACCAAGAGGTGCTTACCAAACAGAAAGACCTGCTCCTTAAAAAAGCAGAGGATGGTTTAACTCAGATTAACGGCTTCCTGACTGAAGAACTAAGAACAGATCTCCCCACAGGTATTTGGAGGGGGGAATTAGCCCTGCAGACTTTAGAGGGAGCCAAGAAAAGAGGAAGAGCTACCTCAAATCAGTTTTGAAATCCAATAAGAAAAGGGTGACTTTGTGGCCCTAGTTTGTAGTGCACTGCTTTAATTATCTCTTAAATGGATCTTTACCTAAAGGAAATACTCCACAGCGGAAGGACTATTGTTACCCAGTAACGGTGGTGAAAACAGAACCACGCGATCTGCTGCTTGAAAAATTAAGGCAAAAGCAGATGGAGCTGACAGCTACTCTAAAGGCTACTGAAGTCTTGGATGAGGTAACTACAGATAGTAAAGGATGGAGGAATAGCTTGCTTCTCCCAGTAGGTGGTGCTTAAACTGCTATGTTGCTGTAGAGTAAATTAACTGTGCAGAGGAGTGCTCCTTCTCTATTGTGTATTTAACTTGTAGAAATGGTTTATCTACACTGCCACAACTGGCTAACTGTTGTCTGTCCCAAGGATTCTTTGGACGAAGAGATAAGAGAAACTAATGAGAGCCTTTGCAGTGAAAAATCCTACTTGGAGACTAGCTTGTGTATTCAGACTAATGGTGTGCCCTTCTTCCAGGTAATTTATGTCTATGTGTTGACTGTTGATCGAGACATGTATATTTTTTTTCAGTAAATTTTATTAAGAACTATACAGATAAAACTAACAAGGAATCTAATACAAGAATGTGTTGGGTTGTTTTTTTCAAAGATAGTGTAGAAAGGAAACACCGCCAAAAATGGTTAAAAAAAAAGAAAAAGAAAAGAAAACTTCCCTCAAAATCTGCAGCTAGATACTGTTCAACATTAATAATTTATTGCTCTCTTAAATAACAACCAAATCTTCATTCCATGCCTCGCCACATTTTCTATCACTAAATCTTTAGGTCTCCTATCTAAATATTACAAATTCATCCATTACACCATTGAACATTTCCAAAAGAGAAATAATCCAATCCAGATGATCATCAAACATCACCAATGATAGCAACTCATTATTTTACCACAATCATATAAATCAATTTTATAGTTTTTTTTTTTGCCTTCTTCCTCTCAGCCATCCTTAAATCTATTGGATAAAATTCTGTTTTCTTCTAGTTTCTTTGCTTTTCTCTTTAAGTTCTTACCATCTTGATCTAAGACCGTTTTTACTTTCCATGAAGTAATTCCAGTAAATGTCTTATATTTCAATTTAAAAGGATGGTTCGCATCGTTCTTTGGTTACATTATTTGTATGCTTTTTTTGACTTGTGACTGATTATTCAGTTCCACTTGTAGATCCGGTATATCCATCTCTTTCTTGTAAGTTGTAATGTTTAAGTCCATCTCCAAGTCTATTTTTGTTGTCTTCAAAGGAATGTGGCCATCATCTTAACATTTTCCAGTAAAGAGTTAAAAAGCTCCATCACTTCTCACGCCCAGAGATCAAGCCATCATGTGCTTTAGTAATTTATTCTTCAAAGATATTTTGCACTGAAATGTAAATAAAACTGAATTTTCCCAAACAAGAGGATCTTTCTAATTACACTGGACAACTTTTTTTTTCCAAAAGTTTTGCTTCCTGAAAAACTTTCGGTGATAAGTTGTTTTGACATTTTCGTATTCTGAAGAGTATTTCTGTTTGCCAGTAAACTGTCTGAGGCAATGTATTTTTGCCAAAATGATGACACAACTATAAAATGGTACTGATATATAAAACTTATCCAGCAGTTAATAAAAGTAATAATAATGCAGGTTCTTTAACTTTACAGCATAAAAGAAGTATCAAAAAGGATAAAGAGAACAAAGCAGCATTTTTCCTGGAAAAGGCCAAGGAAGAGGATTCAAGAACTCCATCTTTCCCAAAATCAAAATATCCATTAAGAGCCCTCAACTAATAATGTACAATATCTTGCTTTTATTTCTTTCCATCCTTGGTAGCTTTCTCAGCTTGAGTTATGCACGTGGCTTTGTAGTTAATGTCCCAGATTGTTTAGGTAGAGATCAACACAGGATGCCTTTTATAAAATGTAATTTGCTTTATTTTTATGGTTTGCAGATTTTGAAATGTAATAAAGAAAAACTAACATTATTTAGTAGTCTTGGCATTATTTTTCTTTTTGCAAAATCAGCTGACACCTAGAGCTGGGATAGGAGCAGAGATCTCTTAAATGTGTCTCATATATATACTATATATATTACTTGTAATAAGTGGGACGGGGAAATAACACTTTATAATTTATGACAGTAATGGAGCCTGTCCATTATGGCTGCAAGACATGACGGTCATTAAGTGAGGTGCCTACATGATAGCCTCACTTAACAATCCTTATACCTGCTCTCCCCGATAAGTTGTTAAGTGGTGCACGGAGACCCTCAGGAGTGGGGGGGAGGGTCTGGCAGGCCTGGCCCAAGCCCATCCTGCAGCACCTCCCCAAATTTCATGTGGTCTGCCCAGGGCCTCCCAAGACCTTCCCTACCCACTCAGCACTCTATGCTCTGTTTCCCACTTCTCAGGGTCCCTGCAGGCCTTGGGCCTGTTTTCCTACCTGCCTCGTGTCTCCTCACCATCTTGATCTTGGAAATAGGTGTCTGGGGAACAGCTGCAATGAATTGTGGCCTCTTCAAAATGGCGCCTGCTTCTGGGATAGTGCCATGTAATCAGAGGTGGAGCGGCCTTTTCTCCTTGTCTGTCCACCATGAGGTTAGAGTTAGGAGTTCTTTTGCACAGCTTCATGTTGTGCGCTGGTTAAACCCGTACCTGGATCGGAGACCTTTGCTCCGTTGCTCATGCTTTATTTTATTTTTATTATTTACACTTATTTATATTAAAATTTTATGCTGCCCATCTCTCCTGTAAGGTGACTGGGCAGCTTGCAGGTTAGAAAAGAAAGAGAAAAATAATTGAAATATATTAAAATATTAAAATTACACAGATTAATTTTTTTAAAAAACTACTATGACTAAGATGGCCAAGATGGGGATAAGGTCTTAACTTGTCACCTCCAGCAGTGAGCCTCCCGCCCCAAGGCCAAACTGGTAAAAGCCAAATTTTAATGCCCTTCTAGAAGGCCAAAAGGATGGGAGGAACTGGTAGGTGGCAAAAACTACTGACTCCTTTGTAGTTCCTTGATTAGACTGTTCTTTTCTGCTGGGTTGTTGGTGTGAGTCCCTGCTTATCCAAGTGTTAGTTGCTGGAGAAGCTGTGCTCTAGTCTTTTTTTGTTTCCTTTTTAGCTTTTTTTGAATGTAAATATGGTTTCTCTCTGTGTATCAATTGGTGGCTGATTTTGTCTGAATGCCAAGCTTCCAGGAATTCCCTAGCATTTGGCTCGGAATACGATGCTAACAGTTTCCCAGGTGAAACTGATGAGTCTGTGTTGTGAGATTAAGGAGTTTTCATTGTGTCTTCTGACTACTAGCTGATATTCATGGATGCTAGAAACCATTCAAGAAAAAACAAGACCAGGAGCATTCCTTGAACCCCGGGAAAGGGTTTGGCTGGTTTCTCCTTCACTCATGGCACATAAAAGCAAAGGGAGGTGGGGGGGAAACAGACCTGCAAAAGTCTGTTAGGATCGCTTATCTCAACAAAACAGTTCTCAAGTTCTGGACTACATAAAATGATCACTTGATGTGGATTATTGTAATTCGCCTAAGAAGGAATGATATTGGTACTCTTCAGTCATGTTTTTAACAAGTTCCCTCTTTTGTTATATTAAATATTACAATTTGACAACTACACTTGGAGTCTCTGAACCGCATCCCCAAAGCTTTTGAGTTCCAATTTGCAGCCCTTGGCATTTCTGTTCTAGCTCAGTTTGTTGAATCTTCATAGGGCTCTGCTGAAGGGAATACCCTGATAAACACTCCAAAAAACACAACCATCATTGCTATAATCTCTGCTTCTGAATCCTATTGACCAGGTTCACATGACACGCATAGTATTAACCATTTTAGGTGAGCTGGTTTTGGGATGATTCACTAGGCATCAAGAGGGACATCTTAGGTAGGATTCCAATAAAGGAAAATATTTGTAACTCGGCTGAAATGGGGGGTTCTTGGTGCTCTCTGAACTGGGTTGTTTTTCTTGCAGACTTTTCATTATCCAAACCAGGTAACATCATCACTGTTTGTGATATGCTAGACTAGCACTGATGACGTTACCTAGTTTGGGTAATGAAACGTCTACAAGAAAAACAACTAAGCTCACAGCAGGATTTCCTATCTCACCAACCTGGCATTATTATTTATTTACAAATGAACTGTGGTCCTGATTGGGCTTTTAAGCAACCTGAATGACCATTATGGAATCAGCTGTGACTCAGAACCAGAGTAATATATGGAGCCCTAGCCCTGAAATTGAATTTTATATATATTATATGGATTATACCACAATTTTTTAAAGTGACTAACAAACAAAACTTTCCAGATGGCACCAACCAGCTTTTTGTTTTGTTTTCTGAGTTCGTTATTTTTTTTTCCAACAAATTAAACTCCATTCCAAAAAATAATCCTATGGATTTTACCTAGCTGTGTCAACTCTTCCATCTTATTCACAGGAAATGCTTGGCTCAGTCAATTCATCTTGTTGATAAACTTAAGGGAGTCTTGAAATCTGAGTCAACTGATAGCAAATGACAGTCATAACTTGAAAGCCTCTTCTTTCCAGTATCCCAGTTGTACACCAACTGGTGGATGGCCAATTTCTGTTCCCTGGTTTTCTTACATTGGCCCAATCAGGTCTGAAGCCACAGTGTGAAGAGGTAAAGGAAGTTAACACTTCATTTCGACCCTTCATTTAAAAAACAACCTGTAAATGTATCACTCTAATGCAAGGTGATAATGAAAGTAAAGCAATATACAGCTCCCTGCAAGACTGGGTCTGCTTTGCAGTCAACCCAGCATCCTTTGTTTTCTTGGAGGACTAATAGCTGCTTAATTATAATCTAGATCAGGGGTCCCCAAACTTGGCAACTTTTAAGACTTGTGGACTTCAACTCCCAGAATTCTCCAGCCAGGAGTTGAAGTCTACAAGTCTTAAAAGTTGCCAAGTTTGGAGACCTCTGATCTAGATATTAGTCTAAGCTAAGCCATGTCCATGCTAAATAAGATGGCCACCGGCAGGGGTATATGTGTAGATGGATCAAAAGTTTCATAACTGATTTTGTTGCGTGTACAAAAAGAGAGACATTTAAAAATACTCAGAATATCCCATAGAGGTGCAGATTGTTGAATATAACACTCAGATAGTTGGGTATCTACAAAACTTTGAATCATTTGTTGTTATTATTTTATTTTCATTCCTATTATACTCTGGGACGGTCAGTTACAGCTTGGCTTGTTCTTCTTTTCAGACTTCCAACTTTAAGCGTTTTTCAAATCTGCACGTAATCTGAACAATTAGAGTAAGTCTGTAACCTTGCCGACAAAGACCATATGATGATCTTGACCAACAATTCTAATAACTATCCTTGTGTCATCATTGCCATCTGCCTGTTTGACATTAATAACAGTCATGTTTATGTGAACAGATCAGAACTTGCACCAACCTGGATTATTCTTTTTGTGGAGAAAATATGCTCCTTAAGCCAAAAGTTGCCTGCTATTGGCTTGGTGGCTCTTTCAATCCTCACCTGTTGTTGTGGCTATGTTTATATCCATTTAATATTATTATTGCTTGATAGCCCTAATGTGTAAATAGCTCCGTATGTCAGGATCAGAGGCCAAACTACACACTGGAAGTGATGGTCTCCAGCCACAAGATACTATGGGTTGTCAGGCAACAGGTCGGCACATGGCGCATAGACTCATTATCTTCCTCAATACTGATTTTTCTGCCTTGTGTTGCCTCTGCAACTCTCGTCATCAAACAGTGATAAAGGTCAGGTCAGCTAATAACAAGTCTCCCCATTTTTGTGACCTTATTGTGAAAGAACAAGTCAACCTGTCATACACCATTGAGACCTGGTTGACTCTGGAAGAAGGAGTCCCCTTTCAGAGATATGTCCAGATGGATTTAGGGTTTGGTACCACTAAGACCACTGAGAAGAGGGGTAGCAGTGGTCATCCAGAAATCCCTTTTAGCCTCCGGGGGCCATGCTTCCCAGGTTTCTGGCTGTGAGACCATGATCTTGAAGCTGGGCATGTGGAATCAGTTGGGTCTATTGCTACTGTACCAGCCTCTCTGATGTTTAGCAACCTCCCAGCCTGAGCTACTGGAGGCCATCTCAGGGTTGGCAGTGGAATTCCCTGGGCTGATGGTCCCAGGAGACTTCAACCTGCCACCCTGGGGTTGGCCTCAGAAGCGGCTCAAGAGTTCATGGCAGCCATGGACCTATCCAGATCACCCACCCTTCTTGGGTTGGGTTTCCATCCTAGTTATGGGATAAATACAGCATTGGTTGCACTTGTTGATGATTTCTGGTGAATGTGGGATGGGGCTAGTACATCCATTCTTGCCCTCTTTGACTTCTCAGTGGCTTTCAGAACCATTGACCAAGGTATCCTTTGGGGCTGGCTGCGGGATTTGTGATTGGGCAGAGCAGTTTTGCACTGTTTTGGCTTCTTTCTCCACTGTTTCTCCCAATTGGTGTTGATAGGGAAGGAAAGGCCATTCCTTTGCGGCCTGTGGCTGGGTCTCTCCACTCCTTTTTAACATTTACATGTTAGCAATGGATGCTGCATCGGTTGCCAGTTTGCTTCCAAATGAAATTCAAGATGTTGGTTATCACTTTTAAAGACCATGAGCCACAGTGGCGCAGTGTTTAGTGTCAGTGGTGGGATTCAAATAATTGAACAACCAGTTCTCTGCCCTAATGATTTTTTCCAACAACAGTTCACCAAACTGCTCAGAAAGATAACAACTGGTTCTCCCGAAGTGGTGCGAACTGGCTGGTTAGAGTGCAGTACTGCCGGCTGCCTGCAATTTGGCAGTTCACATCTCGCCAGGCTGAAGGCTGACTCAGCCTTCCATCCTTCCAAGGTCAGTAAAATGAGAATTCAGATCATTGGGGACAAAATGCTGACTCTGTAAACTGCTTAGCGCTGTAAAGCGGTATATAAGTAAGTGCTATTGCTATCATAGCATGGGCCCGGGAACTGCTTCAACCCCAATGGGATTGGCTCAGTTCACCCATTCTGGTAGAAGGGACATGCTGCAAACCCCATCAGTTAAGGAACTTTGGCTGGCATGGTCCAGGAGAAGAGGTTTTTTCCCCCCTTGTTGTGATCCCCACCTTCTGGAATGTTGTGCCACCAAAGAGGGGACCTTCCTCACCCTCAGCCTTCCAAAAAGGGCCTCAAAACCTTGCTTTGCTGGTTGGTTTGGGGGCCCGATGGGGGCATACCACCCTGGAGGGGGATAAAGTGGACAAAGGAAAAAAGACCCCACTTCCTTTCCACTCATGTACTGGCTCCTAGTTGTATCTAATCTCTTAATTTTAATGTTTTAATGTTTTTATATTCATGCTTTTGCTGTCTTGTCCAGAGTCTTACTGCTTGGTAAGATGGATGGCATATAAATGTAATAAATAAGTCAATAAAAATTCAGGGCACTGGTGCTCCTCTTTACTGAGAGTAGCAGCTTGCCTTCACAAAATCAGAACTGCCTTCACAAGTCATCATAACTGGAGCCTGGGTGCAATATTCTCTCCCTTATGGGGTTGTTATATTCTAAGGAGACAGCAACGGTTCCTGCTTTCTTTTCACATTCCCACATTCTACTAAGCAATTGAGCGGCTTGATCAGTTTTGTCACAACAAGAGATTCTTTACATATGGTGCAAATCCAACCATCACGGGTTGTAAGTCATATCTTATGGTTTACTGTTTATTTTCTCACAGTTCATCAAGTGAACCACCGTTGGTACTAAAACAATAGAGTAACCCATACCACTTGCAAGCAAAGTGGTGGTTTTATATGACATGCCATGCAAACTCAACAGATCAACCGCAGGCTAGTCTGATCTGTTTCTAACCAAAAGACACCAAAAATATGAAATGTGACACCTTGAAATCAATTCCATCTTTTTGGTTTTGCTTTGTGATGTAACACGCAAGTATAATTAAATCTGGGAGAAGAATCCATGGTTCCCAAGGAGTTATTAAATCATGTCAGCTAACTTGAGAAATGGGAAGGTATGAAAAATGTTAATTCAGCAACCTTGGTGAAGGGCATAGCTATATATCCCTCTTGGCTTAATTTTTTTTTTAAATATTTCTTTATTAAATGTATATGCCAACTATTTCTCCATCATGCGACTCTGAGCAGTTTATCATTTGATAACACAATATTATAAAAGATTAAAATAGTATAATAATACTGAAAAATAGAAATCTACAACTTTCCTTTTTAAATATTTTTAGGTTGCTATAGACTTGGATGAAAGATAACATTAAAAATAATGTCAGTCCAGCAGTTCCCTTGATATTAACATATGTTAAGCTTCAAAACATTTTTCAAATATACAGTCACCCTAACAACAGTGATTAAAAGTGAATTAGTTTATTATAGAGCATCATCTCAAATAAAGGAAGACATTAAAAAAAAAGGTTGAATGCAAGGGGACATTTTATTACATTTGATTATGCGGAAGCTAATCTTATTCTTCATAAACTGAAAGGGCTATTTTATTAGATGTTATCCATAACTTATGTTGACAATTGATTTGCACTGCCGCACTATGACATTTATCATCTGCAATTTGATAAAGATAATTAAACCGAATTATAAGCATGGCTGCTGTCATAAAGGTTGGTGTGCAGCTGTAAAGCTCTCATAAACCAGTGGTAGGATCGTAAATGCAAAAAGTGCAGAAATTATCTTATTATATATAGAAACATGAAGGGTTCCTTTCTTTCTTTTCCTCTTTTCCCTGTTGCTGCCATTTTCTGCCAGAAATTTGTTTGCTTCATACTGGACGTGTATTTCTCTTGCATGAGGAAAACAGTGTAAAGAATCTCTTGCGTTATCCTTTGCTTTTCTTTGTCACTCTCCCGTAGTTGGGGATCTACAAAAGTTTGGGAAAAGCCTGCCTATCAAAATATAAATCTCTGTGTGTATATAGGTATGTATATAGGTGCTCTTTACAGTGAAGGTAAATTAGGCATGAACGCGGGAGCTCAGGGAAGAAGTACAAAGTTTGGAGATTGAAAAATGGGACAAAATCGATCGGATTGAAGCAAAGTCACAGACCTATTGTATACTCCGGCTTTGAGTTGTCTCTTCTTGAGCAGATTGGATGGCCTCTGTTGCCACTGCATTTGCACTACTTCAACACCCAATCTTATAGGGTGTGCCTGCCTAGTGTCAATATTCATTTGCACAATGACCGAGACAGTAAGGTAGGCCTGTCCCTAAACTCTCAGAGAATAAAACAGCAAAATACTTCCCAGATCTGACATCGCAACCAGGATTCTTAGGAATTGGGGTAGGGAGAATTCTCCCATGAAAAAGAGTTTGGCAAGTGGAGCAGATGAGCGATCCAGGAATGTGGAGACTTCCCAGGTTTTAATAGTATCCATTTGTAGGCCTTGTTTCCAATGTTTCTAATGCTTAGAAAACAGCATCTGGGATGACTTACTATATGTTATTTTTTTCAATTTATAGATAGATAGATAGATAGATAGATAGATAGATAGATAGATAGACAGACAGATAGATATAGATATAGATACACACACACACACACACACACACACACACACACACACACACACACACACATATATATATATATATATATATATATATATATATATATATATATATATATATATATATATATATATGTTATGTCCCACCTTCTAAAATAAACAGTTAAGGCTGAAAGCAGCAGTCCTTGTAAAGAAAGGCAGCAAACAGGAAAATGTTATGTCCCACCTTTTAAAGTAAACAGATAAGGCTGAAAGCAACAGTCCTTGTAAAGAAAGGCAGCAAACAGGAATTTTCACAGATAGCTCAATAAGTAAAAGTTCCAACGAACTAAATCCAAGACTCAACAAGATTCTTCAGATCAAAATCCTTCACAAAATAATTCCAATAAGTAGAAGTTCCAACGAATTAAATCCAAATCCCAACAAGATATTTCAGATCAAAATCCTCCAAACTGTGCTCTTCAGTTCTCTCTTGCAAATAGACACTTTGTTCCGGACAAAGTGCAAAGTCATATCTCTCCCTTTATAGAGTAACTAATTAGTCTAATTGCTGGTCTGCTCTCCTACTGTATCCTCGTTGGTTCCTCCTTGTCAGGAGACGTCTTGTCCTGACATCTACCCAGCAATCATCCAAATTATCATCTTCTTCACCTGAAGATAACATTTGTTCCTCATTATCACCCGTTCCCGGCTGACCACCTAATTGAAGGGTGGAGGAGTTTGAAGGTTCAAGCCGATCTTGCAAATCAAATGCATTCATCTCCTCCTCATCGTTAGAACTTGCTGATTCATATAAGTCCTCCTCGCTGGAGCTGTCATTCAAAAAACCTGTAGCAGATGCCGGAATCACAACACTATCCTCACCGCAGGGCCCTTCCCCGGGTCTGGCGATCCGGATGCGGTTTCAAGGGAAGCGTGCATGAAAGTCTCGAAGCAGATCCGAGCATGAAGTGTAGACGCATCCGTCCAGGAACAAACCTCCGAGTCATCTACCCTCCTCCTGACCAAATACTGGAAGCGACCTTTGAGCCAACGGGAATCAAGGACGCCGACCACCGTATCGTCAACAGCAGGCTCCTCAGAAGGCAATGATAACGGACCCGGTTCAGCAGAATCACGTAATCGACAAACAGAAGAATCAGGAATCAAAAGAGATCGATGAAAGACGGGTGAATACGCATGGATCGTGGCAAAGTGAGGCGGTATGCCACGGGATTAATAACTGCCTCAATCGGGAACGGACCAATAAACCGATGATCAAGTTTTCTAATAGGCGATCGACCTTCAGATGTTTTGTAGATAGCCACACTTTATCACCCACAACTAACGGAGGTGTATCTCGACGGGACCGATCTGCAAACCGCTTATAATCTTCTTTTGCCTTGTTCAATTGTTGTATCAGTAGAGGCGAACTGCGTGTAGTTCTTCCAAAAACTCTCGGGTCTCAGGAACCGGGAATCCATCATAGTTAATGGGAAGAAACGCGGATGATAACCCATATTTGCAAAAAATGGCGTGACACAGGTGGAGGTATGCTGCGAGTTGTTAAACGCGAATTCTGCTAACGGGAGGTATTTCACCCAATCGCTTTGTCGCAAATTAACAAAACATCTCAAATATTGAGTAAGAATCCCAATCACCTTCTCCGTCCCGCCATCAGTTTCCGGATGGTGCGCTGACGCTAAACATACTTTCACTTGCAAAGCCGCCATTAACTGTTTCCAAAATTCTGCCGTAAACTGGACCCCACGATCAGAAACCACTCTATCAGGCAGTCCATGTAGACGGAAGATATGTTGCAAAAATAACTGAGCCGAAAGTGCGACGCGATGGTAATTTCCGACAGGGAATGAAATGGGCCATTTTAGTCAACATATCCACTACCACAAGCACTGTTGTGAACCCCGATGAAGACGGTAAATGTGTCAGAAAGTCCATAGAGATCGCTCCCATGGTCTACTTGGAGTCGGCAAGGGTTGCAAAAGTCCAGGAGGTGCACCGGATGCTGCTTCGCTGCCTACATTGAACGCAAGAAGCGACGTAAGAAGACACATCATGACGAACTCGAGGCCACCAAAAAGTCCGAGTGACCAAATGCAAGGTCTTGTGTAATCCAAAATGACCAGCGGCTGGGTTATCATGACATTGTGTCATGATGAGAGCCCTCAACGGTCTGGTAGGCACATATAATAAACCCCGATATCGAAGCAGATCGTCTTCAAAAGACCATGGAGAAGTTGGGCCAATGTCCTCCCGTCTCTGCTGCGCCCACACATCCAAACGTTGCGCCTCGTAGTTGGGCCCGTAAATCTACCGGTTCCTGCAGTACGGCTAGAGATTCGGTGGTAACACTGTCCGTAAAGGAAGAGGATCTTCGGCATAAGTATACTCCGGTTTCGAGATAATGCATCCGCCCTCCGGTTCTGACCACTTGAACGTAAGTAACCGAGAAATTAAATCTGGCAAAAATAACGACCAACGAATCTGCCTTTGATTCAATTTCCTAGCCGTGGTCAAATGTTCCAGGTTCCTATGATCTGTCCGAACCTCCACCTTGTGTCGAGCTCCTCCAAATGATGTCTCCAAGTCTCAAAAGCAACCTTAATAGCTAACAACTCTTTTTCCCAAATGGTATAGTTGCGCTCCGAAGCTGTAAGCTTCCTAGAATAATAAGCGCAAGGAAACAAAAGAGCGCCATCCTCCGAAGCTTGTAACAGCACTGCTCCGATAGCGACATTAGAAGCATCTGTCTCGACCACAAATGGGCGATCCGGATCAGGATGCTTCAATATGGGTTCAGTTATAAATGCTTTTTCAAAGTGTCAAAAGCCTGTTGTTGTGGAGGCCCCACACAAATGGAACCTTCTTACAAAGAAGCTGGGTTATGGGATCCATTATCTTCGCAAAACCTGGAATGAAAGTCCGATAATAGTTGGCAAATCCTAAAAGTCGTTGCACATCTTTAACCCGACGAGGAGCTTCCCAACTACACAACGCCTCAACCTTTTTGGGGTCCATAGCAATGCCCACAGGAGAAATAATGTGTCCCAAGAATTCGATAGACGACTGAAAAAGAAACATTTTTCTAATTTAGCATAAAGTTTATGTTCCCAAGATGCTGAAGCACTTGACGCACCTGCTGAAGATGTTGCTCTTTAGATTTTGAATAAATCAAAATGTCGTCCAAATATATGACAACAAACTTATCCAACATGTCTCGAAAGATATCGCTCATTAAATGTTGAAATACAGCAGGAGCGTTGGTCAAACCAAATGGCATAACGGTGTACTCGAAATGACCATAACGAGTGCCAAAAGCCGCCTTCCACTCGCCTCCCTTTACGCATCCGAACCAAATTGTAAGCTCCACGTAAGTCAAGTTTCGTGAAAATTGTAGCTTCCCGTAACCGCTCCAACAATTCGGAGATGAGCGGTAAAGGATAGCTATTTCTCACAGTGATAGCATTTAAGCGTCTATAGTCACAACAAAGACGAAGTTCTCCCGACTTCTTCTTGACAAAGAGAACGGGTGCTGAAAGAGGGGATGACGAAGGTCGAATAAATCCCCGAGCTAGATTTTTATTCAAAAATTCTCGAAGTGCAACTAGTTCAGGCTCAGACAAAGAATACAACTCCCCTTTGGTAATGGAGCGTCCGGTATCAAATCCACGGGACAGTCGTAAACACGATGTGGTGGTAATTGATCTGCCTCCTGTTCACTGAAAACATCGGGAAATCCGACAGCTCTGAAGGAATCGAGGCAGCAGAAGCGACAATATGTTGGCCTGCGCAGACATGTCTCAGGTGGTCCACACATTGCAGGCTTGGAAAAGAAACAGCGTTCTGCGCCCAAGCCACCAACGGATCGTGTAGACGCAGCCAGGATACTCCGAGCACCAAAGGAAGATGGAGGTTTGAAGTGATATAAAAACTTATCGCCTCCTCGTGATCCCCAATACGCATACGCAGTGGTTGGGTGGCAGCGAATAGGTCCCGACTTGAGTTCGCGCCATCTACGGTTTCCACCTGCATGGGGGATTCACAGGCACTAAAGGAACTTTGAAATGTTTTACAAAATCATAATCCATAAAGCTAGTCGTAGCCCCTGAATCCACCAATGCCACGGCAGGGATTCCTCCTTCCGAGATTGCAAGAATATGCGAGTGTCCAAAAGTAAATGTCGAGGAGGGCCAGAATTAACTTCAGCAATTTGAGATGAAAGTGAATACTGTGCCCGACCTAGGGTTTCCCTGAGGTCGGGCCTACCCCATTTCCCGACGGACCAGCAATGGGTTTTGATACAGGTCCACGAGTCCCCTTCCGAGTGCAGGAATTTGCAAAATGTCCCGAACCCCGCAATAAAGGCACAAACCTTCCTGAAATCTTCTCGATCGCTCCTGAACTGTTAAACGAGGGCGGAGTGCGCCTATCTCCATCGGCTCCCTCTGCTGGAATTCTGGATTGGAAAACCCTCATAGACGGGGTGCGTGAACGAGGAAACACAGGTGGCTCTGCAACGGTCCGTTTACACCCACGATGTTGTAGGCGAGCTTCAACGTAAGCATTGAGTAATCAATGTGTCCAAAGTTGAAGCACGCTCTGCATGAATTAGTTCATCCTTGATAATGTCGGACAAACCCTCTTGGAATGCTGCCATGTGAGCTGGTTCATTCCAGGTGGAGTCCATACACAACAAGCGAAATTCTGCAACGTATTCTTGCAATGAGTGTTTACCTTGAATAATATCCCTCAATTTTCTGTCCACAGTTTGAGATTTAATTGGATTCTCAAACATAACGTTCATCTGTTGAATAAACCCTGAAATCGTCCAGTAATGGACTATCTTGTACTAATAAGGGAGTAGCCCATTTGGCAGCCTGCCCGGTTAACAAACTAATAATAAAGCCAATTTTAACTCGATCGGTTGGAAAATCCTCCGGCCTCACAGAAAAATACAATTGGCACTGACCCAAAAATGTTGAAAACATGTCCGTTTGCCCAGAAAATTTATCTGGCATAGCTATCGGAATTTTTCTCACAGGGGGTGCAGGGGGAACTCCAGCTGCAGCTGAAACAGTTTGAGAATTGGCAACGAACGATAATAATTGTGTTACCTGATTTTGAAGGGATACGTTGCTCTGGAGTAATTGATTTATTTGCATCTGTTGCTGCTCCACCAATTGTTGCATTTGAGTTGAATCCATCGTTGCAAAGATGGTCTGTTAGGTCCGGAACAAAAATGTTATGTCCCACCTTCTAAAATAAACAGTTAAGGCTGAAAGCAGCAGTCCTTGTAAAGAAAGGCAGCAAACAGGAAAATGTTATGTCCCACCTTTTAAAGTAAACAGATAAGGCTGAAAGCAACAGTCCTTGTAAAGAAAGGCAGCAAACAGGAATTTTCACAGATAGCTCCAATAAGTAAAAGTTCCAACGAACTAAATCCAAGACTCAACAAGATTCTTCAGATCAAAATCCTTCACAAAATAATTCCAATAAGTAGAAGTTCCAACGAATTAAATCCAAATCCCAACAAGATATTTCAGATCAAAATCCTCCAAACTGTGCTCTTCAGTTCTCTCTTGCAAATAGACACTTTGTTCCGGACAAAGTGCAAAGTCATATCTCTCCCTTTATAGAGTAACTAATTAGTCTAATTGCTGGTCTGCTCTCCTACTGTATCCTCGTTGGTTCCTCCTTGTCAGGAGACGTCTTGTCCTGACATCTACCCAGCAATCATCCAAATTATCATCTTCTTCACCTGAAGATAACATTTGTTCCTCATTATCACCCGTTCCCGGCTGACCACCTAATTGAAGGGTGGAGGAGTTTGAAGGTTCAAGCCGATCTTGCAAATCAAATGCATTCATCTCCTCCTCATCGTTAGAACTTGCTGATTCATATAAGTCCTCCTCGCTGGAGCTGTCATTCAAAAACCTGTAGCAGATGCCGGAATCACAACATATATATATATATATATATATATATATATATATATATATATATATATATATATATATATATATATATACACACACACACACACACACATACACACACATACACACACCTAAAATATCTCACAGAGCAACTCTGAACTGTGTGAAATTAAAACATAAAAAACGTTATGTAAACATTATACTCCAGTGGGAGGCAATTAAAACAGGAATAGAATGATTAAAATTAAAAAAAAATTAAACAGTTAAAGTTAAAAAGACAGGAGGAGGCCCTCGAAGGCACTAAACCAACCCCGACAGCAGTGTGCTCCTCTGGGCTTCTCACATGTAAGGGCATAGAGCCATGTTTCCACCCTTTTCTGGAAGGCCAGGAGAGTGTGTGTGGGGGGGGGGGACCTCACCTCTGAGGTGGGGAAGAATATCCAAATGGCAGGAGTGACAGCAGAGAAGGCCCTCTTCCTTGACCCTGCCAGTCAAAACTCCTTAACTGACAAAGTCCACAACATACTCTCCTTGCCTGACCAGAGGGGACTGGTCTATATAATGGGGGCAAAGATGGTTCCACAGGTAACTTGGGCCCGTGCCATCTAGGGCTTTAAAGGTCACAGTCAACACCTTGAATTGGACTCAGAAGCAAACCAGCACCTAATGCAATTCACACAGCACTGTCACCTGCTCTGTCCTTGGGGCACCCTGTACAGCTAAACAGCAACTAAAATACGTTTAGTTTAGTTTGTTGAATAAGCCGTTACAATGTTAGATTCACACCATGCATTGAATGAAGCCAAAAGACCATGTCAAGGTTTTGAAACAAACAAATCAGTCACTGTGATGATATGTAAGCCATGCCTTAAATCTTAGTGGCTCAAGTTAACACACTTTTCTTTAGGAAAATGGGGTAACTCAGCCAACATTTTAAGATGATAGTATAACTGGAGTAACATACACTAGCTTTAGTGTCGGTATTACAACACTATGAGGATTCAATAAAGACCATTCCCCAGCCCTATGGAACACTCTGCAACCATCTTTTTCGTTTTGGGAAAGGTTTTGAGGACCTGCCTTGGCCCCCCAAGGGCTGGAAAAGACTAGATAATCACACATTAAAAGTTTGGTTTGGTGTAAGGTTTTTGTTTTTTATAATTTTTTTTATTTTTTATTTCCAAAGTTAAAGTATAAAACAAAGAAAAAAGAAGAAACAAACTAACAACCATCCAATATCAAAAACAAAAAACCCATGATGATATATTTGCTATTTGTGAGGGTGGTTTGTATGTTTTTTTTTAAATTTTTGTTGTTGATTTTTTTAATTGGTTTAATTTTATGGTTTCAGTATGATTTTATGTTTTTTAATCTTTGATTGGGAGCTAACCAAAGTTGCTTGAAGGAAGGACAGCTGTATAAAGGTTTTAAGTAAAATAAATAAACAAATAAATTACTATAACTAGAGGGAAATAAGTACATGAAATGTGAACTAATCTGGACTAATGTTAAATGGAAAGATCCACAGCCATTTGTGACATAACTAAATAACATATTTGATTACTTTGGATCCAATGCAATAACTTGGCCCCCACCTGTGGCTATAAAATTAGCATGTCTGCCCAGCTTGAGTTCTTCAGATGAGGATAAGACACAAATGTATGACATAAATACATACATAAATAGATTTTTCTATTTCACTTCTCAAAATTATAAGTAACTATGAAGAAGCAATTAATGAAAAATAAATTCTATCTGGCAGCCACTACTACCTCTAATAGATTTCTAAATTTCCTAGCTGATTCCTCTGTAATTATATATGTAATCACTTAGTGTAGTTATACCTTTAAAAAATAATTAACTGGCTAAATAAACCAATAAAATCAGATGCAGCCTGATAAAGCACATTTTAGCACATCTGAAAGCTTAATGTATTGTTCAATGGATGTAATGAAACCAGAAAATTGGAATAATTAAACAAATAATGTACACTATCAGACTTCAGTTCAGTATATTATGCAAACATAGCTAGGCTACATATATAATGCTAAAAAGACAGATACTATAATGTTAAAAAGAATGTGTAATTTAGTTTTAAATTACAATAGTCTGAAATATATTTCTTGCTGGTCTAATAAATTGATGCCTAAGTCCACTAAGTCCACTAAGTACAATAAAACTAGTTCATAATTGTCTTAATTATCTTGGCTTCCCCCAAGAATCTTAGGATTTGGAAGGATTTTGCCCTAGCAGCAATCCTATGTCAGAAGTTCTCTTTGAAAAAGTTTTAATTTCTAGAATTGGACAGCTTTACATGGATGTATGGTCTACTTTGCAGCATAATATATGCAGGCAAATATATATTTTAGTTTTAAAAAATAGCAATGTAAATGAGATTTTTAAAAGTTGAACACCTCAGCAATTAAGATATAACCATTAGGTTTTTCTATGGAAGAAGTGGTCAAAAATCCAGGTGGTATTTGCAACTGTATGATCAAAGCGTGGTGTAGAGAAGTACAAAGAGAATCTAGAATAAAATATGCAGAAGCCGTAACAAAATACCAGAATGCAGTAGTCTTGACAAAACATCACTTTAGTCCTCTTAGATAAGACAAGAGGCATAACTGGCTAATTTGATGTAATTAAAACTCTCCTTTCATGCTTGAGGTTAACTAGCCAGGAGTTTTGTTTTACAGTCTTCTTAGCAGCAAAAGATTGTGCAAATACATTATTCTGTTCCCTCAGTGTATCGTGTAAGCCTCTTCTGGACCATCCAGTTCTGGGAGAGATGGCCAATTGCTCACTTCTGCTTCTGGAAAGCATTTTTCTCTTTTGGCATTCTTCCAAAGTGAACCAAAGGAGCAGTATCTGGCCTCACTTTATCAAGGCAAAACCTACCACAAGAGGTCACTCACATCACCACGGATGGACACCTTTCCAGCAGAGTCCATGATAATGTAAGCAAAGCAAGCAACACTTCCATTGTAACTATCAGTGGCCAGTGAGGTTCTCTTTGTTTGAGAGCTATTGCTAGAGGCTGTGTTAACATCCTTCAAATAACGCTATTATGGGAAAATCAGGTTTATTTCCCTGTGTTCTTAATGGGAAGTCACTCTTGGGAGCAACCAATGAAGGCATTTGAATCTGAATGTCTTTAAGATATTGGACCTTGACTCCCATGGATGCCAGAATTGGTTTTTAAGTGGGTTCAGGGGTCGCCAACCTGTTGGACCTCAGGGACCACTAAACACATAATTTTAAATCCCGCAGACCAGAGACCCTGGGAAAAGCACTACGCAATCTAAAACCATCTCTATCTATTGGACCGGATGGAATATGTGCCTACTTCTTAAAAAAGCTATCCACTGCCATAGCCAAACCTCTAAGCATAATCTTTGAAAAATCTTTCAGGACCAGCTCCTTGCCAAAACTATGGTCACAAGCCACAGTCATCCCCATCTTCAAAAAGGGAGACCCAAGCCTAGTTGAAAATTACAGACCAATCTCCTTATGCTGCATCACCTGTAAAGTCATGGAATCAATTATTAACCAATCCATCATCCTCCACTTAGAGACAAATAACCTACTCTCCAATAAACAATTTGGTTTCAGAAAAAAACTATCCTGTAATCTGCAACTCTTACACTGCAAAAACATATGGACGACACAACTCGACCAGGGCAAAGCAATAGACGCAATCTACATAGACTTCTGTAAAGCCTTTGATTCAGTGGTACACGACAAACTACTCCTAAAAATAAAATCCTATGGTATCTCTGGACAACTGAATAACTGGATAGAAGCATTCCTGTCAAACAGACAACAAATAGTCAAAATTGGGAGCGTCCTATCAAATTCAGTACCTGTCAATAGTGGTGTCCCCCAAGGCAGTGTTCTAGGACCAACTCTCTTCATACTCTACATAAATGACCTCTGTGATCATATTAAGAGCAATTGCGTTCTCTTCGCTGATGATGTAAAGCTGTTCAATACCACAGACAATACTGCTACCCTACAAAAAGATCTTGACTATGTATCAGAATGGTCAAACAAATGGCAACTTCAAATCTCAACAAATAAATGCTCTGTCTTACATATTGGCAAAAAAAATCAGAAAATAAAATACAAGCTGAATAGTCAAGATCTTGTTGATGACCCAAGCTCTATAAAGGACCTTGGAATACTCACCTCTAATGATCTAAGTGCTAGAGCCCACTGCAACTACATAGCCAAAAAGGCATTAAGAGTTGTTAACCTAATCCTACGTAGCTTTTTCTCTGGTAATATCACACTACTAACCAGAGCATACAAAACATTTGCTAGACCAATACTCGAATACAGTTCATCAGTCTGGAACCCACATTACGTATCTGATATTAGCACAATTGAGAAAGTCCAGAAATATTTCACAAGAAGAGTTCTCCACTCCTCTACTCGTTGTAGAATACCTTATGCCACCAGACTTGAAATTCTAGAACTAGAAAACCTTGAATTACGCCGTCTTTGGTCTGATTTAAGCATGGTATATAAAATCATACATTGCAATGTCCTACCTTTCAATGAATACTTCAGCTTCAACCATAACAACACAAGAGCACACAATAGATACAAACTCAAAGTTAACCGCACCAAACTTGATTGCAGGAAATACGACTTCAGCAATAGAGTGGTCAATGTCTGGAATACTCTACCCGACTCTGTAGTTTCTTCCCCAAACCCCAAAAACTTTAACCTTAGACTGTCTACTATTGACCTCACCCCTTTCCTAAGAGGTCTGTAGGGGGCGTGCATAAGCGCACCAACGTGCCTACTGTCCCTGTCCTATTGTTTCTCTTATTCTTCTTTTATTTTTCTTATATGTACCCATTTCATGTATTCACAACTATGTATACACTTATACTTATTATCTTGTAAACAATTGGCAAATCAAATAAATAAATAAAATAAAATAAAATAAAATAAAATAAAATAAAATAAAATAAAATAAAATAAAATAAAATAAAATAAAATAAAATAAAATAAAATAAAATAAAATAAAATAAAATAAATAAAATCCCCAAAAAAGTCTGCAGGAAAATTCCCCACCCCATTTTCCTACCGATAGATCATTCTTTATTTGGGATCGCAGGATACCATCTCCAGCTCCGTTCTCCGGGGCGGGGAGAGGGAGAGACTTTTGGCTTCATGCAAAGAAAGTAACAGAAGCAGCAGAAGTTTTTCTTTCTCTCCCCCAAACTCCGCCAGAAATGAGTCTTTGCCGGCACAGCCTCTTGGAGCAGGAGGCCTTGCAGGATCCCAAAGATTCATTTCTGGCAGAGTTTGGGGCAGAGAAAGAAATACTTTTGCTGCTTTCCTTGCATACAGCCAAAAGCAGAAGAAAGAAGCAGAAAGAAGCAGCCAGGTGGCCAGGCGAGGTGCGTGGGTGAGTGGGGCAAGTTCCCTCCCTCTGCCCTTTCCCTTCTTCCCTCACTAAGTCATTTATTCACAATGCAAGGAACACAAGCCTGGCATTCCCATGGGCCATGTGGGCAGCACAGCCTTATGTTTCCATGCAGCCTGGATTAATTGCTTTGTGGGGGGTGCTTTGTGGGTGACATTTCTCTGTGGACCACCAAAATTTTCTCCTGGACCACCAATGGTCCCCGGCCCACTGGTTGGCAACCACTGGATTAAGAGATTGCACTAATTCATAATATGGCTTCTCTGACTTTAGCTTAACCTACACAAACTCAGCCAATTGTAGCTTATTCCAGAGACATGATTCACAATTGATCTTCATGGGGAATATTCAGCCACTCAAAAATTCCACATAACTGGAAATAGCTAAGAAGCACAAAACTGGTCGAGTCCTATTCTGTTTTATTTTTCTTGTATTTTTTCCTGCATATCTTCTAGGAACAGTCTATAAAGCATTATATTCATCTGGGCAGGCTTCAGTTTCCTTGGGTTGGAGGAATGGTGATAATTTCAGTGGGATTTTCCACAGTGGAATGTGATTAATAGTATTCCAGTAGTTGAGAGGCTGCCACAAAGAAGATGGGGTCCATTTACTTTCCAAAGCACCAGAAGGCAGGACAAGAAACAATGGATGGGAACTAATCAAGGAGAGAAGCAACCTGGAATTAAGGAGAAACTTCCTAATAGGGAGGACAATCAACCAATGGAACAGCTTGTCTTCAGAAGTCGTGGGAGGTTTGTAAGACGAGACTAGACAGTCACTTGTCTGAAATGGTATATATAGGATCTCCTTCTTGAGCAGGGGGCTGGACTAGAAGACCTCCAAGGTCCCTTCCAGCTCTATTCTGATTCTTAATTTTTTTTTTAACCTTTGCAAATACCCCCCTCTAGCCATCTTCAGGGTCAAATATATTACCTGCCTGTGTTGGGGATTGAACTGCTAAAGCCTGACATTCATCTCTGGCCATCATGTGTGTGAGTGAGTGATCAGAAAAAGTCTGATGCAAGAGAGCTTTTTTTGTCTGAAAGAAAACGAACCCTCTTATAACTGACTCAATCTCTTAGCCAATACTTTCACAAATCCCTCCTCACCATAACAGGAAGGTTCTCTAATTGAAGGAATATGGGCCATCTCTTCCAATTACATTGCCCAATTAGTTGATCATTTCGTCACTGTGGTGCGTGCGTGTGAGCATACACCTGTGCCTTCGTTTATTCTGCTTTTAATTTGCGGCGGATTGAGATGTTTAAGGAGCAAAGCTGATAAACCAGCAATTATAGGAGAAAGTCAACACGATGAGTTGGCACCACCTAGTCAGGTAGATTGTTTGCTCTGGAAAGGAAGGGAGCCAGTCTCGGACAAGATAGGACCTAAACAGCAAAGATAAGACGCTTCCTTTTTTTTTTTTTTTTTGACAGAGGCCCCTGAGCCGGAGTTAAAATGATCTTAACAGATAAACTGGCATCCTTACTCTATAAATATGTGAAAATGACTGTCTGGAAAGACTGGCCATTGATTTGCGAAAAACAAACAAACAACCCTTTCACCCCTTTTTTTTTGAGAGAGAGAGAGTTTAGAGCAATTTGGCAACTTTAAGATATGAGGACTTTAACTCCCAGAATTCCCCAGCCAGCACAAACCTTTAGTACCTAAGTTCATGTGCTCTAGATTCACAGATTCTATACTTGTAACGGTAGGTCATAATTGTGTTTATTTTGTTTATACTTATATATTGTGCTTGCTCAAATCTACTTGTTTCTTCCTTCTGCAGAAAGCAATGGTCCTCGATTTAGAACAGTTCATTTAGTGACCGTTTGAAGTTACAACACTGAAAAAGTGACATGACTTTTTCACACTTACAACCATTGCAGCATCCCCATGCACATGTAATAAAAATTCAGATGCTTGGCAGTCACTCATTTATGATGGCTGCAATGCCCGGGGGTCACCTTTTGCCACCTGCTGGCAAGCAAAGTCAATGGGGAAGCCAGATTTAGTTAACAATTGTGTTACTAGCTTAACAGCTGCAGCGATTCTCTTAACTGTGGCAGGAAAGGCTCTGAAATGGGGCAAAATCCATTTAGCAACTGTCTTGGCAACAGAAATTTGGGGCTATCTGGAAAGGGAAAGGAAAAGCCTTAGCAAGTTCAGTCATGACGTGATCGGTTTGGTTTTTGCTTGGTTGATTATAGATCAGCCACCACCGCAATCTAAAGCACAGTTTATGGCTTAGCACAAGGGTCTTCAAACTTGGCAAGGTTAAGACTTGCGGACTTCGACTCCCAGAATTCCTGAGCTAACACGACTGGAGGAGGAATTCTGGGAGTTGAAGTCCACAAGTCTTCAAGCTGTCAAGTTTGAAAACCCCTGGCTTAGCATGTTGTGTGAACCACAATGCAATTGTAACACAATGCTTGTGAAAAGAACAGTAGCACTAGGAAAAATATATGAGAGACACTAGTTGAACTTGAGTAATCTCAAAATGATAAGCAGGGCCAGTCCTTGTTAATATTTGGATGGGAGACCACTAGGAAATTCTAGGCTTGTAGGCTTGAGTGGGAAGATAGAAAAAAATTGAAGCGGGCTGTGAAAGCCAATTCCACATTGATAACTCTGAAAATTACATAGGCCCCAGAATCAAGAGCTGACTTTGACTCGGGGAGGGGGGCTTTTCTTTCCCTTCCTCTTCTTCCCCCTTTTCCTTTTCTTTTTTCCTTCTTTCCTTCCTTCTACCTAGCAACCTGAACTATAGATTTCCTCAGGTTCAGGATAGCAGTTTTAATCTAATCATCTGCAAGAGCAGCAATCCACTACTAATACAGGACTGTCCTATAAATCTTCATTTGCCTTATATACTAATAATTTACTCCCAGGTGGCAAGTCCATAAAAAAGCCCCACAGCCCAAAATCTATGTAACAACTACACAATACTGTTTCCCATTTTAGGGATTATCATTTTTTTTACATTTTGAATTTATTGATTTATTTTAGAAGCAAGAGAATGTCATGAGATTCCAAGGTTTGAATTATTTTCTTTTTTTAATCTACAAACATTTCTCTTTTCTATCCCTATTCCCCAAAAAGGATGCCCTGGAAACCTTACCTTTCAAAGGATAACCTGTCTAGTTAATCGGTTTTCCTTCAAACTTTCTTTTGCATTATTCTCCGATTCCTTTAAAACAGATTTCCTAACCTGATGCCCTGCAGACAGGTAGATTTAACTCCCATAGTTCATAGCCAAGAATTATAGAACTTGTGGTTCAAATATTGAATTAGTACTCAATTATTCAGAGATGACTTCCCTGAGGAAGGTTCTCAGAAGCTGAGAATGAAACCCATGTTCTCCCATATTTAAGCAAAAGAAGAGGGATGAGAAAGGAGGAAGTTTAATTTAGCCAGAATATAATTATTTTTTAATAGGTTTGAGGATCCAGTAGAGTAGCAATATTGAAACTCGAAGCAGTCTTCTATTTAAAAAAAACCCTCACAGCTGTTCAATGTTGTTTGAAGTTGTTTGATTAGGGCCACTTCACAGAACGGGGAAGTAGGACGAAATCACCGAATTCGAAGAAGAAAAGTTGTTATCAAATAATCAGACAACCCCCTATAAAATTTAAAACGACCTAACTATCTAAAAGTAACACGTCTGGACAGTCGGAATTAATCGGATTTGAACTTTTAAAAGGAGAAAAAAAAAAAAATTGGGCGGCGGGGGGGGCGGGGGTTGGGCTGAAAGTGGTGGGGTTAAAAGGCATTTTTATTCTGGGCAGCCCGGAAAAACGATCCTTTCGCGCAAAAACCCAGAAATCCGTGATTTTAAAAGTTAATTGGAAGTTTTCAATAAGGTAAAAAGGGGGATGACGATCTTTTTCCTGCGTCGCTTTGACTCCTATTTCTCCGCGCGGACTGCGGCTCCCCGAAGCCCTTGAGTCCCTCTCTCCCACCCGAGTTTCCCGCCAATATATATTTCTATATATATAGAAAGAGATGCGGCTCCGAGGCTGAGACGTGTTATGGTTTGCTCACTAACATAAGGAAAAGGCATGCTAAAGTAAATCAAGCGGCACATCTAACTTCTTCCAGAGGAAAATGAAGGTAGATTTCCGCGGCGGAGGAAAAACACGCGCGCTTCGCCTTAAAAGACATAGAGAGAAGGCAAGTTTAGGTGGGAACTGAGGAGGCAGAAGCTAATATAGGGCGCCTTCCTTAGCCGTCCTCTTGTTTCCCTCAGGCGGAATGGTTGATTGATGGATTAACTCTCTTTCCTGTTTTTGATCGGCAGATGGCAGCACTGATATTGGCCCTCACAGAAAGCTAAGTAGTCTCGGCCTAGGCCGTCCCACTAGGATTTTCCAGTTCCAGGCAGGAGAATAAAAGCAGTCCTCGGAGGCAGCAAATCTTTTCTATTTTATGCCAACGGTGGCACAGATGTGTCCCTGATGGTCACCAGGAATCATTTGTCTCAAAGGAAATGTTTGTTCTCCACCCTGCGGAAGCACAAAGCAGGTCATTCCTCTCTCTATTTCTTCCCACAATAACCCTGTGAGGTAGGTTGGGCTGAAAGAAATCGACTGGCCCAAAATCACCCAGCAAACCTCTGTGGCCTTGAATCTGGGTCTCCCAAACCTCCCAAATCCTAATTTAACATCTACCCTGGCTCTCCTACTGGTAGAATAGTAATGCAGGCAGGCTGCGTATCACCTCAATGCTAAGGGCATAATGACAGGGCCTCACTGTCATAAATCAGTGCTGACAGCAAGCCACTGTGTAAACAGAGCAAACCCCGCTCCATTCTAGCATTGATGATGTTACCTAACTGGGTAATGAAATGTCTGCAAAAAAAAACCAACCCAAGGTCAGAGAGCATGGAGGACCCCACAATGGCATAATGTGCCTTCATCCACTGTCCTGGGGGAAACACTGTTTAGAAAAAGGAGTGACACTTTTAGCCAGTTGTGGCCACTCTCGGCCTTTTTGTGATGCAGGGGTACCCGCAGGGTGTGGTGAAAAAAAATCAAGAAAATGGCCTCACGGATGTAATTCAAGCCCTGTCCATTTTTTTAAGGGCATCCCACGCACCATGAACATTTAAAAAAATAGAGCTTTGATTACAGCCCTATTGTGATTGTCCTTGAAATCACTAGTCAGCAAAGGGCCACAAGAAGAAGCTAGAGAGATATACAAAGAGTTGTTGTCTCCTCTCTTTACCTGGACATTATTTTTCCAAAAATAAGACCTGGGGAAGGGAAGCAACTGGGTGTTAGGGGTGGGTGATTCTCCTTTGCTAATCTGTTGGGGCTGCAAACTTATTCAGTCAATTAAAAGAATGTTGTTTTTTTTAAAAAGCCACAGAACAGGGGAAAAGCCATGTAGGTGAAAAGCTTCTTATCCTTGAATGAAGCTGGCTGGACAGCATACAGTATATGTTTGGCTGGGTTTTCACCTCACACTAAGCAGGAATATGGTTTGTTTGGTTTGTGTTCCACGTGTTGGGTGAGCCTCTGTGGATTAGGGGTGAGAGTAGGCTCGTGGTGGTTTGGATCAGGTCTTAAAAGTGAGTTTCCAAGGGAGCAGATTTGCTTCGTTAACCACAATAACTGTCTCAGCCAATATGGTAAACACAAACTAGATAAGACACAACTTTTTTCAATGTTGGTAACCTTAAGATGCATGGACTTCAACTTCTATAATTCTGGGAATTGAAGTCCACACATCTTAAAAGTTACTAAGGTTTGAGAAATACAGGCCTAGCACATTAAGAGGAAAAAAAAATGCCGTTTGTGTTGGGAGCAGCCAGCTGTAAAATGAGCCGGATTCCTTCAGATGAAAAGCACTTTTGGCCTGAGATAGGAAGATGACCCATAAAATTCCAAGTCAGTGGTAAGAAACATGTATCTCATCTCCTAAAGAAAGACAAATTCAGTCAGCCTCATGACTTCATTAAGCTTTGCATGGCATGCCAAGGGATGTACTGAGAGTCAGGTGTATTTGTGTGTGTGTGTGTGGAGGGGTTATGACTAAAATGAAAGAAAACACACCTTTGCACCCTCCAAACAGCAATGCTGAAAAACCTCTCTCCAATAGAAGAGAATTAGCTGTAACTCTGGAGTTCTTGAGGTTCTCTGACCTGGGTTGTTTACCTGCAGACATTTCATTACCAAACTAGGTAAGAAAATCAGTGCAAGTGAGTATAGGTTTTGCTCTGTTTATATACAGAAGCTTACTCCCCCATCTCTCCCCAAAAATACCCTGCCAGGGCAAGGAATCTGCAGGAACCACTTTCTATTGTGCCAGAGCTAGAAGTGGGCAGACCTCTCTGAGAGCAACTGGGTTCCCACCACACCCTGAGTCCCACACCAGCCACCTTTAGGCCAACATGTTGTGTAAATCTCATCCCATTCAGTATGGCTAGTTGAATGAACTAGAAAATTGGGTAGAGTATATTGACCTGCCTAGCAAACTTCATCTTAATGAACACTTTGAAGTTCTGCTGAATTCTGGTACAGGAATTTCCAAGTTGGCATATAACTTTTAATTTCAAAGAATTTGACTGGACCAACAGCATGCATTTCCTGACCTGAAGACCCTTCAGTTGTACAGGACTACAACATATCTAGCCTGCTAAAATATAGAAGCCTGGTATATGAGGTAGAGTTTTCTGTTTCTCTTTGCTGCCATCCAGTGGTCATTTGGGTTTTTACAGCCCACTTCTGATAGGCCTAAGCTCTGTCCCACCAAATGAGAAGGCTGCAATTTAGGAAGATTGGAAAAGAGGAAGCTGTGACTCCTGGGTATGTATTACAGTATCAAACCATCTTTGCTGGATGGTATTATTGCCTGCTAGGTGAGCGAACAACTCTGGATGAATTCAGGGATTAAAACCAAATTTTGAGGTTAAATTTCAGGTAAAAGAGAGACAGACATACAGACTGGTTTTGTAAGACACAATAACTGTGGTCAAACCCATATATTCACAGGGCAGTTAAAAATCTAACTGCCCAGAATCATTGAGAGTTATGTGGCATAACTTATATGTTATCATCTTTTAGAAGACGCATTAGCACATGCTTAATTGGTGTTAACTTGCCTATAGATATTCCAGTGGTTTAGGATGGTGGATAAATATGGTTTATTAGACTAGAGTTCAGCATACCTAGGGAATGGGTTAATATAGGAAACGAATTAAGCTTTTCGTGTGAATGCAACTACTGAGCAGAATTGTGTTCAATTGTATTTTAGCTTGTGAAAATCCAACCTTGTGCTTAGTTTAGTGAAAACTTATAAATTTGGATTGGGTGAACCACGATTGATTTAACCACAATAATTGGGTTGTGTGAAAGAAGACTCCAGAGGTTTAAATATAGGCTTACCATAAAGTTACTCTATTGTCCTTCAACCTTTGCTTCCAACTTATCAAATTGGCCTTCCCAACTTGGGTGCCATTTGGATTTGTTTAGGAACAGTTGCCATAATCCTGCTTTGTAAACTGTGGACTGTTCAACGGGTCTAAATAGAGGTGGTTGCCCTAGTAAAATGCATTCCAGAGAAAACCCTTCACTTGTAGAGCTTAACGCATCTGACACGTGTCCAGAGCATCCCTAAATCTTGCAGAGACCCTTACAGCTCCCAAGTTTAGGAGATATTTTAGGAGAACTTTAGGAGATGGTTTAGGAGATGGGGGTTTAAGTAAATCGGCGGAGAGAATTGCAGAACCAACCATGTTCCTTTGGATTTTTGAGCCTCTCCCTGGGCTGCATTGGTGGGGACGGACTGACGGAGGTGGGAAAGAAATAGGAAGAAGACCTCTTTTATTTTTGCAAGCAATCAAAACCACTCCAGGAGTCTTTCAGGAGAAGAAGAATAGGCCAAACTCGTGGGCAGGGCTCTTAATTTTTTCCTTCCCTACTTTTCAAAACTATAGAAGACCCCCTCCAAAGAGGTTTTGGTCTGTATGGGTTATTGTTTATCGATATTTACTGTATTAAAAATGGAAACTGACACATTGCCTGCCGCTACCTTTTCTCAAGATTTTAATACTGTATTATTTGGCAACATAGGCTGGCAAATGACTTTGGTTTCGCCGCCCCCTGAGCGGGTCCATGGGGACTTTCTCCAAGAATCCTAGGAATAATACATTTTAAGGCAGGGGTCTCCAACCTTGGCGACTTTAAGCCTGGCGGACTTGCTGGCTGGGGAATTCTGGGAGTTGAAGTCCTCCAGGCTTAAAGTCGCCAAGGTTGGAGAGCCCTGCTTTAAGGAACCCTGCCGTGCCGTGCATCCCATCGCACCCCAACCGGCGTTCCCTGCCAGGCAGCCGTTCCGTCGGGGGCTGTGGATTGACGCCGCGGGACAGGAAACTCCAGGGGGTGGGCGGGGCCTGTGGGCGGGGCCAGCTCCCTCGCCGGCCTCCTCATTGGTTGGACTCGAGGCCCGGGGCAGGAAGCGGCGCTGCCCAGCGCAGCTCCCAGATTGAGACTTGTCTTGCGGGAGGCGGTTCGCCCTGCTTCGCGGGTGGGGTGGGAAAAAAAAAAAAAAGGCAGCGGCGGGTCCCGGGGCAGAGAAAGAAGGGCCGGGGCGGAAAGGCGGCTCCTGCCTCTGCCCGGACCAGCCATGCAATACCAGCCGTCGGGCTCTGCCTCTCTGCCCGCTTTGTACGCGCCCACCCCGATGCTGCAGCCGGTGCACCCCACGCCCTTTTACATCGAAGACATCCTGGGCAGGGGGGTGCCGGGCCCGCCGCCTCCCCCGACTTTGCCGTCGCCCAATTCCTCCTTCACCAGCCTGGTGGCTTCCTACCGGACTCCCATCTACGAGCCGACGCCGATCCACCCGGCCTTCTCCCACCCGCTGGCTGCGGCCACCTACGGGAGCGGGCCCTACGGCCCTGCGGCCGGGCCGCCGCTCTACCCGTTTCCCCGCGCTGTCGGCGATTACCCGCACACGCTCCTCCGACACGACCCCCTGGGTAAGTCTCGCGGCCCCGGGGAACAGGAGAGGGGTGGGGGGTAACCGCAGCCGCCTGGCCTGCTCCGGGATTAGGGGAAAGTTGGAGCACCGCTCCCACTCCACAAACTTTGGCAGGATCCTCCCACCGGCTTGCCACTGGAGAGATCTCCGCTTGGGAATCGGAGCCGATTTATGGGGCGATTCGCGGAGGGTCTTTTAAGGCTTTTCTAAAGGGGGCCGTAGAAGAAGTCCTCGGGTAGAGTTTTGCTGTGATCTGAGCAGGAGAAAGCAGCAACCCCCAGCCTGTGCCAAACTCCGGAGGAGCCCCGTCGGCTCCAGCGCTTTATCACTTTTTACCGTCCGTATAGGCTGTAATTCCCGACCAATATATCGGGGGGGTCGACTAATGGGGCATCCCGACTCGCGATTTGCGAGGTCGTCTGAAAGGGGTGCCAACAGTGGAGGAGGGGAGGGGGAGCAGCGGACGGGAATGACCCTCCGGTTGGTTGCTGCCATACTGGGAAATTAATCGTGTGCCAGGCTCTGCAGAGATCGCCTTGGCGTTGGCTTGCCCGTGGCTTCAACCGAGGGGATACTACTGCGATCTCTGAAGCTGGAGAACTGTAAGACCAAACACGTAGCGAGACTTTTCAGGAGGTCTGAAAGCGGGTTATCTCGGACTGGGTTTCCTTCCCAGCCCTCCCTTTCTTCCGACGGCTTTCCTTAGAAGTCGGCTTAGTTGAGTGAGTGAATGAGTTGCCGCCGCGCAACTTTCCCTATCTGGGTTTCCTCGGAAGCCAGCGTCATTGTGACGATCAATGAAGCTGCTCGCAAAAGTGGAAGGGGACTCGGGCTTGGCTGTGAGTTGTCGGAGCGGTGGAGAAGAACCGCTTTAGCTTCCTACACACTTTGATCTTCAGGGACCTGTGTTCGTATAATTCATTTTTTCCCCCTGGTATTCCCCCCCCCCCCCACATTAGGATGCAATAATGGGGAACCCCTGGACACATCGAAAATGTTCCCAGGGGTGCATTTGATCACTGTTCGTACCTCCAGCAGCAGCAGCTAAAAACAGCCACCAATCAGATCGCTTAATGACGAAATTTATCTTGCACAGGTTTACTAGGAAGGATAGGGGGGGCAAATCATAGCTATAGCCCCCACCCCCACCGCCAATCCTCTATATCTCAACCCCTTTCTTTGAAAAATGAATCGCCTGGCTTTGAAAGGGTGTGTGTTTGTGTGTTTCCACCGTCTTTCCGCCGTTTCCTAACGGCCCATTAAACTATAGGATATTCCTATTTTAGTCTACTTTGGTACAGGATTCCAACTTAGGTTAAGCTGAGAAATCAGTGGGTCGGGCAAGATCAGAAACTTGGCTTAATCGAGAAAGAGGCGTGCTTCTATTATTCGCGGATAAGCGTCTTGTGCGAATTGGTAATGCTATTCAGGGAAAACACGGATGGCTGATGCACTGGGACTACAATGCCCGTGCCTCTTAGGGTTCCTAGAAATGGGGACCCCAGAACAATTGGAAAAGCCCAATCCGGGTCGCCGCAGATCGCCGGAGTTATCTTTCGGTCCCTCACCCCGGCCCGGTTCGACCTCGCGTCTTTGGGAATCGCCGGCTTGGCGCAGGGAGTCGGTTCGTGCCGTCTGAGCGAGGTTGGCTGACCCCTTTCCGTTCATACAGGATATCTTGAGCTCTTGATAGGAGCAAATCTGGTTTCAGAAGCTGTAAAGTATTTTCCTGGACGCCCGGAGCTGGCTCGTCTCCGGGAGCCGTGCACGCTGCTGATTATTTTATCGACATCCTCAATACAGACACATTCAGGAAACACTCGGCTTCTGATAGCCCGGATCCGTTTTTCTGATATTGTTCATTTCCTCTGTGTGGGATGGAGCTTTATGACAGCTAAAATAACTCCTTGCTTCCTTTCAAGAAAAGAAAAAAGGCTGTTTGCACCGAAATTGCTGAATGCCTGACGCAAACAACAATGCTGCGTTTTCAAAGGCGTGGAGACAGACAGAAACCCAAAACCGAAGCGGGGGGGAGGGTTGGGGTTGGAGGCGGGGGGGGGGGGCGAAGACAGACTCTTTGAAACGTGCCCGCTCGGCCGACCGCGGGATCCCGGACCTGCGTAGTCAGTTCCACCCACTCCAGGGAGACTTCCAAGAGGTGCCGGATTGTCGTCTGCTTCTTGCGGCCGCCTCAGTGTCATCCCCCCCCCCCCCCAGGAACATCTCAAGAGCTTCAGGCCTTCAAAAAATGGGGAGCGCCTCAAAGGCTAGCAAGATGGGCGCAGGGGGGGGGCTGAAAGTACTACAAAGGATCTTGGCTTCCTGGCTGTTTTGGTGCTGGGTTCGAGTCGGCAACGGCAACCCACCGTCCAGACTCCTCAGCCCAGGAGGAATAATAAGTGCCACTTATAAGTGGAAGGGCGGAATTGAAACTGCCCGTTGCCGCTCCTCCGAGAGAGAGCCCCCTGAAAAAGAGCGGCCTTGGGGAACTGGAAGGCTGTTCACCAGGCACGGATTAGGCAACCGCATTTAGCCCAGCATCTTGGGTAACCCAGATGGGGCGATCGATTAATTCAGGGCATCCTGGAAACCGCCACATGGTGTTGAGTGAATGGAGGTCAAGTTAAGCAGAAGTGGGATTTATTTCCAGGGAATCTTCAATCTCCGAAGACGTCTCTGCCTCGGGATTTTTTTTTTCTTTTTTCTGGAGTTGTTTCCTGATCGTTCTCCCTTGCGGATTTAGTTTGAGAATAGTAAAAAAAAAAAAACTCCGTTTCCCTAAAAAAGGCAGAAGTTCTCTTCAGAATTAAACCCCAGGTAGGCAATATAAGGGGACCGCCATTTCACATTCAGAAAATACGTGAATTCCCTAGAAGTGTGGTATCGTGGCTCACTTCAAGGCTTTCCGGGCATGAAAACCCAAGTCAGCATCTTTTCTTTCCCAAACTTCCCCAGATTGAAACAGAGGCTGAATATCAGGGATTTGCTCTCAGGGGCCGCTCACTTTTTCACACACCGGTATTTTAGTTATTTCTAAAGATAAATAAAACAGCAAAGCACGTCCATACATTTTAATGGGATTTTGTCCTTAAGTGTGTTTGAGTCCAAGGTTAAAGTTTTTCAGTTTGCTCCCTTTTGTCCCTTTTGTGTAGTTGAGTTTTGTGTAGTTGAGGAGGATTGAGAACTTGGTTTTGTTCTGGACAGAGATAATTTAACCAAGTTTCATGGCATATCCATATGGCTTTTCTGGAGAAGACATATGAATTATATCTGATTACACACTTATTTCTTTTTCTGAACCAATTTACATCTGCAAAAACAAATAATATATCTTAAGTATTTGCAAATATAAACATGTGTCTGAATGTGTGTATTCTGCTTTTTCATTAGTAATTCCACTCATTGATTTATGATTATAGAAATTATCTCTAAAAAGACTGGATATTCTTTGGATACTGAGTATTCTGCAACAAATAGCATTATTTTGTTTGCTTTTTATTGCTTTGTTGATTTACCTCCTGGATTACATTATTTTGAAGTAAATCTCGTCCCTTCTTTTAAACCAGAAAACAAGAGGGCTAATCCAATTCGGTTTTATTTGCAACCACAAGGTTTTCAGTAAAGGACGCACACTATAATTGTGGTGGTTTAACCTGGCATTCAACTCGAGCCCGAGGAAAATCTCACAAATTCAAAAATAGATGTAAACTGCTGAAAAAATTGTGTAACTTTTTGAAGGGACATTTACAGAAATTTTAAGAGAATCGCCGAGGTCTCCACAACATTTTGACACAAAAACCAATTCCCAGAGAAAAAGGCGAAGGGGACGGTCCTATGCCTGTCTCTTTGAGGCAACCAGAAAAGTGGGAAGAGAGGGATTGCTGTCTTAAGAGATGGAAAGCAGGAACCAGTTGGATATTCCTGGCGAAGTAGCTGTTTCTGTAAGGAAATTAGGCAGTAAAAAGAGCAACAGTGACGTGGCCGCACACTTTTATGTTCACTAGGTAAGGTCATCCACCGTCCACAGGCCCCTAAACTGGATAATTTATAAGATTACTCTTATAAATCGAATTGTGGTGAAGCTCTGCGCCAATTCCAGGGGGGGAGGAGCCTTGCCTCTTCGATCCCGTTTGTCAGTATAATTTTAAAAGGACAAAGAAAATATTTTGTTTTTTACTTACATATATTGTAGTGGGGCAGTATGGGGGGGTGTTAAATAATTTTCAAATTAAAATTCGTTTATTTGGCTAGCGGGACCAAATAAAATTAGGGAGGCGGTTGTGGATTCTCCTCTCCCTTTTTATATATAAAGTTTAAACGGCGTAGTTGATCCTCGGTTTTGAATGGCTCCACTTCACTTTAGAACGTGTGTATCTGAATTGGTGATTTGGATGGCTTGAATCGAGAGCCTGAGGTGGTCAGGTAGGAGGTAAAACCCCCTTGGGGTCGTTCGTTTAAAAAGCCGCCAAAGCTTTCGACCACTACACGGAATCTACCTCGGCAGGTTCCAGATCGCTTTCTCCCTCTTGGTGGCTGAGATCGTGAAAGAAAACAGGATCCAGCCCCCATCTCCCCCTTCGCAAACCCACCTGCTGGTTGACAGAACAAGACCTTAGGCATAAGGAGAAAGGCTTCTAGAAAGCTGTTAGCCGAGAGCCATTATTTATTTTTTTATTTATTTTGTCAAGAGATTATAAGATAACAGGTATAAGTATAAACATAGTTATGAATACATGAAATGGATACATATAAGAAAAATAAAAAGAAACCTCCATGTTTAGGAGTAGTGTACCTCCGAGGACAAATAATGAGAATAACTCGGCAGAGGGCGATCAAGCAGGCGGGTCTGACCCAAGAGGATCAGGCGCGAGATCTGGATCTGGGCTCTTCTGCGCGGGGAGGAAGCAGGGGGCGCAATCTTTGCCTTCCAAGTCGGGGTTTGGGGCCGCCCGCATTCGAGCTGCAGGGAGGAAGGCTCGCCTCTTTCTTCTCCTTTTGATGCACCAACAGGAAACACATTGGCGGAAATGCTGCCTTCGCCTCCTGCGGCCTGCTTCCAGGGTCCTCTGCCCGCCGGCGCACGTCAGAAGGCTGGCTCAAGAGAGAGCCGCGCCGACTGCGTCCTGCCGCCCACCCAAGATCCGGCAGGTCGGATCTTTCCCTCCAACAATGCGCTCTCCGTTAAAGTCTAGTAGTCCGTCTGAATCGACAAACCTGCCTCTTAACGGGTGGGCTTGGGACGTTAGGAACCCTGGCTAGTTGATGCTCACTTGCCAGCTTTCTGTGCTGTGGTTTTTCGACCCCTTGGACGCAACTGATTTGCATTACAACTCCCACGATCCCTTTTCAAAACTGCCTGATGGAAGCTGAAGCACGCGGAAGGAAGTAGGTTGGGGTCCCCAATCTATGAGTCTTTTCGGGATGCCCCCTCCTCCGCCAACCATGTTAAATAAGCACCCTGTGTGTCATCCTGTGTGATTTAGCTCTTGTGCAACCTTCACATCATACAGTTGGATTGAGTAAATTATGAGTAAAGTAATGGGGGATTGTGCTAATACAGTTAGCCCTCGATTTACAATAGTTCATTTTAGTGACTGCTCAGTTATATTGTCACTGAAAAAGTGACTTCTTACACTTTTTTCACACTTACTATTGTTGCAGCATCCCCATGGTCACATGATGAAAAGTCAGATGCTTAGCAACTGGTTCATATTTATGAAGACTGCAGCGTCCTAGGGTCATGGGATCAACTTTTGCGACCTTCTGACAAGCAAAGTCAATGGGAAATCCAGATTCACTTAACAACCCAACCTTACTTAACTTAACAAATGCAACAATTTGCTTAACTCTGGCATGAAAAGTCATACAATGGAGCAAATTCACTTAACAAATGTTTCACTTAGCAACATAAATTTTGGGCTCCATTGTGTTCGTAACTCAAGGACTACTTGTAGGTATTGCCAGAGTGGGGCTAGACATTCACAAAAAACACCTGGACTATAGCACCAGGACTATAGTTGGGCCCAAAGCGGCTTTTAGAAAGGGGGCTTCCAATTGTGAAGTAAATATTGTAGGAATCCGACTGGGAAACAATCTAGGCGGCAGCAAAAATAAGCAATTTTGCTTCCCACACATCTGTAATATTCAGGTCTCTGGCGTTAACGACACCTATGGGCATTTAAGGTACGTTAAGACTCTGCTGCACCAAGTAAATATACCCGTCTAAAAAGAAGCTAGAAATGAGAAATATTTGCTATCCGAGCTGTAAACGTCGGTGGAGTTCCGACCAGGCCTTTCTCAGCGTTCACGTGTTTCTTATGACACACTTGTGGACCAGTGAGGACTTTAACGCCGTTTAAACACTTTTGGGGAAGAAAGGCTCCAAACGCAGAAGAGCGATCTAGAGAGGGACGTCTCTTCGCTCCATGCTTTTCTCTCGGAGCGTGTAAAGAAGGAAACGCTGGGATCTTAGCCGCTCCCAAATTGCGCGGGAGGAGACCTTTCCAACCCTAAACGCTTTGCAGGAGTAACACGCGGAAGGCTGCCGCTTCCCCCATTCCTTTGCGTGGGGGAGAGAACTGGGGCTGCCGCCTCGGTGTTTGTCGGGTCTAAAGATCAGTAGAATTACGAACAAGGGCTTCTTCTGAGCTTAACCAAGGGAAGGGTAAGTACTCCGAGTTGGAGAAAGCGGAGTAAGCCAGCGAGGAAAGCCGAGAAAGGGAGCTCGTCCCGCCCCTCCCTGGCGGTTCCTAACCCGCCCCCGTTTGGTGTCTCTTGCAGGGAAGCCGCTGCTGTGGAGCCCCTTCATGCAGAGGCCGCTGCACAAGCGGAAAGGAGGCCAAGTGCGCTTTTCCAACGACCAAACCATCGAGCTGGAGAAGAAGTTCGAGACGCAGAAGTATCTCTCCCCGCCGGAACGGAAGCGCCTGGCGAAAGTGCTGCAGCTCAGCGAGAGGCAGGTGAGGAGGCCGCCAAAAGCTTTTCCCGCCAAAACTGAACCTGGGGGGAGAGGAATGGAGGCTGGTGGAAGTTGCTGCAAAATACGCCTGTTTTGGTCGTTCATGAAATCCCGAAAAGCTTGAACCCCGAGGCAACGGCCTCCAAAGTGGGATCGTGCACCCGTTACAGAGCTGCCCAATACAGGTAGTCCTCGACTTAACGGCTGCGATAGAGCCCAGAATTTATGTTGCTGAGTGAGAAATTTGTTAATGTGAGTTTTTGCCCCATTTTATGACTTTTCTGGCCATTGTTTGTTAAGGGAATCACTGCCGGTGTTAAACTAGCTTCCCCCTTGACTTTGCTGGTCAGAAGGTCGCAAAAGGCGATCATGTGATCCTGGGACACTGAGTGTCATAAATGTGAGTCAGTTGTCAAGCAGCCGAACGTAAATCATGTGACCCTGGGGATGCTGCAGCGGTCATAAGTGTGAAAAACGGTCATAAGTCACTTTTTTCAGTGCCCTAGTAACTTTGAATGGTCACTAAATGAACTGCTTTAAGTCGAGGACTAACTGTACAATCTCCTGAGGTGTGGGAAAAAATATGACAATATCTGATTATATTTTATTTAAAGCAGTGGGTTGTCAAACATTTGGGTTTCTGGGACCAGTATATTCTTATAAATTATTGCAGACCTCAAAGAGCATTGATTTATGTGTGTTACATCAATATGTACCATATTAAAACAAAAAAATATTTGACTTTGCTGATCTTTGAAATGGGGTCCCCAGACTATAATTTGAGAACTGCAGATTTAATGCACATCTAAAGAAAGAAGTTAAGCTGTACAAATAATTTATATTAGGTATAATCAATACACCAAATGTAATTGATGTATGTGTATATGTTAGTATAGTAATATTTAATTTATAAATAAGCATACATATGTTGAGGTGCACGCTATTTTTTTTTTAACTGATAAGGTGTGAATCAGAAAAATGCAGAGAGGATCCACTATGGATTACATTCAACCCACAGGCTGTTAGTTTGAAAATTAAGTATCACAATAATTATTTCCAAATTCCACAAATCCTACCCACTGATCCCCTCTGCATAAAAGCAAGCTGATATGCTTTTATCATTTGGAACAGAGCTGTGCCCTCTCTGTGCAGGATCAATGCAATTAGACGTCATTGTCATTCTGATAGGCTCTTTTTTTCTTGCTTGAGAAAGTCTCTTAATTTGGGAACAGAAAGGGGATGGGATAAGGAGACTTTAAGTGAATGTCATTGCTCTCAAATCTTCTGCCCTTTCAGGGGCTTGAAAAAACAAAACAAAAAAAAGTGGCTCTCCTTTTCAGCTTCTTAAATACTGTAGACATGTTTCACTTACAGGGAGAACTTCCTGTAGACAGGTTAATTCAGAAGTCACATTTCAATTACTCCGATACTATTAAAAATATCTAGTTTTTGAATGGACATTTGCAGTATTGCAATGTCTGATGAGTATCCCAGGCAGATAAGCCTGTATTGGATTGCGGTTTTTAGAGGGGTTTTTCCCTCATATTTTAAGTTTTTTTCTCCCCCAATCAGGTTAAAACATGGTTTCAAAATCGGCGGGCAAAATGGAGACGCTTAAAGCAGGTAAGTGCAATGTTTCCTGCTCCTCAATCTTACTAGCTATTCCCAGATTCTTGTACTTGAGGTAGATCAGAATCATAGGGAGTGCTTAATTATTTCAGCTTGTTTAAGAGGACAAGTGGCATTCCAAAACATTACTTTTGAAAAGCTCCTGAACCACGGCAACATGTTTGTTTTTGCAAAAATTGTGGCATGTTTACCTACTGCTAGCAGTTTCCTGTGCTAAACGGTACATGCCCACTGTTCACATGCAGTTATTGAATCCTAATCAAAATAAATTCCCATGAACACATTACCTGGGTTCACACATTACCTTAGGCCATGATGTCTTGTTTTAACCATGTATTGATAAGTGAATCATAGTTCACACAATGTGATAAGCTGAAAAATGTACTTTGCAATTAGAAGGGTTATTCATATATAGCATGGTTAATCAAAACCAAACCAAGCACATTATACAATATCAGTATGATTTCATTTTGGAATTCATACTTGAATTAAGATGCAGTTTTCTAACTTTGAAACTATCTGTCCAGTTGATTTCCCATAGAGCAGAAGCAACCTACAATGTAATTTGTCTAATTTTGATGATTACCTTTCACCCTTTTTTATCTTTTAACAATTCACCTTCTCTGTCATTATTTTCAAATACCAATTTAATTTATGGCGCTATAGATTTCTTAGTGTTTTCTCGTACAAATATTAACAATCTAGTTCTGCTTAGATTTCTAAGATGAGCCAAGGTCAGGAAGATGTTGCTGACGTTGGTCAGCTGAACTTTTACCCTAATATCTAGCTACTATTTTTATTAAAGAGTGGAATGGCTCACTTATTTTTTTTATTTTATTAATTTATACGCCACCTATCTCGCTATCAAGTGATTCTGGGTGGATTAAAATCTCATAAATTACAGGGTAACAAATTGGAATGTTAACAAAATAGAGGATTCAAAGTTAAAACATTAAAATTAACAAGGAACCAAATAAAAAGGATTCATATATAAATCGGGTGGAGGTAAGATATTCTCCTAATCTATTAACTGCCTCCAGAATGGGACTGTCCTAAACCAGTTGGCAGAATTAGGTTTTCAGAAAATTAGATTTCCATAGTGCCCAAAGGAAGCTTGAAATGACCAATATTTTCCAAACTAGTGGTTTTCTCACCAAATAGTCTTGATTCCATGACTTCTGTGTTTGTTCTCAGGAGACCCCTCAACCCAACAAAAAAGAGTCAGAAAGTGGAGACAGTCTTCAGACTTCCAAACAAGAAAATTGCTTAAGTCCTGAGATGGATAAGGGAGCTTCTCCACGTAGGTCACAATATACCCCTTCACCTGTCTCCCAAGAAGAGTTGGATTCGGACATCTCAGATGATTCAGATCAAGAGGTGGACATTGAGGGAGACAAAGGTTATTTCAACGGTCCCCATCTGTAGCACTTGAAGATGGACTTTCCCTCTATTGGCACTTTAAGAGGAACTGGCTTGACAAAAACAATCAGTGCTATAAAAAGGGGGTTTTCTCTTCTCTTTCAGTTGGATGGAGAAAGAGGGAAGGAATAACAGACTTTGTAAATAATTGTCATTGAGTTTGTCAAGACAATCCATTTGATAAAGGAGTAGATCCTTTCATGACTGGAAGGGAATCCTATATTTGTGTTCCTCTATTTGTACTGGGATTGATTTTTATCCTACCCAGAATGCTGCATTCTCCTCCATAAATTTAAACATGAAGATCCTTAGACCACAGGAGGAAAAAAAGAACAATCACAACAGGGAACAACATGAAAAAGGAATTTTCTGATGTTGCAAGGAAAATTTTAGTTCTTGGGATGCATCTTTTTGCAGAGATGTCACAAATGTAATAGTATGCAGAATGAAACCAGACTTTTGCCATGGGAATATCCTTCATGAAAGTACATATTCCATTAAAATAACCTTCCCTGAGGTATGGAAAATAATGTATGAGACATTATTAAATGTGTAGCAAGGTCTTAAATAATATAAATAGTAGGAGAAGGAAAAGGATCTTTATTTTGGGTTGATTTGAAATATGAATGGTCTAAGGAACTTGGTATTGGCCTATACTAGCCATGCTTGCTATCCATGGTTGGAAGGGAGAAACTATGGTTATATGTTCACATATCATGCTTAGTCATAATATAGATTTTTGGTTTGTAGATCCTAGTTTGTGTTCTGTTTTTTAATCCAACTACTGTAGCTTATTCAAGAACCCATGCCTAAAACCATGCCTTTGAATGAATTATGCATCCAGATTGTGTGAAATGATTCTACCTATGTACAGTATCCTAGAACAAGGAAGAATCCTAAGAAGGCCTTATTCACTAAGATGTTATGTAGTTTGTTTTCTTTTCGCTTAGTGTAATCTATAAGTCATGCTATAATGTGGTGTATGATGTAGATCATTAGACCATGTTCAAAATCCTGGCTGGGTTCCCATTCTTTGTGGCTTAGAATCTTACATTGACACAGCCAGTGTGGTTTATATAGCAGAGTTTACTTGTATGATTTCAGTAAACAATGGCTAAAGAATACCAAAGACCAACAGATGAGAATGAAGAAGCTTCTTGAATGAGAAGTGAAACATTTTAAAAGAAAAACGAAGTCCGGTTGCCTTTTGAAAAAGCACCTTTGGAACAACTATGATCTGGATGATTGAGAATCTCCATATACTGTACCAGAGACCAATAGACACTAACTTTGCTTTTTTCAAACTGTTACCCTCCAGATGTGTTGGGCTATAGCTTTATCTGTTCCCAAACCACTTCTGTAGCCCAATACATCTGAATGGGCACCAGATTAATGAGGGCTGCAGAGGACAGCACAAGGGAAATATTACTGTGCACCTCCGGCAGCCTTTGTCTTTACAACTAACACTATTACATGTAAACATAAGCCCCATTAATTCAGTGGGATTTATGTCCCAGATGTATATAAAATTGAATACTATTTTTTAAAATATTCAGTATATATTTCATTTATTTTAATACTTTTTAAAAATGTTATATGTATGAGTATATATGTGCATATGTATGCTCTTAAAGATGGGGACTAAAACAAAACTAATGGATTTGGTTACTTGCTCTTTATGTTCTGCTAACTACTTTTATATAAGGATCTGTTATGTTTAAGTAAAGCTTGCTTGCACATTTCGTTCTGAGAGTCCAGAGAAGCCATGTACTTATCAGGCTAAGAAATGCCTACATAAAAACTTTAATGAGATTGTCTTTCTAAATGTGATAGTCTATTGCCTTTCTTCTGCATCTATTTGCTCTGCATTTTAAACAGCCTGGCTAAAAAAAACAAGGCATCCTCAGTTTGATCTCCATCTTGCTAACTGCACCCATGAAGGTTCCTAGGTAATGTTACTGAAATAGTTAGCCTCTCCCTTCTTCTGGAATGATGTTTCAATTTCTGCCCAATACGGATGGATTTCCAAGTAGGCCACAAGCAAAATCCTTACCCAGTTGAAGATTATGAAACTATTATGAGATGCTGAAGAGAAATTTTCAGGAAATGAATTTAGGGTTTGTCTTATACCAAGTGATGCTGCTAAGCCATAAAAAATGATCTACAGTATACAGTGATTATGTATACAGTGATACAGTATACAGTAATTATGCCGATGAATTCTGGCATCTTGAACTGAGGGGACTGCAAAATGATTGCATATGGCCCTGGAACCGGAGTTTGCTGACTTAGTGAGTTGTGTGAAACACAGTTTTTAAAGCATGTTTCTATCGCCAAGAAAAACCTGCATCCTGAAAGTGGCCACCCCATGGTTCACTCCATATGGGGGCCTAACACTCTTTGTAGCCTCCCAATATCTTGAGATTGCCCTACTGAAATATGATGGCAGATTGGAGTTTTCAGTGGTACAATTTTTCCTTCTCCAAAATACAGGATGAGTAGGAAGCAAACTTGTTAAAAAGTTCCAATCTATTAAACATTCTGAAATTGTGCTCTAAAATTAAATTATTTTGCTGCCAAATATGGGTGACATAGTTTTGAGGAAGTGAGGGTAGCAGAAGCTAGAAAGAAGATTTCTAGAGGCAGTTTGGTCTAGTGGTTAAGATACAGTACCAGGTTAGAAAGCAAGAGATTTTGAGTTCAAGACCAGCCTTAGCCATGAAAGCCAGCATGGATATGCTTGTTCCCTTGAGTTGTTTGTAAAAATAATAAAGGCAGGATATAAATAAATGAATTAAAACAATAGAACTAAGAATACATTGGCTTCTAGAGGCTGCCGTTCCTATCCTTATTGCCCCCCACACCGCCAATTGGATAAAAACACCCCATTCTTTTGTTTTAAGAGCAAGAATAGTTTGATTTTCATATTTCTCTGTTCAATATTCCCACCTTTAAACAACCTAACAATCAAAATGGGTTGAAAAAATTAATATTGTTACTGGTCAATGTCCTGCAGGCTTCCAAAATGTTGAGCCGTTGAAAGTGTATCATTGCCTGCTGCTGATTGATGGCTTAACTCAGGAGTACACATCCTCCCTCTCCCAAATATTACAGCTGCCTAACAGAGCTGTAAAAAAATCAGTCTTATTTTATGATAGCTGAGAATATCTGTAGCTCAGGACTGAACTGTGGGATCCTTGGTGCTCTCTGGGCTTGGTGCTTTTCCTTTCCTAGTTTCATTATCAAATTAAGTAACATCAGTGCTAGAAGGGAGTGGAGAGGGTTGCCTGTTACATGAAAAAAAATCTACTTCTGTTGTGTCTTTGTGCCTGTTGTACAGTAAATAAAATGATAGAAGGGGATCTATCATAATCTAGTTTGCAGAACAAAAGGTATGGGCAAGAAGCCAAGGTTCCTGTGCACACTGCCATATTCTCTCTGGCGACCCCTAGGTTTATCGGAGGCCATAGGTGTTCAGATTTGGAGAGGCCATGATTGTTGGTCTGGAAGAACTGGAATTGGAAATAAAGTTCAGATTCTAATTTCTGCAAACCAAGAATGTGTTGATTAATGAAAGATGAATTAAATCTTGCAACTGTGGGCACTTGCAGGTGGCAAGGGACTTTGCGTGCATCACAATCTCATCAGACAAATGATGCAGAAGACTTAATTCACATCATTTGCTCAAAGATGTGCTATCTATGATATCAAGACTTCCGACCACCCGGGCTTTCATCTTAAAGGGCCACTTGCAATAGGGAGTAATATTACAATGCATTTACTCCCTTAACTTGCTACAGAAATTTAGTTATATGACCATAGCCAAAGAGTAGGATGATAGATACTGTGTTTTTATCCTTCCTGCTGCTATTTTTGTTGTGTAATTGTTTCATTTTTTATGTTTAACCACAGAAAAGTATAATATCAGAGACTTTTGGATTTACTTGTGAAATAAAACTGGGCCAGTGCCCACCCCAGGCAGTTAGTAATATGGTTTAAATAACCAGCCACATATTTCATTGAATATTTGTAATAGATTACTTCCAAATATATTTAAAAGCAAGTATGTGTCACTGTCTATATGTGTAGCAGAAATCCTGGCAAGTTTCTCGTCCTTCTAGTTTGACTCCTTGTAAGTACTAAATGATAATATAGAGATAGCAAACTTTGGGCTCGGTAAATCAACATTCTTCAATTTGTATGTATCTGTGCGCACACGCATTTAAATCAGTGTTGACTCTTAGTGATTGGCTGAATTAGTCTTTGCAGTTTTCTCAGCAATATTTTAAAAAGTGGTTTGCCCACTTTTCATTCTTAGAGCAGATAGAGTGGTTTTCATTGTTCTATTCTTAGGGCAGATAGAGAGTGCCTGGCTCAAAGGTATCCAGATTGCTTCATGCAAGGCAGAACTAGAACTCAGCTCTTCCAGTTTCTTCTGGTACTTTTAACCAGCTCGCCAAACAGGCTCTCAACCTTAATTCAGTGGTACAAGAATCTTCTTGAGTTTAGCATTTAACATTGCTTTAAGTACATGTTTTCAAAAGTTTGTAAGAAGACCATTTTTTTCACTGAAACACTACATTATTTGGGAGAAAACCTTAAGAAAGGGGACTTGCATGACAGATGTTACAATGTCAGAGATTTAACTGGAAATGTACAGATTTCCTGTAAATGGCTGTAGGAAGGGAGCAAGAAACATCCAAGATAGTCTTTGTCGACTTAGTGCTCCACAAAAATGTTGGATAACCAGCTCCTGATTTTTAGACTCAGTGACAAGGGATTATGGGACTTGCCCTAGATAAGGACATGTCTGTTAGAAAGGTGGTGCTTTTCTGGAAAAGTTACTTTTTAAAAAATAAACTTTATTAGTCTTTTATATCTTTAAAAATCGAACCAAAAAATATACATATTATGACATTAACAGTATGTGACATCTATCTCATAAACTTCTATTTGGTGCTTATTTACAAATATATGCAATTTATGTGAATGTAAACCTTTTTATAGGTTGCTTATCATTAATTCTTTCATCAACCATTTGTCTTAATTCAATCCAATCATACCATTTTCCCCAAATTCTATAATATTCAGAGTCCTTTTTCTCTCATAACATCAGGGTTAATCTATCCATCTCAGCACACACCATTATTTTTTGAATGATCAATTCGTCTGATGGTATATAACTGTGCTTCCAACATTGAGCGTAGGCAATTCTAGCAGCCATTAAAATGTGTAATATTATATATTTTATATTTTTTCCACATTTCTTTTTAAATATCCCTTAGAAGAATAATTCTGGTTCCAATTCTATTTGTTCCTTAAGGACCATTTTTTAAATTTTAAGCCAGTACTTCTGGGCTTCTGAACAAGACCACCACATATGATAAAAATTACCCTCTTTCTTGCACTTCCAAAATGCCGGATTCATGTTGGGATACATCTTTGCCAATCTCGCAGGAGGCAGGTACCATCTATAAAACATCTTTATAGATGTTCTCTTTATATGAGGCTGATTTTGTTAATTTACAATTTAGGTACCAAATATTCTCCCACTCGGTCAAATTTATATTGTGTCCAATGTTTTGAGCCCAGGCTATCATACATCCCTTAACCACCTCTTCTTCCAGTTCTACATCTAACAGATATTCATAGATTTTTGTGATATGTTTTTTATCTGGACCTGTTAGAATTTTATCCAATTGTTGTAGTTCCAAATATATTCCGAAATCTTCTATGTCTTTTTTGTACCTGTTTTGTAGCTGAAGATATGCCCATCAGTCGATGTGTATCCCTTGTTTTTGAAGGTCCTGGATCGATTTTAAGTTTCCTTGTACGTCTAAAACATCTTTATATTTTGTCATTTTATATAAGTCTAAATTGTATCATAGCTTCCATTGTAGATAGCCAAATTGGAATTTTCATATAATGTTTTTAATTTTAATCCAATTTTGTAGTTGGGAATCTCTAATCAAATGCCTGTGAAAATATTGTTGTTTCCTGTTTCCCACAAAAAGGCATGCCATCTTCTTTGCAGGTCATGGCCCTCTAAACTTAATATTCGCTTATTAGTTAGATTAACCCATTCTTTAATCCAGATTAACATCGTCGCATTGTACTATAATTCCCAATTTGGAAGTCCAAGTCCCCCTCTGCTTTTAATATCTTGTAGTGCTTTCATCTTTATTCTAGGTTTTTTGCCTAACCAAATAAATTTCGTCGTAAGTTTATTAATCTCACTAAAAAAAAATCTCTACTTTAATGGGGATCATCTGAAATAAATACAGGAATTTGGGTAAGATGGACATTTTAATGGCTGCTATTCTTCCTAACAGTGATAACTGTAATTTAGCCCATAAGTCTAAGTCTTTGTTTGTTTGTTGTATGAGTTATAATTATTCTCCTTTATTGTTATACATTGAGCAGTCCCAAATCCTGGAAAAGTTACTTTTACTGTATGAAACAGCCTCTCAAAAATCATAGTTAGCAATGCAGGACCATTGAGGAGTAAAGGTAGTCCTTAACAAACAATTTTGTTTAGTGACAGTTTGAAGTTACAATGGTACTGGAAATAAAAAAGGACGACTATCACAACATCCCTATAATTTATGTGCTTGGCAACTAGCATGTATTTATGATGGTTGTGGCATCCCAGGGTCACATGACCATCATTTTGTGACTTTTTCAGGTGGCTTCCAACAAAGTCAATGGGCGAGCCCGGATTAACTTAAGGACTGCACGATTCACTTAACAGTTGCAGTGATTCCCTTAATGACCATGGCAAAAAAAAAAAAAGGTCAAAATCAGGTGTGATTCTGTCAGGGAGTTGCGCAGCAAGCGTCCACGTGAAGTCAGAGACACTGACACTAGCTTATCATTTTATATAAATAAATATATTTAACATTTATATTTGCAGCAGACAAGATAGGAACATCATGAGGTAAATTGAAACAGCATACAGAGCGCATAGAAGAAAAAGGTGGGGGGGGGGAGGGAAACGCCCCCTTCAGATCCAAAGCAACTAATCACAGTGTAGATTGCCTCATGCATGAGCTAGCCCTCTTCAATCAACTACAATCGAGTGTTCTGGCCTATTGTACACTTTAGTGTTCCAGCTACTAAATTTAACATCCTAATTTAATTCACTTGATTTCTTTGCTCAGCAATGGAAATTCTGGTCCCAATTTGGTAGTAAACTAAGGACAACCTGTAAACTTGACAGAGATCTGTGGGATGCATTTCCAAGTGAGGCTATGTAAAGATGCACTCTTGGAATGGCTCATATGATTTATGACACCCGACACTCTCCCTGTTCATTATTGGGACTGTGCAATCCCAACCTCATTCTTATACCAGGTTTATTTTTTTAATGTATTCAGCCCAGCAAACGAGACAAAACAGCAGTGTACTCCTCTCATGCTTCATGGGCAGCTAAGCACCCCTATTACAGGCAGTTCTTGTCTTGCTCACATCTCTGTTCTGAACTTCCATGATGATGACTTGTTCAAGAGGTGGTTTTAATGCATTTAATTATGTTAAGAGTTGACCTTCCACCGCTCTGCTTTCTTCAAATTGGGATTTTCCCCCTCCAAAATACATGAGGTATAAGAGGGGAGCATTTTTAATAGCTTGTTTTATATTCCACTTGTGAAAAAGGGAGTAAATTAGTGGGATTTTTTTTTTGTAGGAACAATATGCCAGGACTTAAGGAGACAAGGTCATTTATCACCCAGTTTAAAAGGATAGTAAGTGATCCTTGATTGGCTGAGAGTTGAATGGGTTCAAATATTAGCCAAAAAGCAGCTGAGAATTCTCTTCAAGCTCTAGACCAGTGGTAGTCAACCTGGTCCCTACCACCCACTAATGGACATTCCAGCTTTCATGGTGGGCGGTAGGGGTTTTGTCCCCTACTTTATAAATCACCATTACTGTGGAACCGTAGAAAATTTTACTACTAACAGAGATACAAAAGGGGATGGTAGGTATAAAAAGGTTGACTACCCCTGCTCTAGACTCATAACATATAAATACACAGCCATGCTTATATTATTATGATGTTCTATAGGTATAGAAAGGGTCAAAGCAAATTGAATCCATGTTTTAAATTGAAAAGAGTTAAAAGATCAACAGTCTGTTCAAACGGTTTGCTCCCCAGGAATTGGCAAAGCCACATGTGGGAGTGTCCAGACCAGTAGCTTTTGCATAACAAAGCTGTTCCTTGTTTTCTTCATTTTTATTCAGGGTGGCAGGAAATATGAGGAAATTGCTAATATAAGAAACTGGCATTCAGTTTCCAAGCCAAATTCCATGTATATGGCAATACGTTTGCACAATAGAAAACCTGTTTGGAAACAGCCTCCTCTTCCCCCCCTCCGCCACTTTCTGATGAGTATTTTTGCAGTTCTTGGTAATAGTGATTTATCATTTCCAAGCACAGTAAGTAATATTAGCATTTATTAGCATTTCCTCCTGCCTTCCTCAGAAAAAGTGTTGTGGAGAAGAAAGAAACCTATCGTTTGAAAATTGTTATTTTTTGCTTTGGATAGGGTTGCAGATTGAAGGGCCCTTTAAGTACAGGGGGCTGGAAGAAACCAGAGAGGTTTTCAATTCAATCCCTCTGATGGAGTTTTATATCATCCCAGCCAAATGGTTGTCCAGTCTATTTTTGAAAACCTCCAGTGGTGAAGCACCCACAACCCCAAGATTGCATTGATTAATTAGATGGTGAGTTCTTTAAACGTATCAGAAAATTATGAGGAGAAGCTAAATTGAGACCTAAATTTTATTCTAAAAATATGCTTAGAATATTTAATCATGGGCATGAACCTTCCTGAGCAACCTGCAATAACTTGCAGAGGGGTGTTTGGTCTCGGCCAACACAGACAGTGGGCAAGACCAATGGGAACCGAACTCTGACCACATCTATAAGCCATATCTTTAAGCACTAAATAATAGCTTCTTTCAAAGCAAAGTCATTAAAAAGAAGTTACACTCATTGTAGGTGATATTACCCAAATAAATGTGCTGAAAACAAAGAGGATACCTTCAGAAAGCCCTTGAGCTGAACATAATATTCATTGTTATTCCCTACTCTACAGTTTGCAATCTAAGAGGGAACTTGAATGTAGGTTTCCATCATGACAGACAGCTATTGAATCATTTACAGCACTAATGTCAAGAAATAAAGACTGCTGAATTCAATGAAATTTACTGCTGGGTAGATGTATAAAGGATTGCAAACTCCTAAGTAAATATTTATGGCAGCTTTCTGCAAATAAGAAATGATGGCCTTGCAACTATCCCTATTCTAATTTTTGGAGTTATACAGAGTTCTAGTTTTAGAGATAATACCTTTTAATTGATATGTAATGATCATGAGAAGAAATAGATATCCCTGAATTGCGCTTGCAAGCATATTTAAGTGACTAAAATGAGCTAGACAAGGCAATGAATTGAATGGGATACAGATATGGAAAGTAACTGGCAAGGAAGTACAGTTGACTTTCACAACTTCTATTCAACTCAGTTTAGAAGGCATCAACCCACAAACTAGAAATAGCTTCATGCTGCCTCCAACATCATATGATCTATGATATAGCCCAGTGATGGCTAACCTTTTCGGCATCAAGTGCCACCGCACATGCGTGAGCAATCCCTGTGTATATGTGCGCAACCCTCCCTCATGCCTCTGGGAATGTGTGTGTGCCCCCTGCTCCCGCACATGCCTGGCAGAGATTCAAAGACCAGTTGGCTGGTGGGAGACACGTGCCCACCTATGGCAGAGCTGAGCTGGGGCAACGGCTCACATGCCCAAAGAGAGGGCTCTGTGTGCCACCTCTGGTACATGTGCCATAGATTTGCCATCATGGATTTAGCCTCTTCATTAAGCATCCATGCATACAACACGAATTCCTGCTTAGGAGGGAGCATTTAGTTGCTATGTGACCCAGAAGCCTGTACTTTCGTGAAAAGGCCCCTATTATAGCTCTGCCTCCCCACAAAACTATTTCTATAAAGATAACTAACCTACTTCACATCATGGGTGGGATTCAAAATTTTTAACAACTGGTTCTGTGGCCGTGGCTTAGGTGGTGGGTGTGGCTTGATGGTCATGTGACTGGGTGGACATGGCTTGGTGGTCATGTTATTGGCTGGGCGTGGCCAACTCAACATCACTCATATCGAGGCATGCATCTCCTCGCCTGGCCTCTCATGACTGTGGGGATGCTGCAACAGTTGTAAGTGTGAAAAATGGTCATAAGTCACTTTTTTCAGTGCCATTGTAACTTTGAATGGTCACTCCACACAAGCAAAGTACCAGCAAAGGAGGAAAAAAAACTCCAGAGATGTTTCTGAGGCAGGAAGTCTAGTCCTGCCAAGAATGTAATAAGGGTTAACGGAGAGGCAGTTTCTGTAAGCAACACCAGAATGTTTCCTTCCTGCCTTCCTTACAGGATTAGGCAAATAATTTCTTCTAACAACCGGTTATCTGAACTGCTTAGAATGTTAACAACCGGTTTTAGCGAAAAGGTGCAAACTGGTAGAATCCCACCCCTGCTTCTCATTATATAGAAGAATGATTGTGTTTTCCAAAAATAAAGGACTTTCCCTTTCTTTTTTAAGTTTGGAATATGAGCTGTCACATTGTCATAATAATCCATGCTTTGGGCCATCTTTCTTTATAAGTCAATGCTTCTTGCTCCCCAAGTATCTGGATATTTTTTTTTAAATAAGCATTTTAGTATGAAAATAATAAATATGATAAACATTTATCATATAAATATGAAAGACCTAGTTCCAATATACAGGTAGTCCTTGACTTACAATAGTCATTGGTCATTTGAATGGTCATTTAGTGACCATTCAAAGTTACAACAGCACTGAAAAAGTAACTTATGACCGTTTTTCACATTTATGACCTTTGTAGCAATCCTACAATCATGCAATCAAAATCCAGGCAACTGGTTCACACTTATGACCATTGCTCTGTCCCAAGGTCATGTGATCACCTTTTGCAACCTTCTAACAAGCAAAGTCAATGGGGAAGCCAGATTCACTTAACAACCATGTTACTAACTTATCAAAGGCAGTGATTCACTTAACAAGTATGGCAAGAAAGGTCATAAAATAGGGAAAAACTCACTTAACAAATGACTCACTTAACAACAGAAATTTTGGGTTCAGTTGTGGTTGTAAGTCAAGGACTGCCTGTATTTATAATATGAGGCTGGGGTGAAAATCTGGTTTCTAATAACAAATGAATGACAATTCTCAATAACCTCAGGCTAAGACTAATTTTATTGGATTTGGGAATTCTAATTTAGCAGCATCCCATCTCTGGTTTATTTCTTTGTTCATTTCTACTGTATAACAAGTCAAGTGTAGGTTCCAGCCGGACTGTACTGTTTCTAACAAAACATATGAAAGAGATTTCATCTTACTAAATCTATTGATTTTAATGTGAGTTAATCTTCAGGAGTCATCCAAACTAGGACATCTAGAATTCCAGTTCTGCACCTAATCATCATCTATTTTTTTTAATGCTCTGCTTTGCTTTCTTAGGGATGCATGTTGTTGCCTTTGATTGAATTGTCATTGACAGTCCGTAGGGCTATATGGTTATACCTCCCATCTTCTTGTGAAACATATTTAATCAGGAGATTCAACTTGAAAACGATTATCATTTGGCAGAAAAACAAACACGAAAGAACATTTTTGCAAGCGAAATGTTAATGATTGGAAGAATTGCACCAATTTCTGTTTGACAGTGTGTGATTAATCTTCTGGGTCAGGTACTTATATTTTTAACCATTAGGTTCATTGTCCTTTGATAGTCAGAACTCTTTCTAGCCTAATAGGATATTGATTTTTTTGGATAGTGTACTTTGACTCCTTAAACAACACTCACTTTTGAAAACTGTAAACAGTGTCTAACAATTCATCCAGACCAAAATGCTGGGCATGGAATTTGAAGGTCAATGGAAAAATTAGTATGAATTTCATCCAGGCCACCTTTAACATGTGATCAGTTTGATTTCTCAACAGGCACATATAAGTAAACTATATATGGACATTTTAAGTCAAAACAGCTTGAAGGTTCCTCATTTTTATTGCAATTCAGCATCTACATCAATACTACAGTGGTTTGACTCTAGCTTATAAAAAGCAAGTCCACTTCTGTGCTAAGCTCTTAGACCAGGCAAACCAGTGAAGTACTAATTAACCTATTGTGGAGTTGTTTTATTCCTAAATTTGGGATTTATGATTTAGTTATCATCCATGTGTCTGGCCTTAGGCTGGTAAAACTTGCTATAACATTAGAAAGTCTTAGCCAATGGCAGTTTTTAAGTCCAACATAGACAAGACTATTCTCTATGTTTCAGTGTATGTATTAGGTTTACCAAAAATTCTTTAAAATGAATCTTATTGGATGCTTGCTGTCGTCCAATTATTTGTTAAGAGGTCTTACCCACCTGCCCCTCCCAGAAAAGAGAAAGGTAATCGGGGTGGGAGAGAGCATTGTGGGAGCAACTCCAAGAAACTCAGGATTTAGGAAGTTTATTAGCTTCTTTCTCCCGTTTCATTCCTCTATTATACCAAACAAAAATACTCAATTCAGTGAATCATCATCATCAGCTATCATTCTAAGGCCTCATTCTCGCACTTACTAACTGTGGCACAAAGATGCCCCACTAATCATTTTTGGAACGAGCATTCTTAGGGCACAGGCTTCGTTATATCTCCCATTGCCATGGAGGCAGCTTAGATATATATTTTTAACTCTTCTGATTTTAAAGTATTGTTTTTACTCTTCTTTTAACACAAATGTTGCTATGGGAACACTGACATCTCATTGTCAATATTGGCAATATTTGACCATTTTTGGTTGTTGTAGTCACACTTCCCCTCTGTTCTACTTTCTAAAGCCACGGCTTCAGTTGAATAATCTGCCTGGATAATGCTTGATGAGTTCTTCACAAAGCAACATTCAGATATCTCACAAACTCTTAATATGTATGGCTCTAGCATTCTTCTGGAGTAGTGTTATATTTGTTTTAAAACGTGGGTTATAGTGGCCATTTCAAAGAGGGTAGACCTGTGCTTAAAAAGCACTATTGCTCTTTGCGCAGAAGGTTGATTTAAACCAGGAAACAGCTAGGTTCTGTCCACTGTGTGTTATTGAAACTGTCCCAAATTAGTGCATTATGGGTTTTCCATTGCTTCTGCCAACAACAGCAGTGCTTTCTATCGTTTCTAATATTTTCTGTGTATGTGTGGGCACTTGCCTACTCCAACATCCTTTTGCATACTCCATATGAAACCCCGGGTGCTACAACACTTTGCCAACAATGCCATTCTCTTGCAGCTCTTAACAACTTTGAGAATTGAGAACTGAGGTGAAACTGACAAGAGTTCTGGAATTTCTTTTTTAAAATCTGTGCCACAAGTTCCAAGCTCAGCTGAGGGGAAGGTCTATGGCATAAACAGAGAACCCTAAAACTCCTTAGAAGCTTGTTGCTCTGTAAATGGTCACATGAGATCTTTCTGAACACTAGTCTTCTGACACCAGTAAAGCTATCCTGGATGGTAGGTTGTTGGAGCAGAGAATGATCTGGAGATGTTATGGAATGGAGCTCTCTGAATATGCCATAGGATGTCATGCTGACTTACCCTGATCTCCTATGTCTCACAGATCTCTCAATTGGGATACATTGGGATACATTAATACTGATCTTCCGAAAGACTGACAGACCTATAAACTGAATGTCATATTTATGTTGCTGTCCTTTCACATGAGAAATTTGAAATATACGGTATTTACTTTCCCAGACATCTACCTGCCATTGCCTCAAATTGTCTCCAGACATATTACAGACAGTGATTAATGGTCATTTCCCCCATAGATAGGGATGCTATCTAGGGGAGGGAGAAAGCAGCCATGGGAATCGACCAGTCACTTTTTAAAATTTGTTTCATGTTCAACTTTAAGACAGTGCTACTCCTTGGCCTTGCAACTGAGTCAAAACAGAGTTTGGCTGTTGGAAAAGAGCTAGTTAACCTGGGATACTTTTCTGCTGACTCAGGAACTGGAGGAATCTACTTTAAGGTGGCTGTGAGGGAGAATCATAAGTGTGTTTGATTTTAATCATTACAAATTCATCTCATGCTGGACATGGTCTCAGAATTTGAAGAGCCATCAGCTGGAATCTTACATCCCTCTGTTTTCTTCACTGAGTAAATCTTTATGGTTTGGAACTCCATGATGCTTACAATGGAGATATAACTTTGGGTCTATCTGGCTTCTGAAAGTAGAAGAAAGATAGGGTAAACATGGAATAAGGTTAAGTCATTATTAATAACTATTTCATTGACTTCTATAGTCAATAATTTGTAGACTCCTATGTTCTTTACTTTGATTTTACAGAGTGAGACTTGTGAAGTTCAGCACAGATAACTTATCTGCAAGAACTGATATTTCTGAATTCCTAATCAGCAGGGGAAGAGAACAAAATAATGTAAGTCTATCTGACTGATTAAATCATTAACACTGCAGTGTGTAACAACAAATGATTTTGGCAATTAAAGGTTATTCTCTTGAGTTAGACAGACTGGTCACTAATTTTTGCAGTTAAAGTGGTGCACCTTTGCCTTTGTGTAACTTTTGGGCAATATTGCAGCCTTTATCTGAGAACACTTTGGCCTAAAGGATGAAAAATTATCTGTCAATTGCACTGGGGAGCAATGTAGTGAACCGTTAAATAGAAATGTTAACCACCTTGTGAATCGAGGTTTTATTTTCCCTTAGTTGTTTGTGGAATCTACATTCCATTATTTGCAAATTACACCAGATTAATTGAACAAATGCTTTCAAAATGAACCTAGAGTGTTGGTTTAAAAGCATGGAGGAAGTGGTTTCTTAGACAACGGTTCCCCACAAAGAGGGTTGATAGCAGATACCTGGAAGGGGTAAGGTGGTTACATTAATTACAGAACTGTTGATTGTTAAACTGAAGGCTGGGGTTTTATTTAAAGCTTTGCTATTCAATAAACGGTTCTCATTAAGTCTTTAACATTAGCTAAAACACTGTTCTAGCTGAAACAGCTGTGCTTTGTTGTTACATCTTTTAGCACATTGGAAAACTTATTTGATTAATGGTGAATTGCAAGTGTAACAGCTTTACTCATTAAGCATGTGGGATATTCCTAGTGATCACAGTTTGCCAACCAGAAAGGAGGCAAATTGAGTTATGTTATATTCCCCTTTAATCTAGGTAGTATGCCTTGATTGTAAAAAAAAAAAAAAGGACTCCTTGACTTACAACCATTTAGTAACAGAATGAAATTACAACGGCGCTGAAAAAAAAAGTGACAGGACATTTTTTCATGCTTACGACCATTCCACCACCCTCACATTCACATGATCAAAATGTGGGTACTGGGCAATTTGCATGTGTTTATGACAATTACGATGTCTCTCGAGTCTTGTGATCACCATCTATAATCTTCCCAACCAGCTTTTGACAAGCAGATCCATGGGGGAAGCTAGATTTGCTTAATGACCACAGGATTCCCTGAACAACTGCAGTGATTTTGTTAACAAATGTGGCAAAAATAGTTGTAAAACTCACTTAACAGGTTTGTTTAACAACAGAAATGTTGGGCTCAGTTGTGGTTGTAAATTGATGACTACCTGTAGGCTTCAGCCTATCTTGACTGATTGGGACAATATTAATACATCCATATAGTTTTCTTGCCAATAACATGAAAGAGGTTTATCGCTGCATATCACTCCGTGGGGCTTTTTGGTATTTTTTCCCCAGCCTAATCCATTATCCTGGATTCTTCTGATGGTCTTCCATTTAAGCTTATGAGATCTGATTCTGTGAAGTTATTGATCAAGCTTGGCTATGTTTCTTTCACCTGTTGTGGCAATCTTCATAATAGCATTACTGTAAGCTGTTCTTTACTTGATATGTTCAGGGATTGAAAGCTTAAATATGGTAGGGATCCTACCAACAGATCAAGTGCACACAACAGATTTGGCACCAGTAGGGCCATAACAGGTTGAAAGAAAGCTGGGATAGATAACTTTTAATTAATACAGACATTTCATTGTACAATCCCACTGGCACAAATAGGAGCTGAGCAGGGGTGGGGTTCAAATTTTTTAAGAACCGGTTCTGTGGGTGTGGCTTAGTTGGTGGGCACGGCTTGGTGGTCATGTTATTGGCTGGTCGTGGCCAACTCAATATCAGTCACATCGAGGCACGCATCTCCTCACCTGGCCTCTCATGACTGTGGGGATATGCAACAGTTGTAAGTGTGAAAAATGGTCATAAGTCACTTTTTTTCAGTGCCATTGTAACTTTGAATGGTCACTCCACACAAGCAAAGTACCAACAAAGGAGGAAAAAAAAAACCTCCAGAGATGTTCCTGAGGCAGGAAGTCTAGTCCTGCCAAGAACGTAAAAAGGGTTAACAGAGAGGCAGTTTCTGTAAGCAACACCAGAATGTTTCCTCCCTGCCTTCCTTACGGGATTAGGCCAGTAATTCTTCTAACAACTGGTTCTCCGAACTGCTTAGAATGTTAACAACCGGTTCTAGAGAATAGGTGTGAACTGGTAGAATCCCGCCTCTGGAGCTGAGTAAGATTATTATTTTTTATGGTTTCTAAATCCCTCTGGAAAAAGTTTCAGGACATTGGAAAGAGAGCAGGGAGATCATTTTATTTCTTTTGGAGTGCCAGTGTAACTTAGATAGACTTCCAGTTCTTCCCCTCTTCCTCCCCCATACAAATATATCTTCAGATATATCAGATTACCTATTCACCATATTATTCTAAGCCAGAGGTGTCCAACTGGCAGCTGTGGATCAAATGCACCACGTGCTGGCCACCTCCACCCCCAGTTTAGCGAGGAGGGAAACATTGTTGATATTTCATGTGACGACATGACACTGCGAGTTTGACACCCCGGTCTAAGCCATAAGGTGGTTGATTTGGTTTTGGTTTAGCTTGTTGTATAATCAGAAATTGTATTCATAAATCATGATTTAGTTCATTGTACAAAAATAAGCTTAGTATGAAGTATGAATTCAATCTATCTGAGTTCAATTAACATTTGAGACCAAAATCAAACATATTATAGCTTAAGTCAATGTGTGGACCACATTATTCTCAACACAATCAACACACAATGAAGGGGTATCTATAATCTCTCTAGATCAGGAGTGTCAACCTGGCGGCCTGCGGGCTGGATATGTCATGCAGAGGCCATGCCCTTCCCAGTTCCATGAAGGGGAAAAAACGTTGCGATATGTCATGTGATGGCAACATGACGTTGCAAGTTTGACACCCATGCTGTAGATGAATAGTTTGCTATTTTGTCGCTAAGCGATGTGGTTGCAAAGCACAATCTCTTTGACTGCATCCCTTAGCCCAGTGATCCCCAACCTTTTTTACACCGCGGCCCGGTACCGGCATCAGCTGAGGCGCCGCGCCCGGTACCCGGCATCAGCTGGCGCGCCATCTTTTTTGATGAAAAAGTGCTTCCGGTGACCTCACCGGAAGCACTTTTTCATCAAAAAGATGGCGGCGCTCAGCGTTCGGTGAGCTTTTCGGGTAGAAATGGCTTTACCGGAAAAGCTCACTGAAGCGCTGGCGCCCGCATCTTTTTGATGAAAACGTGCTTCCAGTGAGCTTTCACCCGGAAAAGCTCACCAGAAGCACTTTTTCATCAAAAAAGATGGCGGCGCCCAGCAAGCCAGCGGCCCGGTAGGACTTGTTCCGCGGACCGGTACCGGTCCGTGGACCGGTGGTTGGGGACCCCTGCCTTAGCCGATGCAATCCCAGTAGTCCTGATTGCCATCACTAAGCCAAGTTTGCAAGAAGTTAATGGGGGTCTTCATTATAACTTCCAGCCAGCTTCCAACAATCAAAGTCAGTGGGGAAGCCAACAGGAAGGTGCAAATCCCAGATGGCTTGCAATCAGTCTGGCAGGCAAGTGAATACTGTGGGGTGTGCATGGCTGCTGGCACAGCATAAGCATGTCAGGGCTTGGGGTTGGTAGAGTATGGGATTGCATGAGAGGGGGCACCACGTGGTGCAAATGCAGCAGGGCTTAGAGTAGCTGCTATTGGGATTTGGGAGACTTACCAAACTGACTTGCAACCTTCCTTGTTGGGTTCCCCATTGACTTTGCTTGTAGGAAGCTGGAGGGAAGGTCACAAACACCAGTCATGGGGGCGCTGCAGCCATCGTATGAGTGAACTGGATTCCAAGTCCCCAAATTGTGATCACCCCTTACCATGGAGGCACTGGGACAATTGGAAGTCCAAGGATTGGTTTGTAAGTACCACTTGTTCAGTGTCTTCATGACTCTGAATGGTCGCTGAACAAGTGTTTATTAACCAAGGACTACTTGACATTCTTTTCTACCATAATCAGGATGTTTTATATCAGGGCTGTCCAACCTTGGCCCCTTGAAGCCTGGCGGACTTCAACTCCCAGAATTCCCCAGCCAGCTTTGCTGGCTGGGGAATTCTGGGAGTTGAAGTCCGCCAGGCTTCAAGGGGCCAAGGTTGGACAGCCCTGTTTTATATGCTATGTAGAAACTAGAAGAGAATACAGTTGTTTTGTACTTGTAAACATATTTGGCCAAGTATTATGACATCCCATTTCCTTTCTTAATACATACTGCAACTCTCTAGTGTTTTTCATCTTTAGCAAACTTTATGTACTAGTAAAGGTTATTCAGAACCATATTGGATGATGCTGATATAATTGCTTTGCCAATATTGCCTTTAAATGAAGCAGCAGATTGCCTTTTAACTCCTAATGAGCTTGAAATTAAATTACCTACAGTGCGTCCTTTGGTAGTACTTATCTCCCAACCTAGATGTCTGTTTATTTAAGCAATCAGAAGACTTAACTGTTTACAGCTCAGGCAAGTGTCTGCAAATAGCCTCACTTATACCATATTAGCACACTCTTTGCAAATGGAGAAATATGAATTAATCATGCAGGTCTTGGTTAGTTCCTCTTTATGCCTGTTTGCTGATACATTTGTAATGTTGTTAGAAAATGAGTCGATGGTGAGCATTAATGAGATGTGAGAAATGGAGCAGAAAAGCCACATTTTAGCTGTTTTAATCAAGAGGAAGCGTCCTAATGTTGGAAACACATTTAATGCAAAACTAAATATTTGATTCAACACAGCTTCTGCTAGTCAATTAGCCAATGTTTGTCAGAGTGTGGAAGATGCAGAGCTTAATGCTTCACTGAATATGTCTCTCAGACACAGAGGTGAGTAATGGCCTGCATTTGTGATTTAGGTAACTTTGGTCTTCCTGCATTAGTGGAGGGAAGGATCACCAACTATTTTATCACCCACCTTATATTTTTGTCCTTTTGGTATATACCATGTCTATTTTATAAAGCCCATGGTTATATTTATTTATTTGTATCCCACCTCTATTATTTTTATAAATAATTCAAGGGAGCAAACATATCCAACACAGAGTCCTCCTCCTATTTTCCCAACAACAACAACAACAACAACCCCGTGAGATGAGTTGGGCTGAGAGAGTGACTGGGCCAAAGTCACTCAGCTGGCCTCCATGGCTAAGTTGGAATTAGAACTCACAATCTCCCTTTTTCTAGTCTGGTGCCTTAACCATTATAACAGGGCGGTGCAACTTTCAGACCTGTGGAATTCAGAGTCCACAGGTCTTAAAATTGCCAAGGACAGACACCCAAACTTGCTCTCTACATGGAAGATTTGCTTAGGAAAATAAATAAATCCTTCCATCCTCCACCATCCTCAGGAAGAATATAAACCCTTCATTCCTCCACCATTCAATCACAACTGAAAAAGCTTATTGGATGAGAAGCGAAATGTCTTCAAGGAAAAACAAAGTCCAGTTGCCTTTTGAAAAAGCACCTTTGGGACAACTATGACCAGGCTGACTGAAACTCTCCATAGACATATTCAGGAAGATTTTTACCTCAGGGTAACATAATCCTTGATGGAGTAGTCCTTGGAACCCTCATGATCTTACCACCAAAATTGAACATCCAACTGCTAAATAACAGGGGTGTAATTTTCTATATTTTGTTTGTAATGAAAGCAATAAAATATGCCCATCATATATCTGCTATGCTTAATGTACTGATAAAAGTGATTAACATTATCCATCAAGCCTATCTTTTTACAGTACAGTGGAAATTATGTCTACTTCCTCTCACTTTTGATCAGGGAGAGAAAAGAGTCAATTTTCAGACATTACCATATTTTAATTCTATTAATACCCTTCACATGTATTTTTCAGAAGGAAAACTTCCTGATATATATTTAAAAGAAAGCAGTCAAGATGATGACTGTAATTGTATCATCAAAGTCCTACCTCTTTTTAACATGTCAACATATACTAAAAGAGGTGAGCTTCAGTTGTGTGGTTGTGACCTCTGCCTTGCCTTTCTTGACATGTGTATACTCCATTTTCTTTTAGGCATATCTATGAAGATGCACTGACTCACTGGGTTTTGATTTGATTAGTTTTATTTATATGAGCAGTATTTCCAATACTGTTTTTGGCGACGTTCCTCGGTAGGGAAGGGTGGATTTCATATTTGTCCTGGATTCTCCTTGAACTAGGTACAAATGCCTGAAGGAACTTCTTTAAAAAAAAAAACACCATTTCAAACTTTTTCCATTCCAGACCATTTAAAAGAGGAAGGAGAAATAATTTATCTTTACTACTATATTTTGAACCAAGTGGGAGTCAAATCTTTTCCCTGTTCTTTCTGAATAATCTAGAGTTTAAGATTCTCCAGTTATTGGGAATATTACCCTGCTTGCAACATGCTTCATTGAGCAAAGAAACCTATTGTGCTAAAAATCTTTAATAAATAAAGGCACTTAATAATGGATCCTGATATTATTTCGCATCATTTTTGCGGTCATTGTCACCCGTCTTTAAACAGTGGCAACAGGTCTCTATCTCTGTAGTTCTACTTTGATTTGTTGTTTTGGAATGTTTATATAATATATATGTTATCCTGAGAGCTGCTAGTGAGATTCATTTTTGAAATAAATAAGATACCACAAGGACCGCTGCTTTCAAAAATATATATGTTGTTCATTTCTTTAATTTAGAGCAGGGGTCTCCAACCCTGGCAATTTTAAGACTTGTGGACTTTAACTCCCAGAGTTCCTCAGCTAGCAAAGCTGGCTGAGGAACTCTGGGAGTTAAAGTCCACAAGTCTTAAAATTGCCAAGGTTGGAGACCCCTGATTTAGAGAGTAATATAATTGGTGTTTGAGTTGTCACTGGAAACACACTATCATGAGCACTTAAGTAATCCTGTCATTTTAACAAGAATTTCTAGCAATATTTAATCCAGTGGCAAAATAACTAGAATTAGGCAAGATAAATATCAACTAGATATAATAGGGGGCAGCATGACTGGCCAGGATGAGGTCTTCAGAAATAACAAATATTGAAATAGTAATAACAACTTTCATTACCAGGTTTTACTGATACCGTAGTAACTTTTTCCACGTAGTTCTGACTAAAAACAGTAATGCCTAATACTGGCTAACTTCCTCTTCAGTCAATTGATATACAATAATTCCATCTTTTATTCCATCTTTTTTGAATTATCAACGGGTTATCTAAAATGTGACTAACAACAAAACAAAGAGTGAAGAAGCAATAAGAAATCTCCAAAAAAGAAAAGGAAAGCAAGCAAAATAACCAATTTTAGAATTGATTATTAAAGCATTTATTGCGTATCAGAACAAACTTTTAAAATCAACAGTTGAGTTCCATCACAAATGGAATGTATCAGATATTTGGTCTAGTAAAATGAGTATACAGGTATACTCGACTTATGACCGCAGTTGAGCCCAAAATTATTATTGCTAAACAAGACAATTATTGAAGTGAATTTCCCCCCATTTTACAACTTTTCTGGCTACAGTTGTTAAGTTAGTAACAATGGTTGTTAAGTGAATCTGGCTTCCCCTTAGACTTTGCTTATCAGACGGTCGCAAAAGGTGATCATATGAACCCAGAACACGGTATCTGTCATAAATATGAGTCAGTTGAACATGTGGCCATGGTTGCTGCAATGGTCACAAGTGTGAAAAACGGTCATAAGTCACTTTTTTCAGTGACATTGTAAGTATGAATGGTCACTAAACGAACTATTAAGTCAAGGACAACCTGTAAATTGAAAATATTTAATTGTATATGATGCACCGTCATCAGTGTGTATATTATTCCCTCCATTAGCCCACTATTATAACTGAGAATATTACGGTATAATCTTTTGATCCCAGGAGAAACTGTTCTACTTGTGTAGCTGTCCTTATCAGAATATCAACAAAGGCTGTAAATCTGATTTTTACTTGGGTTTTAATTTAGTGGAGCTGGCTTTGCAGTAGCACACAAAAAGGTGTGTTTCACTTAAGTTAGTAAAACTTCGTTTCACCAATATTAAAAAAATCAAATAACATTTGTATCTGATCAAGGTCTAAAAATAAGTAAGGTTTAGTAAGGTCTAAAAATAAATTAACTAATATCAACAGGATATATTTTTGGGGTGATTTTCCCCACTCCCCCCACCTCCAAGTTCTCTATCAGCTGTGTAATATCTCTACTTCATTTAATCAATTTATGGATAGTGTTTTACAGTTTATCCAGCACTGTATGTTAAAACCAGTGCTCGGGGGGGAAAAGTAGGGGGGAAAAATTCCTTTACACATTTAAAAGGAATGCAATTGATTTTAGGAGAAATAACTGTGTAAAAGAGAAGAGGTGAACTGTCCTTGCATTTTCACAGAGGCTAAAGTTCAGGTTTGACTTGAATGATTGCAATTCATTCTGATTAGATAACTGTAAAAATGTCCTAGACTGTCCCAATGTACACATATTTGCTATTTCTAGCCAAGCTTCTATCCAGGACTGTTTTCTTTAATATCACGCAACTGACTCATTGATTATCCAGAACATAGCAAGTCTGCCAGGTTAAGAAGAATTTTACGGTAAATCATTCATTCACTTCAATAACATGTGTTTCCTGATCTTTTTGTGCCTAATCTGAAAAGTGGATTGCTGTTTTGTATTTTTGTTTCCCACTGATGCAGTTTACAAAAACAGTTAGAAATTTCTGCCCACAATTGTAATAATAGTGGTTATGTTAATAGGATAACAGGCAAGATTTGAAATTGAGGGAAGCATACAGAATGAGAGAAGAGTTGGAAATGTAGCACAAAACGGATATGTTTGAATGTTTTCAACATGACATAGATGAGTTTGTGGATTATGTCTAACAGAAAATGATGAAATCTTGATTTGATGGACATATGATTAAATCAAAATATGAATGAAGACCAAATAATTAGCTGATGGTTCTCATGGTCATGTTGACACAATCCAGTTGGAACTGTATGTGTGCGCATGTGCATGTATGCGCCTTCAAGTAAGTGTTGACTCCTGGTGTCTGCCTGCAGTTTTCTTGCAAGGTTTCAGAAGTGGTTTGCCACTATGTGCTTCCTTGGTCTGAGAGACAATAACTGGCCCAAGGTCACCCAACTGCCTTTGAGGCTTAATAGCAATAGCACTTAGACTTACATACCACTTTACAGTGTTTTACAGCCCTCTCTAAGCGGTTTACAGAGTCAGCATATTGCTCCCAACAATTTGGGTCCTCATTTTACCCACCTTGAAAGGACAGGGTGATGACCTGGGGCATGGCACAAAGGCAACACAGTCAGATAATCAGTAGGAGTCCCTTTATTAGCTCCAACTTTGCCCCCAATGTCCTGGTTAGGCTTACTTAGGGTTACCTGCTGGCTGGAGAAAAACTCTCCCAGGAACAAACTTTGGCTGCAGACTATCAAGTCCAAAACTTGGTCATCAAAAACTGTAACTATAAGTCCAAACAAGGCAAAATGAGGTAATTAGTCCGGCAGGGCAGGAGAAGGAATTCCAGATGTGAAAGCACGGCACTAACTCAACATGGTTGGGAGAATGCAGGAACGCAGATAACTAAAGCATACACAAGATAAACTTACGTTTGTTCCCAGCAGACGCCGCACTCAGCATGCATCTCTTTTAAACTCCCTTCCCGGCTGTGGCTAATGAAGGGAATTAGGGCCCTTTCCTCCCCCATAAGCCACGCAACCCACATTGCTCTCTTCTCCATTCCTCCCTGCGTGCCCTAGGATGAAGAGGGGGTGGGCCTGGGTCTTCCTCTGAACTCCTTCTCCCTTGTTCTACCTCTCCCTTTGTTCTGACCCAAACCCTTGTCCAATAAAACAAACATGAACCAAAGGGAACAGAAACCTTTTAATGATTCTTATGAATCCCCAGTTTAAAGGCTGCTGCAAACTAATTAACTTTGATAAGCACGAGCCTTGCCAAAACTCTGTGAGGCTGCCAAAAATAACAGATAAGGTTACCTAGAAATATGTTACAACACAGGAGTCTTCAAATACCAACTAAGATACTGCAATGTTCACAAGGCTCGAGTTTCAAACGTCTTTGCTTCTTGCAAAGAACGTCCGATTCACAGCTGGCTTTTATCTTCTTGAAGGAGGGGCCATTACCTTGCAGCCTTACTCCCGAGTCACCCGTGCTGCTGCAGATGCTCTTTCCTGCAAGCAGCCCTGCACACAAGTGCACTTGGCACAGGCTCCTCGGGAACCTCCTCATCGCTGCTGCCAGCCCCCACAATCTCTGAAGACAGCAGTCCACTCCCTAATGGTCCTGGCCCCTCATCTGAGTCCTCGCTCTCCACACCTCTCTGCACCTGCTGCTGGCTAACCACAACACCCCTGTTTTGCCCAGCCGGACTGTGCTCTTCCTCAGTTTCTTCCACAGCCAACGGAGCCACACTCCCACTCCCTGTCAGCTGTTCATCTTCCTCCTTGGATTCAGACTCTGACAGGGGCATGACAGATGGAAGGCTGAGCCAACCTTGAGCCTGGTGAGATTTGAACTGCCAAATTGCAGTCAGCCGGCAGTCAGCAGAAGTAGCCTGTAGTACTGCACTCTAACCACTGTGCCACTGTGATTCATAAGGTAGGACATTAACGTAGGACTAAAACTCTCAGTCTACCATTTCTAGCCAGCTACCTTAAACAGTACATCAAACTGGCTCTCTTAGACCAGAGGTGGTATTCAGCAGGTTCTGACCAGTTCTGGAGAACCGGTAGTGGAAATTTTGAGTAGTTCGGAGAACCGGTGATAACCTTCCCCCAGGAGTGGGATGGGAATGGAGATTTTGCAGTATCCTTCCCCTGCCACACCCACCAAGCCACACCCACCAAACCATGCCACGCCCACCAAGCCACGCCCACATAACTGGTAGTAAAAAAATTTGAATCCCACCACTGAGATAGACCTATACTGATTCTTCGTAGGTTTCTCCCCTAAGTGTAATTCAAGATGCTAATTGTCACTTATAAAACTTTTTGTGGAATAGCGTTGGTTGACTTGATAGACTATCTTTCTCCAATTGCCTCTCTCCATCCCATGACATCTGGTAGAAAGAGCATGTTTCAGGCCTATCAATAGAGAGTGCCTTCTTATAGGACCCAGGAAGTGGGCGTTTTCTGTCACCTTATCACCTGCAATTAGTTGTGTGCCAACCAGTTTCCGAAAGCTGCAAAGACCTGGTTTTTTTTTCTCTGAGCCCCTCTGGGGTGACAGGAAGTTACTTGAACCCAGGTGAGACGGGTGCTGATTATTTTGGTTTGCCATATTATGTTGTTGTCCTTATCTTTAGTTTCACTTATTTCACCAGTTGTACCATTTTAAAATTTTGTTAGCTGCCCAGAGTCATGTTTGTTAGATCGGCAAGCATATAGGTCGATTGAAATAAATAAATAAATAAACAAACAAATAAATAAATAAATAAATAATCCATTCCCATCAGAGTACGGATTTCTTCCATATTGCAACGAATTGCAAACTACTTTCCAGAACAGAAGGGATTGGAAAGGGAGTCAGCTTCCGTAAATTCAAAACAAAATTCAGGAACATGCTGATTGTATGCTTGTCTCTCCTGACACAAGATGACGAGAAAAAAAGAAATCTCATTCCTAGTGGTTGGAGAAGAGGTAGATGTTTTAGCTGCTCATAAAATTCTACCACTAAATGTTAGATGGCCCTGGTCCAGGGTTTGGCCAGCTGTTAAGGTATCCTCCACATAAGAAATAGTGTTTTCTTATTGATATATTGATGTTGGAAAATGGGTGGAGCCCAAATTTCTTCCTGTAGCTGTGCTTTCTTGACACTCTCAATAAAAATATTAATTAAGATTTCAGATAACATCAACGACTTAAAATGATGTTAGCTTGGATCCTTTTCACCTAAAATAAAATATCGGTCTTGGGGGATTTTATACAGCAGGTGTTTTAAAGTTTGAATAACATGGTAACTTTGGAATCTTGATGGAAAAGCTATGCTGTTCCTCATTCATTTAACATCTATAGGGAAGTAAAATTGAAATCAGTTTAATAATGGCGGGGGCAGGGGGGAAATTGATGGATTTTTCCATTGTTCTCAGCAGAACTTGATATTAGTAGCTTGCCCAACATATATTCAGAAAAGAATCATACCTGAACTTCTCTTATATAGATGTCCCTCTCTCTAGCCTTTGTTTGTTTGTAATGTCATTTTAGCTATGCTTACTTAAAAATGACTCCAGACACTGGATTTGCAAAACAAATCCCAAGCACAGATAAGATTTTAAAAAAAGAAAAGAAAAAAAGCCTTAAGGAGTCCATTAGTACATCTGTGGGTGACCATTAAAGAGGTCAATTGCATTGTTGAGGAACTATCATGCTCATACTAATGTAGTGCTGAAGTAGCTTTATTTAGGAGGGGGAAGTTAAGAATAATACAAGGCAAATGACAGACAATCCTTCATAAAGCACTTGATCACCTCAGTGATTTTCAAATAGTACTTTTGAAGTTTCATGTGCAGAAACCTTCACGGGGTTCAGTCAAGAAGATCTCAAGTTACAACCAGAACAACTTTCCTGAGTTCTGTGTGCCTAAGCACTGGACATGGTTCTGCTTTTTAAAGGATGTGCAAGTCAATTGTGGGCTCTGTTATTAGTTTCATTTAGTTTCACAGGCTGGAGGGTTTTGACATGCATGGTTAACTGTTGAGCATTCAAAACAGAGAGGAGTGGGAAGGAAGCTATTATAAAAGTCTCAAGACTGGGTTACACAATTATAATCACCTTGGTATACAAGATTTTCTTTCTCCTTTTCAATGTTTTAGGTTTTTATGTGCCACTGTTTATGAAATATGCTATTTTGTTGACATCCTTCAAAGCACATTCAGTAGTAGGGTAGACCACGAGGTCATCGAAAATGTTGCCTGATGTAGTGGTTAAGATGTTGCACAAGGAATGAGTAGATCTAAGTTCAAATTCTCTCTCAGCCAGGAAACTCACTAGATGATTTTGACTCAATCACCAGTCTGGTTCATGTAGGATATTAAGCCTTGGTTTAACAACAGGTTAATCACAATTTATCTGTTTTTGCAAAAGACGTTGGTTGCTAGATCCTGGTTTGTAAAAGACACCAATGTGTTGAGTTCAAACAAGTCAGATTCTGGACTCATGCATGTATGAGCCTATCTGCTATAGCTCAGCCAAGCTTGTCTCCCAAGATCCTTGTGAGGATGGAATTGGAAGCAAGAAAGAACAAGTGTGCCTCCTTAAGAAAATGCTAAAACACCTCATTAAAAAACCCCATAGTTTAACTCATCAGCTTTTCCTTGTAGCACCCATGAAGATACGTGCCTTCTGAAAATGATACTTTTGCATCTAATGAGCCCAAATTCTGTTTCTTAATCTTTGAAGATCTTTCTTGTTCTTACCTGACATCCTTTAAACAGAAGATGCTACAGATAGTAACTGGGGGCCTAAGGCATGCAAAGCATGTGGTTAACCACAGGCCTGAAGGTGACATAACTAACGTAACAAGAAGCATGAGGAAAGGCCAAGCAAGGCCTTTTATGCACTTCCTTAATTTCAAAACCACAACCCTCTTCATCTCTACTGGAAAAAAGATTGGGGAGCTGTTTTGAAGTCTTAGTGGGACTTCAACTGGATTTGTTTGCTTAAGTAGATGTTTCTGATGCAAAGGGCTGTTTCCCCCCCAAAATCTCTAGAGGAGTGGATTCTTGCTCTTAATATTGTCTCCTCACCAGCATTGTTGTTTTGCAGTCAAAGAAAGCAGTGTGCAATTCAGTCAAGACATGGCACTCAAAAGCCATTATAAGATTACATGGCCTTCCAATTGTATCCATACTAAGAATAATACATGGGTTTATTCCTTGATTTTTTTCCCCCATAAACCAAATGCATTCCTTATCCTTGGTACTTTTGAGTATTTACAGGCAATGGAAAGCTACTGTGAGCTTCATACAGATAGTTGGACTCGGTTCAACACATGGTAAAGCAAACAGAGCTTTCCTTTGCAGTTCCTACGTTGCTCCCACCACCCCTGCCCTTGGTGTAAGTGCTTTTAATTTTAATCCAAGTGAGTAAGTGCTATTGTATTATCGACTGGGAAGGCCTGTGAATTAACTCATCAACATTTCCTGCAAAAACAAGCTTGGAATTTTCTCTGAGTAATAGCAAACCTGATTGTGATGATTTCACTGCAGACCAAACTCCCCTTAAGTAGGGAAAACAGTAAATGGATAGATTGCATTATTTCAATCAGAATGTCTGAATTGTTTGGATAAACAAGAAGTAAACAAGAAGAAGAATGTGCAAGGGAGCCTCGTCTCAGTTGGAATGGCCAACTAATGGGCCTTCTCAGTAACCAATGGCAATACTGAATTTTTTTTTGGGAGGATGTCATTACTTTTTACATTCATCCAACAATTCACCTTAGGATCAGGCCTGTCAAACTGGTGGCCTGCGGGCCAGATGTATCACGCACAGGCCACATTGCTCCGCAATGGCAAAAAAATGTCACAATATGTCACATGACGCGATCAAGTTTGACACCTGTGCCTTAGATCACCTAATTCAGGGGTGTCCAACCTTGGCAACTTTAAGACTTGTGGACTTCAACTCCCAGAATTCCTCAGCCAGCTGGCTGAGGAATTCTGGGAGTTGAAGTCTACAAGTCTTAAAGTTGCCAAGGTTGGACACCCCTGACCTAATTCTTTGCTGTTTGAATTTAGTTTTATTTTTCCATTCTGAAAAACAAGATAGGGGTGTTAAGCTTTTGAAAAGCCTAACCCACCTATTTGATTATAGAATTTATTTAAGGAAGTTTAGACATTGCACCACTGTAATTGAGGCCAGATGGGGGAGTGGGAAGTGACTGTAGAATAACTGGATTTGGGGCACACAGCTTGTAAAATGTTACTGCTCAGTTATTAGGATATTGCTATTTTTAGTTTGTTATTTTTTATGAAGATAGTAATATTGTATTATAATACAATCCTGTAAATTCGAGTGAGGGATGATTTAATTTAAACAATGTATAAATCATAAATGTAAAAATAACAGATGACAATTGTTTCAAGCAAGCTTTTCAATCAGCAAAAAATCCTAAGAAGTTAGTTGGAACAATAGTTTTCATTCTGTATCTAGAAATTAATGGTTGCAGGACCTGACACACCTTTGTTGAAAGCTATTATATTATCCAGATATGACATTATTAAAAGTTCTTACAGGCTTTTCACTTTCAAAAGCAAAAGACCACGGAGGAACAATTTGGATGTCAAACACACAGTTATCAAAAGGTGCAGCTTTTATATGATTAGGGCTTCAATTTATTGATCTGACTGAGAAAATCAGCATTTGTTTGTCTTTCCCCTTTTTCAGTTTTCCTTTAGCGATGGACTTTCTCTCAGGCTATAGCAGAGGGGAAAAAAATCTCCACTGAATTAAATTATCACAGGGTTGTGTATGTTAAAAAAAAGTCAAAATGGTCACCACATGCATGCAATTCAAATCATGTGTATCATCATGTACGTGAAAAAGGTTGCGACTTTGACTGCATGGTTGTGACTTCCATCTTGATATTTTGACCTCTTCTGGGTCTAACTGGCACCAGTTTGTGCCTCTTTTCTATGAACATTAAAAAAAATAATCAGCCCAGTAGTAATATGGACCATTTGTTCCATGTCTTTGCAATCCGTAGGCAAGGAGGACATGAATTTTTTTTCTTTGATTGATTCTAATCTTAAGAGAGCGTTAGCTCCAGCTTGTTGACCAGTACTGTCAAAACGCTCTTCTGTAGAGCAAGGGTGATATTATTAGAGGGGGAAATTCATTTTCTTTCCAGTCCAGGAGTTTAGTTAGAATTTGTTTGATGCTAGCTGAATCCACGCGTCAAACCACTTTCCTCCCACTTTTGCATCCATATGTTTCAGAAGGGGTGTTTTCAGTCCCTTGGTTGTGGGTTACAATATGTCAGAGGAGAATGGTGCTTCCTTTTTCCAATGAAAATAACATGTATTCTCTTGAGCTTTTGCAACAGCCACGTGAAGCACAAGAGGTCATCTATTACAGAGTTCCCTTTTAGTTCTGTGGCAATTTGTGGGTCTTTTTTCTTTGCTCTTTTTCTTTTTTCTTTTTCACAGCCGATGGAAAGTGTTATCTCAGGCAGTTTTGTGCAGGAAGTTCTCTTTATCACTTCCTCCCAGTTGCAGTTTGCCTGGGACTTAAATATTAGATCAGCTTGCAGTGAAATGTGGACCTTTGTGTACTTAAATCATCAAACGAGGAGATTCTCACCAGACTTGATATCATTGGGCTGCACCCGCAGCCATGTAACAAAACACATCTATCTTAAGAGTGCAGGGTGATTTCTGTTGGTTAGGCAATGAAGTTAACCCAGAGAGGGGGCTGCTCGGTTTGTGAGGATGGCAGGTATCTGTGCTGTTTCACTTCTTGTTTTCATATTTATCACATTTTATCATATTTAAAAAAGAAAAGCAATATGACTGGCCCAATTTACAGCAAAAACCAAAGTGTTCAATCTACATGGTTTAAAAAGAAATTCAACTTTCACTTTGAGTAGCCCCACTACCCCTTCTTTTCCTTTTAAAAAGAATTTGTTTCTGTTTGAGTCTGTTGGCTTGGAGAAATTCCAATTAATTTATTTTTTATTCAAATAGGTTTCTATGAAGCCTCAGCTCTGGGTTCAGTAGTTGAGGAAGACATGATAGCCTATAGGAGAGGCCATAGAGAAGATTTAGAAAGCTGTTCTTCCTTGTTTGTGGTTGTTTCTATCCCCCCTCCCTTCTATCAGAGAAGTTCTCTCTTCCTATCGCAGGCTTGCATTGCCAGATGCTAGCTTATATTACCAGCCACAGGAAACCCATTCAATTGTGTAGTGGAGCAATACTTCTGCTTCAAATCAGAGGCCTGGTTTATGCCCTGCTGATTTTGTTATTTTTCCTATTTTTACTGTACTCTTAGCTCTCTAATCAGAAAGAACAGCACAATGGTCTTAAGTTGTTTTCCACTTTCAAGAATCCTGTAAATCAGTTTTCCCTAACCTGGTGCCTTCTCCAGGTCATAGGGTTGTAAAATACAAACTCAGACGTTTTTAGCTAATGTGGATATTGTACTCCCACACATTTGGAGAAGACTCTGTATAGGACACATTGTCCAAACCTTGGTAGTGTAAGGTACAGTATTTTAAAAGAATAAATTCTGAGGGGATACTTCTTTGTTTTAAAAAAACATCATATAGTGTTTTCATAAAATAGCACCAAGACAGAAGGACAACTGTCTTCTAGCTTGAAATACACTCTAGGATTGGTTTTCAGGCCTGAAAATTTGAAAACTTGTGGAAAACACTTATGTCCGGAAAAAAGTGAGATCTTCTTAGGACCATCATGATAATTGCTTGGTGGCTAGCTTCCCACATTGTGCTAAGCTATGGTTTGTATAACCATGTTTTGATAATAAAATGTTACTCAGTTTACACAGCACAGTACGTTGAATCATATAATATGGTTTACAAATTATAATAGCTGGATTCACATATAGTGCCTTAAGTTGTAATACGATTGGATGGATCATATTTTATAAAGTCAATAAGGATATGTCCATACATGTGAGAGAGCAAACACTTAGACTCACTTTTTAATCCAGCAACCTATTTTAAGGCCAGTTCTTACATCAGGATTACAACATGCATGGTGGTGAGTTGGTGAGATCTTAAAGTTGCCAACTTTAAAAAATACCGTCTTGCATTATCAATGTAAATCTAGAAAATTTAGCTGGCATCAGCATTTAGCTTCTCTGTATCTTGTGAAGATCAAAGCTGCTTGGCAGTGCCTGTTACTAATCTTATCCTGCCGATTGCTTGATAGATACTCAGTGATCAGCACTGAAACATTTCCATTATACGAAAAGTAAATGTTCATCTTGTTGTAAACCATGCAGAATCACTTAGGTGATATAGAAATTTAATAAATAAAAAAGGCTTGGGGATGTTTACGGTGACATCATTATTATCACAGCATGGGAAGGCAGTCAATGAGAGAAACTGTTGGTAAGCCATGGGTACAAAGGATTTCTTAAACCTAGGGTCAACTCTGCAGTTGGTTGTAAGAATGGGAATTGTTCAGCTGCCCATCCTGCTGAGCAGGTCCATTCGGTGAGTTGTCATCTTTTTCTACAGCTTTCCATCTGTAGCTGAATCCAATTCAAGGGAACAATGGGTCTATATCCAGATGGCCAGTACTAGATTAGCCATATACATTAACCTTACTGTAATGGCCTTTGAGAATAACCTTGAAAGACAGAAGAGCTGCAGCCGGAACAACAGCGAGACAAGAGATATCTCAGCCCACAGCAGGAATGGGAGTGGAGAAAACATCTCAGAAAGGATTCTTCTTAATTGTCCAGAAAGGGAAGGGAAGGGAAGGGAGAAATACTTTCTGTCTTGTAACATTCTGTTATTGTAACCTCATTGTAACCTTACTCTCACCTCTCATGATTTTGTTTTCTTGTCTGGACTACTTTGAAGAGGTAATATTAATCTTATCTCTATCTGTCTGCCTGTCTATCTAAAGGTAAAGGAGACCCTGTGGGCTTTACTCCACTAGTTGTAGCTGACTTTAAGGAGTGGTGCTCATTTCTGTTTCTTTAAGTCATTGATCCAGTGCTGTCCAAAGAGTTTCCTCGGTCATGTGGTCAGCATGACATCATGCTACAGCATAAAGTGTATGGTGAAACATGGAGTGCTGTTACTTTCGCACTTAAGTGGTACCTATTTATCTATTAGCATTTACATGCTAAGTTGACAGGTGTTGAGACAAGTGACAGGAGCTCAGTTTGTCATGTGGTGACAGGACTCAAACTGTCAAGAGTACAGAACTTCTCTGGTGTCTTTTTTGCCATTGACCCACCATGCCTCTGTTCTGTCTATTTAAGCAGATATAAAACATTGTAAAAGAGAACAGTTTCCTTGAACAGAAAGAGATTACTTAATCTACTTACAGTATATTAGCTGTGATGTTAAGAAAAAAACAAAAGATTGGCATGATCTTTGCTAGATATATGACAGACAAAGAAAGATTGGTAAATTATCTTTAGTTGCATATTAATTCCTCAGGCACTTTAAGGATTTTGACCAGAAAGGTGGACTAATAACACCAAATTGGGAGGTGGGAACTACAATCTTCTAAGAACCAAGGTGTGATGACCCAGAGTATATCAGAAATATAACAAAAAACAAAATGTAAATAAAAGTCCTTTAATGCCTTCAATTTGGCTTCACTGTTTAATTGTTCACAGTGGAGGAGTAAACTATTTTCAAAATAACATTTCAAAGGAAAGAAACACAGTTGAAATTCAAAGAGCCAATAATGAAGCAAAAACCAAAAACAAACCACACTGAATAAAGTTCCACAACAGACTAGGATAGATAATTGCCAACTTCAGGAAGATAACCAGGTACAGTCCGTTGGAAGAACACCAACCAAGATAAACCTTCTTTAGGAATAAAAGACTAATTTGTCTCCAGCATCTGTTAGCATGCAGGTCCAAACTCTTATGCAAATCTCACACCTGCAACCCATGAAGAGGATCAAGGCCCTCTCCTCCCAAGTAGACCACATTTTACCCTGATCCTCTCCTTCCTGCGTGCCCTAGGATGGATAGGGGATGGGCCTGGGTCCTCCTCTGACTGCTCAGCCAGCCTCTGCCCTTCCCCAGCCTCCTCCACCACCTCTGAAGCCACACTTCCACTCCCTGTTGGTTGTTCCTCCTCCTCCTCAGAGTCAGTCTCCACCAGGGTCATGACACAAGGGCTGTTCTTATAATTATTTGGGAAGCCAAATCTGTAAAATGGAGCCACATTTTATATTCAATTGAGTTTGGAGGATAGCTCCTTCCTTCCTGTTACCTGTTTAGGATTGTCTTCATCTGTTTCCCAATTCAGAATCCTCAGAAACTGCACCTGTACCTGTACCTAGTTTTAGCATAGTGAGCAGAAAAAAGCTTGGAAGACCACAAAGTCTTCACAGGTAGTCCTGAGGCTGTTGGTTGTCATCATGCAGTCTGCATGGTTTTGTTTAGCAAGTTATAAGACTCTTACAGAACAGGATGATACCCAGTCTCTATTGCTTTCACTGGTTTCACCTGAACAGAGACTAATATTCTGAGAGCATCTGATCACATTATTAACTTCCTTTCTACATGGGACCTTGCCATGTAGAAACTGCTTTTGAATGTTGTAATGGGCAGGTTCTTTCTGATGGTAAGGTGATGACTATGTTTTGCAGGAGAGCAGTGGTGGGATTCAAAAAGTTTTACCACCAGTTCAGGGGGCGTGGCTTAGTGGAAAATATCTTTAAAATAACTGTTAGATTTCTTTCTCCTACAAACATTCTGAAATGGAAAGAAGTACACAGATGACAGGCGGGGAAATTGAAATGGCAGATCACAAGAATTGCCTACTAAATATTTCAGTGACAAGTCATATGCTGATTGTGATCTGTTGTACTATACTGTGCAACAGAAACCACATGCTCCTAAAGTCTATCCACAAAGTGCTTCCTTTCGCAGTTTGGTAAATGTGGCCTATCTACAAAAGCTGTGAAGTGTTTCATATGTGGCTCTCCCCTTATGTAATTGAACTTAGTTTTTATTCTTGTGTCACATCAAGTTATCGAATCATTTCTTTAATGTAGGTTTCAAATCCCCATCCCTGCAGCAATTGTGCTGATAGCTCCTTTTCAAATTCTTTGAACGTCTGTCTTCTGTTTGTACAGGTTTACATCATTTCTTTTAAACAGTAGAATGTTTCTATTTTGTCTTAGTAGCTTTTGATTTCTACTCCCACCTAATAATGTATGCATGTACACCTTCAGGAAACATTCTGATCCATTAAAAATCATTCGTAGAATGACGAAAGACATCACTGGGATCTGATTAAGTTCTCATTGTTGTCCTTTTACATCACAAACCTTTCTCTCTGTAGTTTTACATGTGGCAATGGGGAAATTGAAAATATTTCACGTGTCCAATTGCGTTGCAAGTTCTACAGGGACATCAGATCAACGTACATTCTCCCTGTATTAGAGAGATTTCTAGGGAGATCAGATAATTTCTATGTGAACCATCTTCTTCAGGATTCAAATCCAACCACCCCTCATGCTGTAGCAAAATGTTGTGCTGCTGCAATAATAATAGTTAGGAATAACCAGTTAAAAAAATAAAAATCCTTATTCATATTAATACTTTGCTTAGTTATTTACTAACAATATTTAGAGAATATATATTTTGACGTACACTTTTATTGTACTAGTTTTATTAGTGTTGGACACCAGGATATTGGTGTGGTATGGTGTTTGGAGTGTATTTTATTTAATTTGTTTTGTAGTTGCTGGTATGTAGGTGTTCCTGCTTCTCTTTCTTGATCTTGGTTGTGTTTCCAGCTTTTTATCACTTATTTTGTTGTTTGATATAGCTGGTCATTGATCGATTAAATAAATAAATAAATTAAATAAATTAAATAAATAAATAAATTTCTCTTTGTAGTTTTAAAAGCCTATTTCTGTGATGTTGAATCCAGATATATTCCAATCCACAATTTATGCTTGATTTATAGTCTTTAACACTTGCCTCTTTTAATGCTGCTTACATTCTCAAATTTTTCTCAACTTCAACCTTTTTCTGCCTTCAATCGCTAGGTTAGGAAAAATTCTATCGCAAGAGTAGAATTTCTTAGTTTTCAACCCTTCTTTTCTAGAGAAAAGAAAGCGTGCCCTATGCTTGGACTGATGTACTGTATCTTCTTTTGGAGTTTTTTCTTTTTAACTAATTGTAAACAACTATATGACTACAGGCAGGTAGTTCTATCAATTATCTACTTTGAATTCACGTTTAATATTTCAACATTTACAACTGAAAGGGTGTATGGGTTACATTTTATTTTATTTATAAAAAACAGTGTTTGAATAAAATAACTTTGTTAGGTTGATTTATTCCCCCCCCCCCAAATGAGGAAAGGAAGAGCTAAATCGTCCACTCCAGGCATAGCAATTTTGACTTTTAAAACCCGTGAACTTTAACTCCCAGAATTCTCCAGCTATTTGGTGCTAAGAGCTTTATGTACTGATATTAGAAAAAGAATTTGACAAGAGCTGTGGTGGCGTAGTGGTTAGAATGCAATACTGCAGGCTACTTCTGCTTCCTGCTGACTGCCTGCAGTTTGGCAATTCAATTCTCAACAGGCTCAAGGTTGACTCAGCTTTCCATCTTTCTGAGGTTGATAAAATGAGGACCCAGATTATTGGGGGTTATTATATGCTGACTCCGTAAACTGCTTAGAGAGGGCTGTAAAGCACTGTGAAGCAGTATATAAGTCTAAGTGCTATTGCTATAATAACCTGGTTGATGTTTAGTACTAAACCATATTGCAGTTGGTTTGTTTTTGCTTATATGTGGAAATTCCCTCATTAGGGTTTGGAGCTAAATGTAATTCACTACAGCTTCTTCAGCAAAGAATCATTGAAAAAATCTGGATTCATATGTGGACATAGCCACTGTAAAGAGGGAAATACAAAGTGAGGAATCTGAGGACAGATTGTTTTGATTTAAAAATGATTAACATAATAAAAAAGAGATAAGTAATTATAAATATCTGACAGTGTGGAAAACATCAGGCACCATTTCTTCCCTTTCTCACATAAGAATTGGCATGGCCTTCGTGCTATTAAGCATGGTGTTTGAATGGATTCTCCATGTGCAGAGACCATCTCATCTCTCTTTCTTGCCAACATCAAAGGTCTGTATGAATATGAGAACTTGAGGGATCCTCCCAAGCTTTTGCACTTAAGACATGGGCTATGGGAACCTGAGTAGATGCTTTCTTGAAGCTAAGCAGGTCTGTTCTGGCCAGTACTTGGGATGGAAGATCAATCTCTTCCCCTTTCTCCACCGGATCTTCATAGATGTTGCCTTAAGCCCCATGCTAGAATAAAGCCAAGTTATAACTTTGTTGATTAAAAAAAACTCAGGCATAGAGGAATGATGGGCTAAAACATTCAGAAAAGTGTTTGCCTTTAAGCTGCTTTACGTTTGTTGGGGAGGTTTTAACTGCTGAACATTGTTTACTTTTGAAGGTCTTCCCCTGTTGCGGAGCTGAAACTCCATCCACCCAGCCTTGCATCTTTGTAAGGTGCAGATTGGACAAGGTCATGACATAAATGATATGTTTCTAATGCATGTGCGCTTTAATGAGAGCTTTATTTTTATCATTTTACTATATATAGGCAGTCCATGACATAAGACCACAATTGAGCCCCAAATTATGTTGCTAAGTGAGACATTTGTTAAGTGGCTTTTGCCCCATTTTGCAACCTTTCTTGCCACAGTTTTTAAGTGAATCACTGTAGTTGTTAAGTTAATAACACCATTATTTAAATGAATCTGGCTTCTGTAGGAGATGACCAGGCTGAGCCCAAAGGAGGGATCAAACATCTCATCTAAGTCCAGCCTATTTTGAATTCCTTCTACTCTTATCTCCTGCTAATTTCCCTTGGTTGTTAATAGTTCAGATTCTTGTGGATAATTTAAGTTTGCAATAAATTTTTATATTCATTTGAACTGTCTGGATCTCCTGATTTTCCTTGCACTTGACAGGTTCCCCATGGACTTTGCTTGTTGGAAGTTTGCAAAAGGTGGTCACATGACCACGAGACATTGCAACCATCATAACTATGAGTCAGCTACTAAGAGTCTGTATTTTAGTCATGTGACCACGGGAATACAACAACAACTGTAAGTGTGAAAAATAGCCATAAGTCACTTTTTTCAGGGCTTTTGTAACATTGAAGGACCATTAAATGAACTATTGTAAGTTGAGGTTTACCTGTATATGATAATTATTTTGTTTATTTATAGCATATATATTATTGTCATTGGCCAACTCAAATACCACTTATCCTGACATAACAGAGTAGAAATTAAGCTAATAAATAATAAACAACTGGAAGGAATGGAGAAATACTAAGACAATAAATCTCATAGCTTCTCAATAGAATGGCAAGTAACCTACTGAGGACCTGGCCTATTAACTGTAGTGAACAAGGGGCTTTTGCAAATGAGCCATGAAGTAGCTTCGAGCAGAGCTAGTCCAAAGTGCTGGGCTGAGTTGACACTAGACCAACACTAGTCTTCCCAGCCAGTAAGAAAAATAGGGATTTATGTCTGGAGGATATGAGGTAGGGGAAATCTGAGCTAGGCAAATGTGACTGCGTACTTAAGATGCTTCTATGTGCTGTGCACTTAACTGTATTATTTGCCACTGCATTAACAGCCAGCTTTTTGTCCATTGTGAAAAACTTGGTTAATTCCATTTAAGCTTTTCAATATCTGTTCCACCACATCTGCTCTTGACAAATAGGTGTTTTATTTGGAGAGCAATATCAAATACCATGAGTGTGCTGTCATTATAGCTATTATGTGACTGATTCTATTAAGTAAGTGACATCCTGTGTGAGAATTAATCAGCCAGCAATAGGAAAGTGGTTGCTGTTTACCCACCATTTTAACTAACGGTTAAAATAGTTTAATCAATGCTTTGCCATTAAATAGTTATATAATTAAACAGCCAATTTAGATTTCCCTCAAGTTCTGTTCCCCCAAAAGTAAAATATAAATTTAAGCTACTAGATAAGAAGACAAAGCCAGCTTCTCATCAGAAAGTTTGTTTAACTATTAGTGATTCATTGGCGTTTGTAAAAATAGCTAACTTGACTCGAAACGACTATCCATATACAAAAGAAAAGCCTTCCATTACCTTAGCTCATGTAAAATGAAGATTAAACATTTTAACATAGACAGTGTCTTAATCCCATGAACCTTATTTATTTCCAAATGTAGTGCTATTGGCAATAAACAGCAATTTGAGAAGTCATAATCCAAGAAAATCATTGTCAAGAAGCATTAGAGCTGCCTATAAATTTCCCCTTGATGACTTGAGTCCTAGTGTACAACTTCAGAGTCAAATATTTGTATTAGAGGTTCCTGCCTTTCACAGACTAATTAAAAAAGATGGAATTCTTTGATTCTATCTCAAATCATTCTGGGTCTAATCTCTCACAAGAAACAGCTACTCTATAAACTGAAGTCAAGGTATTTTTTTCCTCCTTCTCATTCAACCAAGACTTTTACTATCTTGCAATAAATCCTGGCCCTAAAAAGTAAATGTAACTGAAGTGCTCTTAATGATGTGTCTACAAAACTTCCCATGGAAAATTACAAACTATGTAAGAGAATATCATAGTAGAAAATAATGCTATTGAAAAAAGAAGTTATTTCGTTTAAAGAAAGCAGAGGATTTGGAGAAAAAGGTCTATGTATTTAATATTCAATTGATGCAGGAGACTGCCTAGACAAGTCCATGCAGTTTACTTGGCCAGGTTTTTCAGAAGTGGTTTGCCCTTGCTTCTATCTTAGGGTTGAGAGAAAGTGACTGGCCCAAATCTCAGCTGGCCTTGTACCTCAGTTGGGACAAGAATGCACACTCTCCTGGTTTTTAACCTGGTGCCTTAACCGACTCTCTTATTATCCAATATCCAATCCAATACCTTATTATCCAATATCCAATCCAACATCACTCAAAACTAGGCATGCACACCCCTAACTACCTCTATTCCAACCACAACTGGCCTTAAATGCAAGCTACTCAATGCAAGAAGCCTTGTAAATAAAATACCTGAATTTCTCCTCTTACTAAATACGGCTAAATTCGACATTATATTTGAAACATGGCTCAACACATCTCTCCCTGACTCCATTACCACAGTAAGAGACTATTATGTTTACCAATCAGATCGTGAAATCCGTAGAGGAAGTGGTGTTGCTATCTTCTATAAAAAGTCCCTACATCTAAAAAACATCCAAGTTACCCAGGAGCTTGCTATTCCTGAGACCTTCATCTGTGAACTGTCCTTAAATATCACATTTCAGTTCTTACTATATTACAGAGCCCCTGATTATGACATCGTCATAATCATCATCATGTAAACAAGCTAAATACACTACTAACATGGGCAGCATCCTGCCCACACACTTTTATCTTTCTTGGTGACTTCAATCTACCTCATATTAACTGGACCCTTAACGAATGTACAATTGAACTCACACATGCAGCCTTCTACAATGCAGTAACAAATCTGGGACTAGAACAACTAGTAACCAACAACACTAGACTTAACAACTGCCTCGATCTCATCTTCTGCAATAATTTGAATTCAATTTATGGAATACAAATTAAAGAACCCTTTTCCAACAGTGACCACAACATGATTGACTTTTGTCTCAACATACGTCCACACAAAAATCATCACAACGATGGAATCCCCAATTATAACTTCAAAAAAGGCAACTATGATCTTATAAACAGCGATCTCTCATCCCTTGATTGGCAATTTCTATTCTCTGGATGCAATACTGTAGAAGACCATTACAACATATTTTTACTTGAAGTCAAAAGAGTCATCAAACTATATGAACCATTAACAACTCCCAAAACCAGAAAAAAACAAATTACCCATAACAATAAGGAAGCTTCAATCCAAAAAGAAATCACTTTGGCGGAAAAACAAATCTGGTCACATTGCCAACTTCAAAAGCCGATACAAAAATTTATGCCACCAGATAAAAACTGAATGCACCAATTATCACATTAAACAAGAAGAAAACCTTCTACACACCAATTCCACCCACGCTTTCTACAATTTTGTAAATAACAAACTAAAAGACTCAAGGTCCATCCCACCCCTGAAAGGACCTAATGGTAAAGACTGCAACAACGACACTATTAAAGCCAACTTCTTTAACACATTCTTTGGCTCAGTATTTGTAAACAGCAATGGATCATGCCCAGTATTTCCTAGTCGAACCACAGACAACTACAATGATCTAATATATATCTATTTTACAGAAGACAATTTTGAAAAAGCACTACGCAATCTAAAACCATCTCTATCTATTGGACCGGACGGAATATGTGCCTACTTCTTTAAAAAGCTATCCACTGCCATAGCCGAACCTCTAAGCATAATCTTTGAAAAATCTTTCAGGACCAGCTCCTTGCCAAAACTATGGTCATAAGCCACGGTCATCCCCATCTTCAAAAAGGGAGACCCCAGCCTAGTTGAAAATTACAGACCAATCTCTTTAAGCTGCGTCACCTGTAAAGTCATGGAATCAATTATTAACCAATCCATCATCCTCCATTTAGAAACAAACAACCTAATCTCTAATAAACGATTTGGTTTCAGGAAAAAACTATCATGTAATCTGCAACTCTTACACTGCAAAAAGATATGGACTACACAACTCGATCAGGGCAAAGCAATAGACGCAATCTACATAGATTTTTTGTAAAGCCTTTGATTCAGTGGTACACGACAAACTACTCCTAAAACTAAAATCTTACAGTATCTCTGGACACCTGCATAACTGGATAGAAGCATTCCTGTCAAACAGACAACAAATGGTCAAAATTGGGAGCGTCCTATCAAATTCTGTACCTGTCAACAGTGGTGTCCCCCAAGGCAGTGTTCTAGGACCAACTCTTTTCATACTCTGCATAAATGACCTCTGTGATCATATCAAGAGCAACTGCGTTCTCTTTGCTGATGGTGTAAAGCTATTCAACACCACAGACAATACTGCTACCCTTCAAAAAGACCTTGACTATGTATCAGAATGGTCAAACAAATGGCAACTTCAAATCTCAACCAATAAATGCTCTGTCCTACATATTGGCAAAAAAAATCAGAAAATAAAATACAGGCTGAATAGTCAAGACCTTGTTGATGATCCAAACTCTGTCAAGGATCTTGGAGTACTCATCTCAAATGATCTAAGTGCTAGAGCCCACTGTAACTACATAGCCCAAAAGGCATTAAGAGTTGTTAATCTCATCCTACGTATCTTCTTCTCTGGTAATATCACACTACTAACTAGAGCATACAAAACATTTGCTAGACCAATACTCGAATACAGCTCATCAGTCTGGAACCCACGTTACGTATCTGATATTAGCACAGTTGAGAAAGTCCAGAAATATTTCACAAGAAGAGTTCTCCACTCCTCTACTCCTTGCAGATTACCTTATACCACCAGATTTGAAATTCTAGACCTAGACAACCTAGAACTACGCCGTCTTCAGTCTGATCTAAGTATATTATATAAAATTATATATTGCAATGTCCTATCTGTCAATGAATACTTCAGCTTCAACCATAACAACACAAGAGCAAACAATAGATACAAACTCAAGGTTAATAGCACCAAACTTGATTGCAGGAAATACGACTTCAGCAACAGAGTGGTCAATGTCTGGAATACTCTTTCTGGCTCTGTGGTTTCTTCCCCAAACCCCAAAAACTTTAACTTTAGACTGTCTACTATTGACCTCACCCCTTTCCTAAGAGGTCTGTAGGGGGCCTGCATAAGTGCACCAACGTGCCTACCGTCTCTGTCCTATTGTTTCTACATGTATCCATGTATTCTTAATTATGTTTTTACTTATACCTATTATTTTGTAAGCAATTGACAAAAATAAATAAATAAATAAATAAAAATATAACAGAATTTTGCCCATCTAAAAATACCTCCCCCATGCCTTTCTTTTACTCTCCCAATAACTTAATAGGGTCCCTTTTGAATGCATCTCCATCCCCAATGCTTCTTTGGACTCAGATGTCATGTATCAGACCATTGTCTAGGTCTAGGATATGCTTCTTCCTCTTGTATTCCAAGGTCATCCCCGTATGATATTATATGCAGTGAGACAGCTGTATTTTCTTAGTCTTGGGATTTCTTAAACTGCTGTGAACTAAACACAGAACTGTCTCATGAAAAACAAACATGTTAACTTTGAGTCCTGACCCATATTAAGTTTCCCCTCATGCTATGATGTTCCTAAGACATCAACTGTGCTAATTTCCAGGCTAGTTTGCACCCAGAGATCTATTAGGCCATCTCTGCATCCAAATCAGAGCAAGCATGCCTGCAACTCAGTTCAGCTAGCAAGCCTGATGCTTATTTATTAAACATCAGCAGACACCAGAAACAGTTAACTGGCAAAATTAGACAAAAGACAGGCAGAAATAGGAAGAGAGAAAAAACAACAATATATATGTTAAGTTTGGGGAATAATGGAGACCAGACATCTGACCAGTGACTTCAACTCTTTAATAATCATAAATAGAACAGAACAGAGCAAGGCTATGGGCAACAGCAACCCTTTTATAGGGTTATCTGCTACCTTATTAACCAATGACATGTGCAACAAGTTCAAACTTATAACCAATGGGAAGTGTCAAAATAGTGGCCAATCAGGGACTACTTATCGACCAATCCCTAGTTGTTGTATAAGGGCCAATCAGGTGTGCAGGTTTCCAAACCCTGATTTGCATTTATGCTAGTAACTTTTATTGATTCACAACAATATATATATATATATTTAAAAGGTAAAATTTACACTGTCTACGCACCTATATACCAAATAAAAAGGAAATTTCCAGAGCCACTGGAAACAATACTCTGGGCAATTAGCATGGATAGGCCCAAAGGGATTAGCTCTTGGTTATTCTGGATTTAACTCTTTTAGGGGGCACGATAGAGGTGGGAAGCAGGACATTGGGTGACCCTTCCTCTGTTCTGCAGCATGAAGAAACAATCTGGTGGATGGGCATGTTGTTTCTGTCACATAGGAATATTCTCTGAATCAAAAACAATATATTAGTGTTCCTGTCTCATCTTTCTTAAAGACTATTGCATGTTTGAAAAATAGAAAACACCAGTGCTTCATGCTATCTCTTTCCAAAATACTTCATGTGAATTTTATTCATAGAAAATAAAAATGATGGATGCTTGCAGATCTGTGTGCTTTTGGAAATGTATTCATTGCTGTTTGCATTATAATGTGTTGCCTGGAGATTGAGAAGAAAGAAAATTAGCATTGGTAAATAGTTTTTGGTAAAAAAAAAAAAAAAGCTCACAAACAGTTTTTTGGGGAAGCAATATCACTAGCAATCACAGTGGCATTTAGACTTATATACCACTTCACAGTGCTCTTACAGCACTCTCTAAGCAGTTTACAGAGTCAGCATATTTCCCCCAACAATCTGGATCCTCATTTTACCGACCTCGGAAGGATGGAAGGCAGAGTCAACCTTGAGCTGGTCAGGATTGAACTCCTGACAGTGAACAATGAATTAGCCTGCAATACTGCATTCTAACCACTGCGCCACCACCGGTAAGTAACGTTTCCAATTTTGCTTCCAGTAAAGGGATTATACTTTGTGACTTATTTTGCCTACTATGGCAACCATTTTGTATGAAATCTGGGGAGCAAAAATATCTACCTAATAAGAAAAATAAACAGTGGCACCATTGGGTCTCTTCAGGGACAGTATTCATGGAACCATAACTAAAAACACTTAAGAATCATCTTATCTTGGCATGAAGGCATAATTAGTCCAATTCTGTTACCAAACAGATATTTAAAGGATAATAAGAAAAACACTGTTAGGATATTAAAAATATCATAGAGTTAAAATGAGTAATCATTGAAAAGCTGATTATTTCCTCTATCTTACTGCTTCCCTTGAAAGAATAGGTTAGACAGATTGTCATGGATCCTTGTGAGGCCAGTCTGTACTTCTTTCTTACATCTTCTCTGTTTCCCAGAACTTCAAGTGTGATTGTGTTTTTGTAACTGTTTCTACAGATATTTTTTCCAAAGTCTTCTCTATGGATGTCTACACAAACCAAACTGCTCTCTAGAATCTCCCTAAAGTAAATCTGATGCTTGACACAAAATTGTGTCTTTGTATCGAGAGATATTATATTCCTTTCTTATTCATGTGCCCTCAATTGACAGTATCAGTAATTCCTTGATTAGATATAAGAGCTCTGTTCCGGTTGACCTTCTTCATGGACCCTATAGAAATGAATAAACATCAAAAAGACCCCAGATTTTCCTCTGCTTCAGCAACAGCTTCTACCCTTTGCTAAATAATGACCTCTTGTATTATTTTTCCATCTGCTATATAAGAATGCATACTTATTTCCCACACCATAAAGTTGGCCATCTTTTGGGCAAACTATTTACATGACTGTGTTTCTTTTATTTTTCTTTTGAATTTTAGACTAACAAGTGTGATGGATTGTATCTTACGAGTATGTGCTTAATAAATATATGAAGGGACAAAAAGGGAGATTCCTGGATTTTGCATATAGATGAAACTTCTGTATTATGCCAATATAAGTTAAGTATAAAACACATGCAACACATGCTACCATTCCTGAAGCTATTACCCATACCATAAGGAATGAATAACGGTGTATGGTGAATAGTATATTATTGGATAAATAGTGAGTTCATCAATATTCAGTTAAGGCTGCATCAAAAATCTTAAATTACCGGTAAAATAGAAACCATCAAGCCATCTTTGAATTGAAATAATAGACTCATAGGCTGGAAGGGAACTCAGAGGTCTTTCAGTCTAACCACCCCTGCTTAAGGCAGAAGCCTTATACTTTTTCAGTCCAATGGTTGTCCAATCTATTATTGACAAAAATAAAAATAAAAATTGAGCTCAATTGGTGACTTTATGGCAAGGATCTTCAAAGTTGGCAAGTGTAAGACCTGTGGGCTTCAACTCCCAAAATTCCTGAGATCACATGACTGGAGGAGGAATTCTGGGAGTTGAAGTCTTAAAGCTGTCAAAAGCTGCTTTAGGGGCACATCTGTGTAGTTTTCCTTGGCAAATTATATTTAAGCACCTTCTGATATGTAATGTGTACTGTATGTATATTCAGTTCAGTCCTGAACTTTTCAGATAATCACCCATCTGAGTACTACCCAGATCCAACCTTGCTTTGCATTAACAGCCACTTAAAGCATACCTGGGAAAACAAACAGCAAAGTGAAGAAGTCAGCTCCCCCTTGTATGAAATGGCACCCTACCCATTTGTGGTACTTCGCAGCCCAAAATGTTGTGTACTCCTTGGGTAATGGTAGGAAAGTGTAATGTTTTTTGTCTGTCTCCCGGCAATCCTTGAGAAGTAAACAATAGGCAGAAAATTGAAAGCCCAAATTAGGCTAACGTTACAGTTAGTCCTTGATTTATTACCACAATGGAGCCCAAATTTTTTGTTGCTAAGCGAGACATTTTTTAGGTGAATTTTGCCCCATTTTACAACCTTTCCTGCCACAGTTGTTAAGTGAAGCACTACAGTTGTTAAGTTAGTAACATGGTTATTAAGTGAATCTGGCTTCTCCATTGTCTTTGCTTGTCAGAAGGTCGTAAAAGGGGATTTCTCTTCATTTCACCAGAGGTGGCATTCAGCAAGTTCTGACCAGTTCTGGAGAAGCAGTAGCGGAAATTTTGAGTAGTTCGGAGAACCAGCAAATACCACCTCTGACTGGCCCCACTCCCATCTATTCACTGCCTCCCGAGTCCCAGCTGATCGGCTGGGTCTTCTTTGGTTGCCCTGCACGGGAGAACAGAGCTGGAAAGCAGGTTAGTGAGGTGGGGAGAGAATGGAGATTTTGCAGTATCCTTCCCCTGCCAGGCCCACCAAACCACACCATACCCACCAAGCCATGCCCACAGAACCAGTAGTAAAAAAAATTGAATTCCACAATTGCATTTCACTCTTAAGGCTCTTTTAAATTTCCATAAATACCAAATATTGCTCCTGAAACTGGTTGTACTCCCAAAATTCACTACTGACCCATTGGTAGCTAAACAACAATAGACTGTTGCTCCCACCACGAAAAAGATGTTATCTCCCCCACCAGGTAAGCTACTTGAATAGACCTAGATATTTAGGGCAATAGAGCTTGTTTGATACAGCGGTTAAGGTGCCAGCTAGAAACTAGGAAGCTTAGGCATGAAAGCTGGCTGGGTGACCTTGGGCCAGTGATTCTCTTTTTTAGCCCAACTCACCTCACAGTGTTGTTCTGAGAAAATAGGAGGAGGAAAGTGTGTTGGACATATTCTGTACTTTGAGTTATTTTATTAAGTGATAAAGGCATGATATAAATAAAATAATAATAAGGTGCCAACCTAGAAACCAGGAGACCATGAATTCTAGCCCCACCCTAGGTATGAAAACTAGCTGGATAACTTTGGGCTAGTCAGTCTCTTCAACCCAACTCATCTCATAGGGTTGTTATGGGAAAAATAGGAAGAGGAAGGAGTATTAGTATGTTCACTGCCTTATTTATAAATATAATAAAAACATAATAAAAATGTAACAGACAAATAAAAGGTCATACTTCTTTAATGGAATTAAATGCAATGAAGTGTACAGCAATTCCTCAAAACTAGACCAGTTTTTCAGTGTAGGATTTTATTTACTCTTACAAGGCAACTACTTTTTAATTTCTTAATTTTGTTTCTTCATTAAGATTAACTGAAGAACAGCTTAAAGAAATCTAAAGAAGACGAGTTAGCTTATAACAATAAATACTGTACAATCCTACACTACAAAATTGGCCTGGATGGATCTATATATAATTGTAACCAAGTCTAACCCAATAGCTTTATTCATGATTCTTCAATCAATTACATCACTAGAGCTTTGGTCTTTGGTGGCCCAATTAATTAGGAAAAATTGAGACCATCCAGTAACAAGAACAAAGAATATTTGGCTAGCATTTATGCTACTTAAGTAGTTGTTTGGTTTTTTTTTTCACTCAATAAGCAATATCACATGGGTCAATTATTGGCACCGGTTACCTAAGAAGGTGAGAACGAGCAAAGAAATTGTAACCTTCCTGACAGACTGTTGTGTGTATTTGCAAAAAGAAAAAGAAATAAATAACAGAAAATGAATGGCTGAGCCATGATAGTGGAGAAAGCCAACAGATCAACTTCTAGAAAATGCTGAAAAGATTTTAAACCAAGAGGTCAGGCAGAACTGGCCTTCATCTCAAATTGTGTAAAACTAGGCTGGATGAGTTTCTGGCTGTCAGTGCCATATACAGTTCCAATTGACGGTTTGTGGATCACCCATGTCAGTACCATCCCGTTCTATCATTTACAGACTACTCAAAGGGAGTTCTGGAGCTGAGATAAAACTGCCAAGAAGATCCTCTCCCTAGTTGTTGCAAGGTGGAATACTATGGGTCTTGCAGAAAAACAAGGTGGAACAACAACAGATGACCTCCTTCTACCGGTCTATGATAGAAAGTGTCCTCACATACTGCATCACGGTATGGTATGCTGGCTTGACAGCACAGCACAAAAAAACCATGGGCTATCCCCTGACCTCACTAGATGAAATTGCTAGGACCCGCTGTCTTAGCAGGTTGAGAAAAGTCCTCAGGGATGATTCACACCCTGGTCAGCACTTCTTTATTATCCTACTATCAGGCTGGAGATACAGAAGCATAACCAGCCAAACGAACAGGCTGAAAAATAGCTTCTATCCGTGGGCTGTCAGACTTCTGAATGCAACATAACACCATAACTATTTAGTATGATAGACTTGCAGGGCCAGCACAATGGGCAACATGTTTACACTGGTGCAATATAATGTAATGTTATGCACATACATATATATAGGATCGTGTGTCTGTTAGTATAAACTACTGGGTTAGGGATTTTCTTTCTTTCTTTTACTTATGAACTATTGAGATTATATTCTGTGTTGTATTTTGTGTTTGGGAGGACTGTACTAAGGGATCCAATCTCATTGTACACGTGTTGTGCATTGACAATAAAAGTTTGAATTTGAATTTGAATGGAACATGGAAGGCAGTCTTTCAAATCATGTGACCCACAAACCATGATAATCTTTAGGTCTAGAAGCAATTCAATGGTTCAATGAAAAGGTTACATACCTCATATGCCCGCATCATTTCTGAAAGCAAGGGAAAACAGGATTTGATGATTAAGCAGGTATAGTTGGAGTTTCGATGACATGAGGCCTCTTCAGATGTTGCCCATACACCAAATGGATTGGGATCACAATTAGCCATGCTGGCTGGAAATTCTGGGATTTGTAGTTTAAACAAAATTTAGGAGATTGAATCTGTGATTGCTAAGCAGCAGAGTCTTATTTTCTTGAAAATAAGCTCCCATTAATCCAGCTGGAGTTATTGCTAAACATATTTATAAAATATAAACTGTTTTGGGATCTAAACTCTATATAGAACATTAAAGATTTTCAGTATTGTATATATTTCTATACATTTCATAAACTCTCAAATAAACTGGACCTAAGAATCAAGAACAAATATAAGCAGGAGTTGTGGTATATATTGTTTCTCTGGTATGTGGCAGTTGCTCAACTTGTAAACCACAGAAACGTTTGGAGTCTGTGATAAGAACTACATATAAAGGATTCTGATAAAGTTCATTTTCAGAAGACATGATGTTGAAAAGCCCAGTATTTCCTCCTCCTCCAGTCATAAAGATGCTTTTCAGTTGAATTTAGCTCCTGATGTTCCATGCATCTATCTTAGCAATATTACAGAACTGGTTTTGTCTTCTCTTGGGCAATGTAAATGTTTTTATCTTTGCCTCCTTGTGAGCAATGTAAATATTTCTATCTCCTTCAGGGCAGTCTGTTACCACTCTCAAAATCTTCATAACAGAATAACAGAGATGGAAGGGACCTTGGAGGTCTTCTAGCCCAACCCTCTGCTCAAGTGTGTGTGTGTGTGTGCGTGTGTGTGTGTAAATAAATATTTGGTTGTAATCTGCTTTCTTGTAAATTATAATTTAAATCCTTAGGTTATGATCTTCCTGAGACCGTGGCTATGTTCTCTCACTGCACTCTGTCATAATGAGAGCAGTGAGAGTTAGTGTTTTAATTGTGGTTTGGCTTGTTGATTGACTTCACTTCACAGAGGCTGTCATTAATTATAGCTTACAAATTACAGTGACTGAATTCACATAATGTGTTAAGCTGAACAGGCCTTTCCATGGTGTGATGGAATGTGTAGAATGAAACCCTCTGAAAATTGGATCTTTCCACGTGTTAGAATGACAGAATTCCCCATTTCAATGGCTGAGGTATTATCAGATAAATTTGTTTGAAGGGCTACTGAGCGGGAAAAGTAGAATGAATGTTTAAATTCATTCATTCATGTGTGTGTGTGCACAACATAGCAGTCTGTATTGAAATTATTGTTCCTGATAAATGTAAGGCTTGTGGCTACCACATTCAACCAATTTAAGAAACTATGAGTTTTAAAGTTGCATGTGTGAAAACACCTTAAGCTGTTAATTAAATCTGAAGCCGTTTATCCTAATCACCACTACTTTTTGTAACAGTTTTAAAGACTTCTATCAATTGTATCACAAACGTAAGTCTTATCATGCCTACTAAAATAATGGGATTTTTGTTTACAAGGTGTCAATGAAGGTTTAGAAGCTTTGATAATAATTCCAGACAGTCAATAAATTCAGAGACTTTTACATTGCCAGTAGGAGCCTAGCTAAACTATCTAATCTTGGAAATGACAGACAACACAATGAACCCTGAACTTAATCTCTTCCAAACACTAAGGATACAGCCAAATGTTTAACATGCTGTTTAACTTCAGTACCTATTTAGGGGGGAAAAATCATTTGATATCTAAACACCTAGAAACAAAGAGCTGGCCGGAAGGAATGAGATGCTTTTGATTAACCAGCTTCCACTGTGAAAATGCACAAGCTTTTGAATTACATACAATTCCTAGTCCATTGAAATGATGGAAATGGGACACAAAAGCATACACTCATGAATGTCCATGGGGACAGAAGAAGATGTGGCGGGGGGTATTACACGAAATATTAAAGGAGAAAATAACCTTTATTTTGGTGAGATTTCCTTCTTCCAAGCCAGTCATCACAATTCTGGACCCAAATGGCCCAGCTGACTGGTGCCAGATCTGCTGCTAAAGTCTAGGCCTGTGAGGGATAATACCATCTTAGTCCATGAAATGCTGGTATATGAATGCACAAGGTTGACATATGTTACTGAGACCTGGTTGGAAATCTGCCTTCTTGGGTTCAGATCCAGAAGAATGTAATGGCTGGGAAGAAGGAGGTGGCAGGGATTGTGTGAGATGTTATCATAATGACCAATAGCATTATAGCCCTCATAGACAAAGCTAGAAATATTTAGAGATCAGAAATATTTAGATGTCAGAGTCTGAGTGGAGAGAAAGAAGCTCAGACTAAATAAACCCTAGCAAGATGGAGCTGCATACTTATCTAACCATCAGAGCTATCCACTTTTTCCCTAACTGCTTTTGATGGTGCTAAGGATCTTCTTGGATGCATATCAAGATCATATTTAGTGGAGGCTGTGATCAGGGGGCTTTCCCAAGCTTTGGCTGGTGTGCAAGTTACAACCTTACCTGGACCAGGGTAATTTGGCAACTGGACTATTGAAACATACACTATGAGGGACTGCCTTTGAGTATGATTTGGAAACTTCAGCTGGTACAAAATGCAATGGCTAGACTGCCGGTCAAGAAGACCTGTCTTGGCAAAATTATATTTTATCTTGAGGACATTGCAATGGTCAACTTCCTGGCTCAGTTCTAGTTCTAGAGTCCTATTTAAGTAGCATTATAATATATCAGGTTCCACATGCCAAGAATGGTTCTATGCATCTAGTCCAAAGATCAAAGGAAGACCTACCAATTCCATCCTCACAAGAAAATTGATCTGTAGTAGACCTTGGTGAGCTACCCCCCACTTTATGGAATACATTCCTTATATAAGTATGGTTGACTTCCATCCTCATGTCATTGTATTGATACAATGTATTGATTATTTCAATGTATTGCTTATGGTATTGTTTTTTTACCAATTGAGATAATACGTTTTTTTATTTTACTCTTGTTCATTATTCAAAGTCTGTCATAAATACTGTGCAATAAACAAATGCATATACGTTTTAAGCAGAATGGCATGTGTCTACTCTAAAATAAACACCTGTGATTTTAAAGAATTTTTCCCTGCATAAGACTATGCATTTCGTAGCTTTTGATATAGGCTGATTCTATTCCAAGGTCAGTTATGGTTTTAGTGATGTGTCACTTCAGTGAAAATTTTAAAAGTAAATAATATAGTAATAATGAATAATGAAATGGCTTTCTCATAAACCAATCACTGATATATTTCCTGTTAAAAAGTCCTTAATTTTCTCTTTGAAAAATAGTCCTTTTGAAATAACTGGAAATAATTTTGAAATAATTCTACACTTGAAACCACTAATAGAATTCATTTGTATTTTTCAATTTCCAAGCTTTTCAAATTGCAAGTATTTATCTTCTACAAAGTTATAAGGACACATGCTGTCATTAAATGTGTTTGATATTCCTTTAATAATGCTTCAACCTCATCCAAATAATACAATTTTTATATCTTACCACAATACAATGTATATGAATTCCATAGTAATATTAACAAATAATGAATTTACTGAGAAGGAAGGAAACTAGATTGTAAGAAAGAGGAACTAAAAACGGTCATACAGTTGAAATGCTTATGAAAAAAATCTACAAAGTTTCCAGTGCAAAACCTCTAAATTTTGCTCACTAGTTTCATATACTCTAGTAGACATTGAGTATAAGTTCATATTTTAAGGAAGTTTTGGGGGTTTATTTACTTACCTCAGCATTTTGTCAGTTTTTGGAACTCTTTTTTCCTTCAAAAGGCTTTCTGAAGCATTTTGTAACAACCAATGCAGGGCCTTGATATTTTAGTTTAAAAATGGTATTGACTGATGTTCTTCTAGAAAATCTCCTTTAGGAGTCTGCCAATGGAACAATCAAGAGCTGCTAATAAAAGTTTGTTACTAGGTATTGAGTAATATAATTGCCTTGAGACTCTTTTCTCTTATCTGCCTCTTTTGTGATCATCCTCATCTATTTGAGTGTGGGATTACAGGAACAGATTATATGTAGATGACATTTTAAATTGCTTCTGGATGGATGGCACCACATGGGAAAATACTGGAGAAGACTTCAAGGAAGCCTGTTTATTCACTCAACAATAGCCATTCTGCATGAGGATACCTGCCAATACAATACTGCTAATGGGACTTTTTTTAAAAATGAAGATAGGAAGGGAGACAATTCATTAGGGAGAGGTTTTTGTTCTATTTACCAATGGCTTGAAAACTAACTGTACTCTTTGGCTCATTTTGGAAAGCATGTAGTACATTTCTAAAGCATGTTTTAAATTTATAGTAGAAACTCTATTAAGATTTCTATTGGTATAGAAAATCTTGTTTGCGATATCTTCTTTGAAAGGCCTATCTAAATATTTTTCACTTTCGAAAACTTTTAAGATGTCTGAATTTTCAACTCCTAGAATTCCCCAGCAAGCATGTGGGGGGGAAAAAATCTCCCAAGATATAGAAATGACTGTGATTTTTGAATGGTCTCATTTCCTTTCTAAACAGGTAAGTATTCACCCATCTGCATTTGCTATTAATATAAATGGATTGCATGTTAAACAGCCACAGATAATTGCAAAGCATGCTTTAAATTTTCAGACAATTGGAAAAAATAATTCAGATGGTTATAGTAATAGTTTAATTTGTGTCAAAAGTTCATCAGGTTTGGACCTAGAATTTCTTTTCTAGGTCCAGCAGTACTGATTTAAAATATGTTATGGGTGGAGTATATTCTGAAAACAAAAAGATATTTTCCGTTCTTATTGAGGAATAGCAAGGTTCATTTTGTTTTTAAGAATTAAGAGGTGCCACCAGAAATTGTGTGAATCCTTTCTATGCCTGAGGCTTTGTACAAATTATTGAGCAATTTGACTCTTTCCAATATTTTGATATCATTAATGTGTTGCCTGTTAGAAAAAAAGCAACCCATTTTAGGGACAACAAAATTATTTAGCTATTATGGCTGTAACATAGTAATGTAGGGTAATGTGCTGTGAAAATGATAGCCCGGTTTCATTCCATGTTTGGGGATGTGAAAGAGATTAAACTGAAAAAAAAATACAGTTAGTCTTTGACTTATGACCACAACTGAGTCCAAACTTTCTGTTCTTAAATGAGACAGTTGTTCAATGAATTTTACTCTATTTTGTGACTTTTCTTGCCTCAGTTGTTAAGTCAATCACTGCAGTGGTGATTGCTAAAATGAAGTTGGCTTTCCCATTGCCTTTGCTTGCCAGAAGGTCGCAAGAGATGATCACATGAGTCAATTGCCACGTGTCCAAATTTTGATCACATGATCATCAGGGTGCTGCAACAGTTGTAAGTGGGAAACATGGTCATAAGTCACTTTTTTCAGTGCCGTTGTAACTTGGAACGGTCACTGAGCAAACTGTTGTAAGTTGAGGACCACCTGTATTGGCCTGTTGAACTCACTCAGGGGCTGGGTTGGCAAAAGGTACCAGATTAAAATAGGGTCAGGGAATTTGTGGTTCAGCCTACTGTGATTCCTCACCATTAGATCAACATCTTGTGTGAATCAAACAAGGACATCCACAGAGGAAGTAAAATGAAAAATAATTGTGGTTGAAATCATACAACTGAATAGAATAGAATAGAATAGAATAGAATAGAATAGAATACCTTTATTGTCATTGCATTCCACAAATACAATGAAATTTAAAAGCTACTCCAGCACAGTGCCCCAAACACCACATCACAATCATACTACAGTTTTAAAAAATAAAATAATTATAATAATAATAGTAGGACTAAATCACAAATGCACTGTTTGATTCAAGACAATTACTGCCTTGGAAAAGAAACTGTTTCTCAATTTATTAGTCCTCATTTTAAGACACCTATAATGCTTCCCTGGTGGTAACAGTTCGAAATATGAATGTCCAGGATGAGAACAGTCTGTGGAGACTTTTAGTGCTCTAGAGAAGAGTCTGGTCTTTGCAATCTCTTCCAAAGAAGAAAGAGAGCAACCGATGATTTTTTGTGCTGTGTTTACAACTCTCTGGAGCATCATCTTATCCACTACACACTGTTACACAGTATGCCAAAATGCTCTCGATGGTAGACCGGTAAAAAGTAACCAGCAACTTCTCACCCAGACCACTCTTTTTCAGCAGCCTCCGAAAGTGCAGGCGCTGGTGGGCCTTCTTTGCAGTGGCCATAGTGTGGACCGACCAAGTAAGGTTGTTGGAAATATGAGTTCCTAGAAATATGAAACTATGAACTCTTTCCACATAGTCTCCATTGATATATAGTGGGAGAGGCTCTGCTTTGCATCTTCTGAAGTCTATAATAAATTATTTGGTCTTTTTGATGTTCAGGGTGAGGTTATGACTGTTACACTCCATGCAAAAGGGGTGTGATTTTGATTATATCATCATGACTGTCATTTTGATTTTTTTGCCCTTCCCTGATACCCTGGAAACAAGCTATTGAGCCATAATAGGGCGATATTATTTGAACAAAGCTCACCAATGAGTTGTTATGCAAAGGAGTATCTTCAGATGTGTTGGACAACCACCATTTCAAGTCAGCATAGAGTTATAACAACAATAATACATTGAGCTTATATTCTTTCTAGTTGCTCAGAGTAATGAATATGAGAGTTATTCATTAGATCTTCCCAATCTTAATAAGTCCTTAACTTCACAGGGAAGATGGTGTGACTGACTGAGATTGTCCAATGGATTGTATTGTTCAGCATTTGTATTGTCCAATGGATTGTATTGTTCAGTATTTGATTTTCAGATCCATTCAATCTTTCAACAGGTGCATTATGCCCCCCCAAACCCCAGTCAAATATACCTGTAATTTGTAATAGATGGAAACCATGGCCTGAGCTACACATATGGCAAAGCTTCAGTAAAAGTTTATTAAATAAATCAGAATGACTTGTTCACACAACCTATCAACTCCTTTTCAGATAAGCTACATTATGAGTTTAATGAGTTGCATGAACCAGGCCAAAGTCAGGAAGAATAATTAGATCTTTTTCACTCTGTGGAACGTACCAGCCATTTGGGACTAAGGTAGTGTTACTATTTTTTGTAATCTTAGATATATCTGGAATATCCTGATTGGGAATATCTGATAAGTAGACACGTACCAAGGAGCTGAACCGAATGAAATAGAGTTGCTTGCATGATATCTCTTGGGTCCAACCTGCAGGCTCTTATCCTGCTGAATCTGACCCTTGTTAGTGAAACAAATCCTTTTTAATGCCCATTTTCCGGCAAGGCTGCCCTTTTGCAGGAGCAAAGGATCCTTTTTTTCTGAATGTCTCAATCTTCTGTGTAATACCTGAATCATGCCCTTTGTTATTAATTGTTTGGTCATCGTTAATGATTTTTATCATCATTGAACTTGGTTAGGTGTTTCAAATCAGTTTCTAGTTAATGCCTAATCTGGCCTTCTGTATACAGTCCCAAAGCTGCAATAGCTATGGTCAAGATGTAATTCTTTCATCTGTGCTTGTGTGACATCCAGTGGCGAATTATTTAAAGAAGTACAACCTGTCTGTTCCAAAGGAACAGTGCCTCGGACGACTGTAGCATGTACTTTTTAATCCAGCATGGGGGTGGCAGGTTGTGTATATAGTATACAGCTGCCGAAGTTAGGCTGTCCTGCAGAGATTATTTGAACAAAACTCTCGCTTCACATTGTTTTAAAAAGAAGCATGGTGCAATTGAGAGTTTATCTAATGACTTCCATCGCCATGGGAAGAAGAAGCAACTCAGGAATAGTGATGGTATTCTACTGGTTCGGCCCAGTCTCCCAAGCCGGTAGCGGCGATAAGCGGTTCTCTCCAATGCTCGGTGTTGGGCACACCCACCTGCCTGGGCTCCCATACTAACCTTTATGTCCGGCATTTGAAGGGCAGCTGCTTTGCATGGCACAGCAATTGCCGCACGTCAGCTGCTGAAGCGTCAGGGAGAGTGCAGGATTGCAGGAGGTGACTCAAAATGCCTCTATGCCTATGCAAAGTGTGCATTTGGCTCACATGCATGCAAAGTGTGTGCACCAGTGGTGGGATTGAACCGGAGTTACTACAGGTTCGGTGACTACGTCACACGTGCGTGTAAAAAAACCTTTAGCTGTGCCGCCCGGACAGCTGAAAAGTGCGCAGTGTTTGAAAAGCCTATTTTTTCCTGCTTTTTCAACCTCAGCTGTGACGCACAAAGCAGCTGAGGTTGAAAAAGCAGGAAATAAAGGACAAGTAAGAGCCCGGGCAAACGGGTGGGCCAAACAGCAGCAAACACAGAACCGGTTCTGTGTCTGCTGCTCTTCAGAGTTACCGGTTCTATAGAGCCAGGCAGAACCGGTAGCATCCCACCCCTGGTGTGTGTGCATGCAAAGCGCGCCCACCAAGCCATGCCCATTGAACCAGTGGTAAAAATATTTGAAACACACCACTGCTCAGGAAGGAAATGATTCTGCAAGTGAACAAAGCCATCCATCCTGGTCCTGCTAGACTTTGCTCTGTCGCCTGCAATATCCATTAATCATTTAGCCCACATTCCTGGTGTCAGCAGGAAGATGGTTAGAAAGTCAATATGGTAGCCACCAGGCACATGAGAAGGAGCAGGGCTTAAATTACATCCTGTACTGGGTGCCTGCCATCATTACTTTTTTTGGCTTTCCCCTCATGCTTAGGTCTCTTAGTTTATATCGGTAAGTTAATCAGTGCAATGTTTATAGTTGAATCCTGTGCTTATACAGGTAGTCCTTGACTTATGACCACAATTGAGGCCAAAATTCTGTTGTTAAGCAAGATGGTTTATAAGTGTGTTTTGCCTCATTTTTCTTGCCACAGTTGTTACGTGAATCATTGAAGTTGTCAAGTTAGTAATATGGTCATTAAGTGAATCTGGCATTGTCTTTGCTTGTCAGAAGGTCGCAAAAGAGAACCCCATGACCTTGGGACATTGCAACCGTCATAAATATGAGCCAGTAGCAGCCAGGCATCTTGATCGTGATCATATGACCATGGGGGTGGTGCCATAGTCGTAAGGGTGAAAATGGCCATAAGTCACTTTTTTCAGTGCTGTTGTAACTTCAGTTGTAAGTTGGGAACTATTTGTGCTCTTGAAAAAAATCAGAGCTTATTATATCTGGGTTCGAAAACTAATGCAGATGTAAACAACAAACAAATCAATAAACAGATTTCTGCACTTTAGCTCCCTTCAGTGGCCTCAACCAGGTTAAAGTCCGGTCATCTGGACTCTAAGCTGCTGAGACAGCTCTAAACTTTCATTAGTTTTCTCACTGTTTTAGAAATACAGTACTTCTCGGTAAATACAGTGCTGCACTGCACAGTTTTGCAAAACTTTTGATTATTTCTTATTAAATATCTTCCCATTTGAGTGAGACATCGGGGAACAAATGTGCACGTCTGCTTTAACTCTGAACAGTAGCAGAAATATAAAACCTCAAGTTTGTGATGCAGTTAGGTAATTTTAGAGTTGTTTAATGTAGCATGAAATAGCAATACTTTTATCAATCTTGACTGAACTAAAAAAAAAAAAAAAAAGGCTGTGTAGAACAGTAGCTGATTTGACCTTGAATACGAGCCCAGAAGGAGGTAGACTGGGAAGTCAGAAAATATCCAAAAGGCAATCCCTCCACCTTTTTCATCGAAGATTGAACTTAATTCAATGAAGCCATTAACTTTTACTTTATGATCTTATGGAATTCCTATCCCCTCTTCTTTAAAAAAAAAAAAAAAAGGCAGAAGCTGCACCTGAGATCTCCAGCTCCTCCTACTGGTGGTAGGACTGCACGGAATTGCATATTTCTAAAATCACTTTTCTTGATTGGAATGGACTTTCTCTGAAGATGGTGGATAAAAGTTGAAAAAGTGGCATTATCTAACTGAACAGAGAAAGAACCAGAACTTATCCAGAAGTTAAAAATGTAATTACTTTTAAACCAACATCTGCTTCCTCTTAAATTCATAAACTCTTCCATTTCACTGTTACACAAATGCCTATAAATATCTATTATTTTAATGGATGCATTTTACATTCTTTTAAAAACAAGTATCGGATTTGGCTGCAGAGAGGTTTTAAGCTCAGGGCCGCAAGCCAAAGGTTACCAGTCAGGAAAGAGAAACAACAGCTGTGCCGTTCGCATTGGTGAATAAGAGAAAATCTATAGGACTACCAAGTCATACCAAGGTCTGTTTTCCCTTGCTGATGGCAAAACAAATGTGATATTAAAATAAAGAAAATCTTCACTTGCTGGTTGGAACAATTTAATACTTCACTATGGCAACAAACACCAATCTACAAAGATTTAATCTGGAAGAAAACAAAGATAATGTATATGAAACTGTCCTTGGTGAGATTAAATATTTGGAGCTGCCTTTAGGAATCACTTTAGGGTAAGTACCGTACTGTAAATAATTCTTTTATTCTATTGATTCCTTTTTCCAGTTTTTGCTTTATTTGTTTATTCGTTTATTCTTGTTACAAAATGCAGAGCTATCATGCCATTCCTACTGACCTCAGTGGGGGTTAGACCTGTTTCTAAAGTAGTTCAAAATTGTACCTCAAAATTGCGACATAGCACTTGGCTACAGCGAATTTCATTTCTCTCATTATGTTCACAACACTGATGTTTAATTAATTTAAAAGGCTGTTCTTTCATCCATGAGACTTTATTTGGCTTTCTCTTTTAAGTCAGTTTTGCTGATGGTAGATTGTGGTGGGATTGAAGTATATGCAAGTCCAATTTTGTCCCTTTTTGTTATTTTAAATCACCCCACTCCCTGCACGTAACTTTTTTGTTTTAATTAAAACTTGTGTCTGCTGCTAATTATAACTCATGGAATAAAGTACAGCATTCTCTGATATTCCTTATAGCAAATTTATTACATGTTAAGATACAGCAGTCTGAAATAAATAGGAAATATTTGTATTTTCATGGTCATTTTATATATTAAGTTGCAAGGCATGACTCTCAAGTTTATTTTTAGTACCTGCCAGACTATTTTAAAATAGCACAGTGTTACTTTAAGTATCAGTTTACTGGAGAAGTTATATTTATTCCAAATCATGGTCCTGGTGAATTTTCTTCCTGTAATAATATATAACATCTTATAATATGAAAAAGGGATAAAATAATTTCAATCATTTTAATTCTGATCAAACCAAGCAAATCAAGCAGCTATACTGAACAGTGGCTATGCTTTTCATTCTAGAAGGAAGAAGTTTTTTGGGTTTATACTTTCTTTATTTTAATTGTTTCTTTCTGTTGTCACTTTTCTCATCTGGACAGAATCAGGTTAAGTGCAAGCCATATTAGCATAGTTGGGTTGCAAAAACTTATTTGCAAGGTTTCTATCTCACAAGACTTACAAAATTGGAAATCATATACATAGATAATAAGTATTTCATATTGTTGGCTTATACATCTTCCTACCATCCCAATATGAAATAAAACAAAAATGAACAAACCATTTTAGCTAATTTTCCTTGAGCCTGGAAAATTGAAAGGAAGCACATTCTGTTTCATCCATTGGCAGAGGACAAAGGTCTTAGGAAGAACATCATTACAGGAAAGAGACCAGTTCAGCCCTTATATAGGATGCTAAGATGCAGCTTACCTGCCAGGTAGATATGCCAGCTCCTCCTGGTCCATCCCTATCCCTTTCCGTTGACCAAAGGAACAAGAGGTCATTCAAACAAGAGCTCCTTGATAGGAAGACTGGCTCAAGTAGAGAAATGCCGCCATCATTGATCACCATTCCTTTCTGTCCTCATACCTTATATTTAAGGTTGCAACTCTCACAGGAGAGTCCCCTCTTCCCCCCACCTTCCCGGTTTCTTTTTAGTTAATAGTAGACAGCCCCGTGACCTATTGGGTCATCTTTTGAGAGAAAAGTAGCGTAATCTCATGTAACCAGAATGAACATTACATTTTAGGCTGACCCTTTTTCTTTTTTCTTTTAATTCCAATGCTATATGGTGCCATGATCACCTAAAAAGAGTATATATCAGAAATAGCAAAATAATTGTAGTGGCAAACAAACTTCAATAAGACTCTATTTACTTATCTAAACAGATAGGCAGAATAAGCTACCCTATTGATTTTGCTCATGGGAAGCTGGCGTAAAGTGTCCGAATTAATGGTCATGTGACTGCAGGGACACTGCGACGGCCACAATTTTGTGAATAAAACTGATATAAACTTCATGGAAATTTCATTTCCACATAAGAACAATGGATCTTGGATTTTTTAATGCATTAAGTTGGTGGATTTTAGGTCTCTTGATTCAAAAATGGTTGCCGTATATTGTATTGCAGAGGTCCCCCTTACTAGAAGTGGGCGGCTGCCAGTTCGCACCAGTTCTGGCAGACCGGTAGTTAAGATTAGGCGCAGTTCGGCGAACTGGCAAATCCCACCATTGGCTGGCCCCGGCCCTGTCCATTTCTTAGTCTGTTTTTGGGGCCATTTTAAGGCATTTTGGGGGCATTTTCAGCCCCCTTTTCAGGCCAAAAACGGCCCTCAAAATGGCCTGAAAACGTTCCTCAAAAGACCTGAAAAATGCCCCCAAAACTCCCTGTTTTAGGGCTGTTTTCAGGCAGTATTTTAGGCAGTTTTCAGACTATTTTGGGAGCATTTTTGGGCTGTTATCAGGTTGTTTTCTGGGCTAAAAACACCCTGAAAATGGCTCAAAAATGGCCTGAAAACAGCCCCAAAACAGCCTGAAAACGGCCCCAAAACAGGCCGAAAAATGGGCAGGGGCAGGGCCAGCCAGTGGCTGAATCTTACCTCTTCATTTGAGGTGAGTGGCCAGGAGGCGGGGCTGGGTGTGATGAGTGACATCACCCACCCATCACATGACCAACAGGCCATGCCTACCCAGCCGAAGAACCAGTTGTTAAAAACTTGTATAAAATATTTTAAAATACTAATAATCAGCTTACTAAAAGCCAATACTCATAAAATGTTCTTCTGTTAATGTCATCTAAAAGATAGTCAACAATCAAACGTATATAACAGAGGTGGCATTCAGCAGGTTCTGACTAGTTCTGGAGAACCGGTATCGGAAATTTTGAGTAGTTCAGAGAACCGGTAAATACCGCCTCTGACTGGAGATTTTACAGTATCCTTCCCCTGCCACGCCCACAGAACCGGTAGTAAAAAAAATTGAATCCCACAACTGGTATATAACCTTATATTTAAAAAGCTACAATATTTCTCTAGTCAAGTCCATTCTAATCTTCAAAACCCAGACTCAAAAGTTGATTCTTCTATTTATCCTGTAAGAAATCTATCAATGATCTCTTCATAGTGTTGGAAGAAATATCAATCTGATTCGGTTCCAAGCTGGAAATATGGAGGCTGATTGGAAATATGATTTAATGATGAAGCAGAAGCACATGGGATCTGGGCAGCTGACCACATGCAGTTGAAAGTGGGGAGTATTTATACCTTCTCTTGGGCTTTGCACTTGAACTTCCTGTTCAAGAACATGTATTCTATTGTCTCTTGTCAGATTCACATGGGGCCATGTACAAATCCTAGGTGTTTGTCTGAGCTAAGTTTGGTTGAAGTTTCTGTGAGTGATGCAATGAAGGGGCTTTGGGCAATTCCTACTGTGGCTAAGGGCTAATAATACCTTTGTTGGATCTTGGGTGAGGGTATTTGCTTATGAATAGAGCTAGCTATCTCTTAAGTGCTGACTTCTGCTGAGGGTTATTAGGAAAGATGGGGGGTGCATTCCAAGAGCATGTTTCCCCATTTCTCATCCAGGGAAATATAATATTCTGCCTTTTTAACACTTCTCAAAATACATTTCATTCTTCTAGGAGAGGGGTGAGTGCTAACTTTCTACAGTAGCATGGAATTTTGCTATCTCATTTAGCTCCATTAATTTCAATCTTAGGGAATAGAACACCCTGCCGCTGTAGTTGTATCAAACTTTGCCTGTTTATGTAGGCCATACATAACATGCACATAAAAAACAGGCAGAGTTTGATCACACTGTAATGGCTGCTGCCTTGATTTTTTTTTTTTAACACATCTTTTGGACACTTCTGAAGAAAGCAAAGGCCAGCTGCTTCCATACAATATTATCACCCCAAAACGAGGTGAACATATGCATGGAGTCATTAGAGGTCACAACTGACACAGTTTAATTTATCTCCTAGTCCTTTACAGTATATAATTTTTAAAAAGTCCACATAGGCCCTGTCAACTTCTACCCTACATTCTGGTTATAATAAGCACATATATGATTTTTGGGCATGTTTAAAGAATAGAGATTCTTAGGCGAAAATTAATTATATTTCCTTTTTTAAAATAATACATTTCTCCTTCAAAAGAAGATGCTGTTGTCTCAAAATTAAAAGAATCTCATTTTTGAAAAAAAAGTGTTTCCAATATTTTAACTACTTTATCACCTTTGTAGGAACTCAGGTATATTCAGCAGGTGAGACCGATGCAACAAGAGGCCCCACATACCCCCCACAAAAGCCCTGCACTCACCCTCACTGCAAAGCAGCACCTTCCCCTTCAAAGAAGAGCGTTCACAAATAAAAACAGGCAACCTTCCCTTGTCCGCACACCGTGCCCCGTGAAGAGGAAAGCAGCGGGTCAACAGGGTTCAAATCACGTGACTGCATTTGTCTCAGCTTCTGCCAACCTAGCAGTTCGAAAGCATGTAAAAATGCAAGTAGAAAAATAGGGACCACTTTGGCGGGAAGGTAACAGCATTCCATGCGGCTTCGGCATTTAGTCATGCTGGCCACATGACCACAGAGATGTCTTCGGACAGCGCTGGCTCTTCGGCTTTGTTACAGAGATGAGCACCGCCCCCTAAAGCCGGAAACGACTAGCATGTATGTGCGAGGGGAACCTTTACCTTAGAAAATGTTTGGCTATCCAGATGTTGCATTATCCTCCATGCCTCTTGAAGTTCAGCAACATTTGGTTAGCTGCAGATTCCTCTCATAGTATTTATTTATTTATTTATTCAATTTGTCAATTGCTTACAAGATAATAGGTATAAGTATAAACATAGTTATGAATACATGAAATGGATACATATGAGAAAAATAAAAGAAACAATAGGACAGGGACGGCAGGCACATTGGTGCGCTTATGCACCCCCTACAGACCTCTTAGGAAAGGGGTGAGGTCAATAGTAGACAGTCTAAGGTTAAAGTTTTTGGGATTTGGGGAAGAAGCCACAGAGTCAGGTAGAGTATTCCAGACATTGACCACTCTGTTGCTGAAGTCGTATTTCCTGCAATCACGTTTGGTGCGGTTAATGTTGAGTTTGTATCTATTGTGTGTATTGTTATGGTTGAAGCTGAAGTATTCATTGACAGATAGGACATTGCAATGTATAATTTTATATACGATACTTAGATCGGACTGAAGGCGGCGTAGTTCTAGGTTTTCTAGGTCTAGAATTTCAAGTCTGGTAGCATAAGATATTCTGCAAGGAGTAGAGGAGCGGAGAACTCTTCTTGTGAAATATTTCTGGACTTTCTCAACTGTGCTAATATCAGATACGTAATGTGGGTTCCAGACTGGTGAGCTGTATTCAAGTATTGGTCTAGCAAATGTTTTGTATGCTCTAGTTAGTAGTGTGATATTACCAGAGAAAAAGCTATGCAGGATTAGGTTAACAACTCTTAATGCCTTTTTGGCTATGTAGTTCCAGTGAGCGTGCATAAGCGCACCAATCGTGCCTTCCGTCCCTGTCCTATTGTTTTTTATTTTTCTTATAAGTATCTATCTCATGTGTTCAAAACTGTATTTATTCTTATACCTGTATCTTGTGATTGACAAATCAAATAAATACTAAAATAAAATAATACTTAGATCATTAGAGATGAATACTCCAAGGTCCTTGACAGAGTTTGGATCATCAACAAGGTCTTGACTATTCAGCTTGTATTTTATTTTCTGATTTTTTTTGCCAATATGTAAGACAGAGCATTTATTTGATTTAATTGATTTAATTTAATTTAATTTATTTAAGTTAAACCTTGATGGCTTTTGACTTTCTTCAGAAACTACTCTCACACCAGAAGAGAACAGAAGGATTAGGATTTTATACCAGCGCTTCGTCAACCTTGGCAACTTTTAAGATGTGTGAATAAGTGGCTGGGGAATTCTGGGAATTGGAGTCCAGACCTCTTAAAGCTGCCAAGGTTGAGAAACAGCGCCTTACACACGACTCCCTTTTCACTCCAAGGGGGAAAAATGCATAGAACAGCATGCAAGGTGCTTTTAGAACACAGATTCAAAGCCCCCCCCGCCCCCAAGTGTTCCGGAGTACAAGGAGCATAGGAGTTGTAGTCTGACACATCTGGAGGCCGCCAGCCGCTCTGAAGGTCGCGGGCGCCCGCCCTCCTCGCCGATTCGCTCCCTTCGACTCCGCAACGGGGGTGGCCCCGCCCCCTTCCCCGCCCCCTTGGCTTGTCTCTCCGTCTCCCTCCCCTCCCATGCAAGATGGCGGAGAGCCTGCCGGAGCATGAGCGGATCCTGCAGGAGATTGAGAGTACGGAGACGGCCTGTGTGGGACCCACCTTGAGGTGAGGGCCTGGCGGAGGGCGGGGAGGGGGGTGCGGAGGCTGGGGGAGTCCGAAAGCAGGTGCCGCAGCCGCGGCGGGAGGCCGGAAACCCTCGGACTCCCCTGTTTTGCAACGCCGGAGCGATGACAGCTCGCACCCGGGGAGCCCGGCGCCTCTGCCGTGCAAAATGAAGGGGCGAGGGGGTTGCAACTCCCCCTCCCCCGGGAGTCTCCTGCCTTTCCACCTTCGTGAGGTGTCTGTGTGTGGGGGAGAAGGAGGGGGTTCCTTCCATTGAATTTCCCTATCCGTGGCTTGATAGGACTCCTTTCCCCTGCGAAGGGGAGGACCAACTTCACCCCCCCCGTTCCTCTTTCAGAAAGGCGTCTTCTTTGCTTACCTGGCGGCTCACCTGGCTGCTCACTTGAGCAGCTCACCTGGCCTCCGAAGACTCGGCCGAGCAGTCCCATCGCCGGGCGAAGCAGCCCCTTACTTTCCTCTGGAAGTCAGGGTGGGAAGTGCAGCTTCTCGGAAGCCCGAGACGGGATGCCCATTTTTTTTCAAAGAAAAATATAAAGAGCAGCCATTTCAACAAACATTCAAGTATCACTATGTTTATTGATAGATACAAGTATATACAATCAGGGCATGAACATGTCTTGATAAATCAAGTAGACTTAATTCCAATACTATCATAGGGACCAATTCATTTGTGGGGTGCCCTGTCAAATGGACATGCAAAAAACTCTCAGAGCCCTACTTTCCCTACTCCTCCGGGGTCAGGACCGGCTTGTTCAGTCTCCCACACCCGCCCTCCCCCGGGAATGTGTAAGTGTGCCAAGGAGACACTCGTTTTCTTTCCCCGTGCTTATTTCTTGACACTTCTGAAGCTTACCCAAAACAAGCTTTTGGCTGTTTCCTTTCCTTTCCTTTGGTGGAATAATTGCGCCATACAATATCTGTGGGGAAAAAGGCATGGAGGTGAAGTTGTTTCTGTAAACCTTGGTGTACTCTAGGTGTTTTGGGACTTGTCAAAACCAGCGACTTTCCTTTGGTAGTCACGAGTTCTAAATCGGCTTCCTTTGAAGTGATGTTTGACAGTTTTATTTGGAAATTAGTATTTTGCTTCTAGTGATATGTTCAGTAGTAGTATCCTATGTAAAAGAAGTGGAGCGGCTCTGTTGTTCTAACTGATTACACAGTGTTGTGTAATACTATGGATTTACATTCTACTACAAAGATATGGGTGGGTCTTTATTATCTGGAAATGGGAAGACTTCAGAATATGTAGCACTGTGATTCTCCTTCCGCTCCATCTGCATTGGTCTTGCTCCATGGAATATTTTTTTAGGATGATGCAATTACACCTTTTGTTGATAAATGTTTACTAATGTAGTACTGCTGTCATATGATTATATCTGATATCTAGAATATATGCTGGCTATATACAGTACTATGAAACTTTTGTCCCCTAACTTTCGTGCTTTCTGTTGATTTTGCTCATACAACATGCTAAACCAAAAACAATAAACAGATTATGGCTTAAAATATTACCTAAATGGAGGTATTGTAATTTGTAAACCATGCTTTATAGCTTAGCACTGAGATATAAAAACAGGTTGTATTTATTGATCCAATACTGAGGTTTTTAAGGGCTTATTTGCTGAAGGTACATGATAAATTATAAATTGAACCCATTGAAAGTATATACAGTATTTAGTAAATGACATAATTATGGATACAAAAATATAATTACTTAAAGTTATAAGACAAATTGATTCTAATTCCTTGGATATTTTTCATGAGACAATTCTAATTACAAGTAGTCCTTGACTAACAAAAGTTCGTTTAGTGACCAAAGTTACAACTCTGAGAAAAGTGACTTATGACTGTTTTTCACATTTAGACCACTGGTCACATTATCGAAATTCAGACACTTGGCAAGTGACTCATATTATGACAGTTGCAGTGTCCAAGGGTCATGAGATTATCCTTTGCAACCTTCTGACAAGCAAAGTTAATGAGGAAGCCATAGTCACTTAACAACTATGTTACTAACTTAACAACTGCAGTGATTCACCTAACAACTGTGACAAGAAAAGTCGTAAAATGGGACAAAACGAATGTCTCAGGTAGCAACAGAAATTTTGGGATATATTGTGGTGCTGAGTTCTGTCTGTAATTATGTTCTGGATAAGGTGTCCTACAATAGTTTTTAAAGTTCAGGTTTCCTAATTCATGAGTTTAGGGAGATTACTATATAAAGATTGTATGAAGGAGCTTATGCAAAGCTATATAAAGTTCATATGATTACAAAATTTATTTCAGTAGATTTTATACAAATTCCTAGCAAGTTATGCAAAAGATAAAGGTGGTTTTGCCCTGAATGTAGTAGTCATATGTGTGCAAAATAAAAATGGCCAACTCACTAATGTTTACACATTATATATACAGTATATTGTTAATTTGGGAATGAGAGCTGCCCCTTAATACCTCATGGGAAATGTAGTTAATGCCTCATGGGAAATGTAGTTAATGCCTCATGGGAGATGTAGTTTATGTCATATGGTCACATCTGTAATCCTGATTGGTCACTGAATTGATCTCTGGTTGGGTTGGGGGAAGCTTTGTTCATTCTTGCTTGGATCCCAGCATCGTGCTGGAGTCTCCCTTTGCTGTATCGTTATGGGATGAAGATAACTATCTTTTCACACTGTGAAGACAACAATGCAAAGATTGGACATTAGATGAATCTCAACATAACTGAGTTATACCTTGAGGATGCCTAATATAATCCGATAAAGAAACTTTGTATGGAAGCCTTTGTAGTGTTTAACTACCTGTCTCTATATTCAGCCAGAAAATTACAGAGACAGCATAAGAGTGAAGTGCTAGAAGTCAATGCCAAATATACTTTTATGACTTTAACTCATTTCAGACTTTTACCATAGATATAAATAAGCTAGTCCCCTTTTGAGCTCAAAATTTCTGTTACTAAGCAAGACAGTTGTTAAATGAGTTTTGCTCTATTTTTACAATCTTTCTTGCCACTGTTGTTAAATGAGTCAGTGTGGTTGTTAACTTAGCAACATGGTTGAGTGAATCTGACTTCCCATTGACTTTGCTTGTCAGAAGGTTGCAAAAGGTGATCACATGACCCTGGGATACTGCATTTTTCATAAATAAGAATTAGTTATCAAATGTCTGGAATTTTGATCATGAGACCATGGGAATGCTGCTTGCATGATCACAAGTGTGAAAAACATACATAAGTCACTTTTTCAGTGCCATTGTAAATTTGGTCACTAAATGAATGGTTTTACATCAAGGACTATCTGTATGCATTTAGCTGCTTAGTGTTTCCTCACTGTCCATTGTAATACTAGATTTTGAAGAAACCTCAAATTGCTGCCTTCTAAAACCCATCAATAACACCAAAAAATTGAACAGTAATCTTATGTCAGTGTTATGGCTATTTTAAATAATCTTACTGGAGCAATTTGTACAAATCTACCTGACATCATTAAAATAGATGCAACTTCCCCCCATTTTACTCCTATTATGAATAAAAATATTTAAAGTGTGTGCTGAAATACTTAATGCATTCAAGACCCTTTTAATTCAAATAATGTTTAACACAGGGGTGTCCAACTTGGGCAACTTTAAGCCCTCTGGACTTCACCTCCCAGAATTCCCCAATCAGCCACGCTCCCTGGAAAATTCTGGAGTTGAAGTCCACGCCTCTTAAAGTTGCCAAGTTGGACATCCCTGGTTTAACAGATCAACATATTGAACAAATATAGTTTTCTAATATAATAAACACTTTGTGCAATTAATATGCAGAAATTGAATTATTGTTCTTCACTGCAAGAGACTGCATGACTTAATAAAGTTAATATTGAAATGTTTCAACTGCAGCATTAGGAAGATGAGATAAGGATATTCCACCAAACCTGTTCTTTAATACTCATCACAAGTCTAAGATTCTCATCTTTGCAGTACTTATTAAATGTGGTTCTTGACAGCATATCATGAAATAACTATTAAACACCTGCTTTACATGAGACTTAATTATTGCTGTTAAGAACTTGGATTAATCAGATCCTTTAAAGAGCCAGTTTCATATTTTCCCTTGCTTTTACAGTTTATTTTCATTTATATTTATCTAGTAGAACTGTAGGAAATGTTATTCTCTTCACATATACAGCCTTTTAAATAAACCCAGAAAAATGTTTAGTACGGACATGTTTTTCTAGATTGTTGGTTTAGGAAATGGAAGAGTGGAGAACTGTGTTTCTTTACTACGGATGAAGAGTCCTGGAGTATCCCTTTGTAGTAGTTGTCTCTCAGGATCAGTCTTAGTACTTTTTGTCCTGAGTTTCCAATATAGTTTTTATTTATTTATTCAATTTCTATATCTGCTCACCTCAATCAATGAGTCTGGATGGTTTACAATTAACACAATAAAACATTTTCAAACAATAAAAACAATAGAAATCTAATTAAAATATTCAAAATAAATATGCATAGCAACCGAGATATTTGGCTAGTTAACCATAAAGCCAGGAAACAGTCCTTAGCACATTTCAGCATACCAGGCTCTTGAACACAGCCAGGTTTTAGAGCTTTACGAAAAGACAAGAAGGTTGGGACCATTCTAATCTCCAAGGGGAAGTTATTCCATCAGGCAGGGCTACTGCAGAAAAGGCCCGTCTTAGAGTCCCTGCAAGCACCACATATGGCCTTTGGCTGATGGGATCTGCCACATGCCCATTCTACCAGATCAGGTTTGACAGTCTCCAGTCTTCCCTTTCCCTTTGGAAAAAGGTGATCTCTTGGGTAGCCTGGTCCCAAGCCATGGAGGGAGACAACCAGCACCTTGATGTGCACTTGGAAACATATGAGTAATCAATGAAGCAGTGATATTACATGTGCTATATATTTGGCACTATTTACTACACACACAGCTGCATTCTGCACCAGTTGACGTTTCTGAATGCTCTTCAGGGACAGCCCCATGTAGAGTATGTTGCAGTAGACTAAACAAGTGGTTACAAGGGCATGATTCACTGTGAGGAGGGCCTCCTCCAATAATGTGTGTAACCGGCACACCATCTAAAGGGGTGCAAAGGCTCCCCTAGCTATGCTTGTCATTTTATCTTTGAGCAGGAGCTGTGAAACTAGGAGGACCCCCAGATTGAGCATTGGATCTGTCTGGAGTAGTGCAACCCTCATTCAGAACTAAAGATGGA